>NC_051086.1:10477642-10777642 GCF_004664715.2 Peromyscus leucopus
GAGGTTGTAAACTGCCCAGTGTGTGTATGTATGTGCTGGGAACTGAACTCGGGTCCCCTGATGGAGCCACAGTGCTCTTAACCACTGAGCCATCTTTCCAGATCTCTTAGTTACAGGCCGCCATTCCTTGCACGTCTAAGAGCCCCGCAGCTGAGATTCTTCAGCAGTGCCAAGATGCCACTGCACAGAGGCCATCAGCTAAGCACCCTGTGTGATGTGTGTGAGAGTCGGCTGGCCCTGGCCATCATAACTTCATGTCTCCTTCCCTCTCACTGTACAATGAGGCTGTGTGTCCTTCATGCAGAGAATTTTCCAGCTTAGATGTGGCTTCCTCCTCTGCCACTCAAGGTTGGTCTGTAATCTCGTCTATTTTCAAGAAAAGAGTCCCTGCCCACACTTTCTCTCCTGGACCACAGACCTCAGTGAGGACAGATTTCTTGGTTCTTCAGTTTTCCTTTCCTTCTTCCCACATCTCTAATGCCCAAGTCAGTCCCACCACAGAAAACCTCTGAGGACAGGATTATGGTTATTGGGGTGGGGGACTGCACCCTGGTCAGGGCCCAGGGCCCATTTTTCCTGCTTGTAGGGAACAGATGGCTTTAGTCTGTTGGAATAATTAGGAGCCCATATGCCCTCCAAAGAAATAATTTGCCCATCTGTAGTGAGGAATGAGAATTATGCAGTATCCAAGGGTCCTGCATGAAAGGAGTTTTGCCTTTGAATTTGAGTTTGAAGTGTCTTCCACAACTCTTTATCTTTCCAGAGCTTTCTAACTATGAAAACGTTAGGAAGAAACCAAATAACAATATGGGATCCACTAGGGATCCTGGATTACTTCACAAACACACACTGGCAACAGCATTCTAGAGATTACTGGAGAAATGGGGACACGGACTGCGTTTCAGGCGGCCGTCAGCGTTAAGCATCTAGGGATTTACACTGGTATGGTAGTTATGCAGGAGAATGATTCTTGTACTCAGGAGCTCTCTGATGGCACATTTAGGAGTACTATGCCGTCTGTAATGTACTTTCAGATGTTCCCGTAACCACTGGACCATTTCAGAGGGAAGGAGAGAGTGTAATTGTGGCCAAAGTGTTAACAGCTAGCAAACAGTCAACAAAAGATATTGTATTCGATATTTTATTAAACTCCTGTCTAGTTTCTCACAGTGTCTCGTGTGGAATATTTCTCCATCAATACTGGCTGAACTACAATAATAATTACTAGATTGTCTAAAAATGGGCACTGAATTGCTTAAGATGATCTATTGACTTCCTATCTATTAGCTTTTGATTTGGAGCCTGGAGCAGCCTTCTAAACAATGAGCCCAGTGAATAGCTATCATGCTCCTGGTGAGCCATATGGCCTGAGTTCAAAATATACTTCACAGCGCTTAATATTTTATAGCAGATGCATTGATACAGAAAAGGAAGGAAGGGTGGGGAGGAACTTTGTGTAGCCCAAGCAAATCAAATTAATTCTGTGTGGCTGCGGCTACAAGTTACTGGTCCTGGCCTGGCACTAAGAAAGATGGAGTCCTCTCCTGTCCACCTTCCTGGACAGATCCTTCTGTGTCCCTGAAATTGCTCAGTTGCAGGTGGCCAATATCTACTCCACCATTCAGCACCAAGGACAAAACTTCTCTGAAGACTGAAGGTACACACTTTCATAAAATCAGGGATTTATGAGCAGGCAGACTCTTAGAGTTCACATTTCATCATGACCTTATGGGATCCCCAAGTCTGGCCTAATACGGAAGCCAAATACAGAAGCCCTCATATCCTACAGCCCTTGAAGTAGAGGGTTAGGCCTTCAGAGGAGGGCCTGCTCTGTGACATGGGCTGGGTCCATGTTGGAGCAGGCATTTGGTGGTCTTCAGAGTCTGTTAAGCAGGGGCTTCCTTGAAGGGCAGCACTGGCCACAACAATGAAGGAGGGGCATGTTGGGCCCACCGCTCCACCATCCTGAACACACTTGATCTCATCTGATCTTCAAAGCTAAGCTCAGCACATACCCACTCTGTACTAGGGGTGGAGCTGGCACTTCTCATATCCCAAACCCATTCCAGGCTCCAGACTGGAGTGTAGATGTAACAGTCTTATTAAATAAGAAACACAGAGCCAAATGCAGAGTTAAAAGCCCAAGAGGTTAGAGCAGTAGCTAAGAGCTGAGACTAAAACCACCTTCCTATCACCCGCTGCGCTGCGGTCGCCATCCTTACCCTGAGAAAGAGACCTACTTCCTGTGTGTGTCTGTCTTTTTATTGACTTTCTGTTCTGCCTTCTCATTGGTTGTAAACCCAACCACATGATCTCCTCGTCGCTGCCTGTCTATACAGACTTCCAGGTCTCTATGGTTGGTATTGAGATTAAAGGCATGTGTCACCATGCTGCCTGTGTCCTTGAACACACAGGCTCTGCCTGCCATGTGATTGGATTAAAGGCATGCACCACCACCGCCTGGCTTCTGCTCTGGCTTGCTATTAGCTCTGACCCCCAGACAACTTTATTTATTAACATACAAATAAAATCACATTTCAGCACAAATAAAATATCACCATACTGGAGTTCCAGACTCAGGCCTAAACATCAGGATGAACTCAGACATAAACATCTAGGATGCTAAGTATCTGGTGTAATTTAATCCTGGGCACATAGAAGATTGATTGCACCAGCCTATGAGATCTTGCACCTGAGAACTTGGTGACATTCTAGATTAATTTGAGCAGGGATCTGTACACTGACTGCTATTTTGAGAATACAAGAACTCCTCTTCATGCCCAGCTCTACCACCTCAGAAGAGAAGATAATTTCCAGTCAGCAGGTTAACAGGTGATGAGGTCGCCCCATGGGAGAGGTACTTTCATTAGAGCATGTAAGAGTCTAGATCAGCAGGGACTTGCTTGTGGGAAGCAAATCCCACCTCCCCTGGGGACCACCTGGCATGGACACAACCATTGCCTGGAGAGCGTGCAGCAGAGTCCTCCCACCATGGGCCCGGGAACTCCCTTCCTCCAGGTGGTGGGGAAGCTGCCATCTGTACAGCTTCCTCTGGTGCTGAAGGAGCCAGGCTGGCTTCCACTAGTGGAGCTCAGTTGCCAGAAAGCTGGCAAAGGGAAGGCTGGTGTTTGTTGGGGCTGGAAGCCAACAAGGTCTTCCATCTAGGGTCCCCAGCTCACCCCTCTAGAACCCATGACAAGCTTGGGCTGAACCAGAGGGAACTTGAGGTTAGAAGATAAGCTTCGCGGAGTCTGACTTAGCACAATGCATATGTGCACTGATCTTCCCAGTGACCCTTCAGTGAATAGAATGAATGTAGCTTGTATACTCTGAAGTATTGAACTTGGGTGAGCAGCAAAGACAGAGATGAGATTTGGCTGGGACACCAGGGCCTAACTCTGATTCATCAATATCATTTTCTCCACTAAAGATCCATCTTACTGGCCCAGATGTTACATAATTTTGTGGGGGACAAGGTCTCACTGTTCTGCCCAGATTGCCCTTACAGTCATGATCCTCCTGCGTTGGTCCCCCAAATGTTGGGATCACATGAGTGAATCACTATGCCCAGGTCAGAGAAGTATCTTTATGCTCAGATCTCTGTGTGATACACAAAGCAGAAGCTTGCCAACACACAGGTTCTATGTAAAGCAAAATCCTGCAAGCAGGTGACCTCTGTTTGTCTACCTCCCCTTGCTGTGTCCTTCAACGGGGGTGCCAGTTTTGAGGACAAACACCAGCTTATGTGGTCATTAACTTGGCTATATTTCTCCCATGCTCTTCATCTCAACAGCCCAGTTTGAACTCTCTACAGTAATGCCTACAGCTGTGTCTGTTCTGAGACAGTGCCCTGCAGTGGCTCCCTGCGAGCCCCAGGATGGCACCACCCACTTCCATGCCCTGGCTGGTGGGGATGGGAGGAGGAGAGTAGTACTTTCTGGTCAGTGGATCCTGCTGTAATCTCCAGACTTCCTAGCATGCCCTCTTCTCAGGAACAGTGACTTTCAGCTCCCCAGGAGATAGACTGTGGGCTCGTTTGTGCACAAGAAATTTCTCTGCTCTATCAAGAGTAATACTTCGGAGGGCAAGAGGGAACCTGGGGCCCAGGGATGGGCAAGGAGCCTTGTCCTGGATATTGACGCAAGTATGCTCTGGCTGATCCTACTGGGAGCTTGGGTAACTCTTCAGAGGCACCCCTCCCTGCTCACCGAGGCAGGTAGCCAGGTCTTGTGGTTCCTGCATAGACCTATCAGGGCTTCCTCACTACAGTCAGTACCTGGCCAGTCACTAGGTAACTGAGCACCTGGGTTTTGAATTGGGATCTGTAGCCACAGTGTAAGGATAGACCATACTATATCCAGAACGGTCCTACTGTGAGAAGGTGAAAACATCCCCCACTCGTGGCAGGCATTCTCTTCTTTTTCTTCCATGGGGGTGGGGGTGGTGGTGGTGGTGTAAACAGGAGCACGTGGGTAGGTACATGTATGTGAATACACATGGAGGCCAGAGGCCAACCTCAGGTGTCCATTCCTTGGGTACTGTCCACCTTGTTTCTTTTGAGACAGGATCTCTCCCTGGCCTGGAACTCTGAATAGGTGAAGCCAGTCAGCCAACCCTATGGATCTGCTCTGTGTCCCCAGCACTGAGATTACAAGCACTACCATGCCTGGCTTTCAAAAGCAGGGACTGAGAACCAAACTCGGGTGCCCATTCTTGCAGATAATTTACCTGAAGTACCTCAGCCCCAGACCTTCTACAGTTTTATGTTCATATTTTTATTTAATGTTGGCAGATCTTTTTTTGACCCTTGAGTGTCAAGGTGCCTCCGTACTTGAGTTCAGCAGAGAAAGCTTTCACCCATGATTATCCTTCCTCTTCCTTTTGCAATGGGATTCATTGCATTCTTATTTCCTTACCTGCCCTTGCCCATCTCAGGAGAATATGCCAATCTCCATAGTGAAAATGGTTCCATCAGTGATTTCAAAGTACTAGTGTGATGTCAGAGATGAGCCGCGTATATATGCTCTTTTAAGCAGGTGCCAGCACACCTGCATGTAGACAGGTGTGAACATCTGCAGGGATTACATGATGAGCTTGTGTGTAGTAGGTGGCGCTTATACTGGTTACTGGGAAGGGCCTGCCTGCCTTCCACCTGTGTTTAGGGTCTGGGGTATTGAGTAGCTGCAACTATGTCTCTATATCTCTGTCCTGCTTGTTTCAAGCATTTGCGTCCTCAGGATGGGTTTCTAGATATGAACTCATTACTTCTTTCTTTTTTAGCTTTGTTTTGTTTTCTGAGGCAGGGTCTCACTATGTTGCTCTGGCTGTCCTAGAACTCATCATGTAGATGAGGCTGGCCTTGGACTCCCAGTGATTCACTTGATTCTGCCTCCTGAGTGCTGGTATGAAAGGTGTGTGCCACCGTATCAGGCCTCTGAACCTCATTTCCTGATGTATTGGCCCTCAGTTCTTCCTCTCTGCCAGGTTCCCTGCAAGCTAACGCAAGGGCTGTTGCGAAGATGGGACAAAGAGCTCTCCCAGCAAGGCGTCTGCCTTCGGGGGATGACAGCTGGGCCTGAAAGAGCCTGCTTCCCTGTCTACAGGGATCTCTGAGATGAACTGGAAGATGTGTTCCTTGTCCTTAGGTTAAGCAGAACTTACACCGGGGAGTGCGCCCCCTGGAGGAAGTGCTTTGCCCTTGCACCTTCTTCAGCTTTCATAACTTCCACAGGAAGTAGGGAGTATCTCTTCTTCCCATTTTGATGATAAGGAAACCTGGTTATGGGAGCTGTCAAATTTGCTCACGGGTTGTAGCCAGTATGACCAAACAAGACTCAGACTCAAATCATTGATTCTAGGGGGCTGGAGAGATGACTCAGTGGCTAGAGGCGCTGGCTGCTCTTTCAGAGGACTTGAGTTCAATTCTGTGCAACCACATGGTGGCTCATAAATTTCTAATTCCTGGGCCTAGGGGAATCCAATGCCCTCTTCTGGTCTCCACAGGTACTGCACACACACGATGCACAGATGTATATGCAGGCAAAACATACATACAAAATAAAAAATAAAAAGAAAGATGACTCCACACTTAAAAGCACTTGTTGCTCTTGCAGAGGACCTAGGTTCAGTTCCCAGCACCCACATGTTTGTTTGCTTGTTTTTTAAAGATTTGTTTATTTGAAGATTTATTTATTTATTATGGATACAGTGTTCTGCCTACATGCATGCTTTCAGGCCAGAAGAGGGCGCCAGATCTCATTACAGATGGTTGTGAGCCACCATGTGGTTGCTGGGAATTGAACTCAGGACCTCTGGGAGAGCAGCCAGTGCTCTTAACCGCTGAGCCATCTCTCCAGCCCCCACATATTTGTTCATAGTCATCTATAACTTCAGTTCCAGGGGATCAAAAGTCTTCTTCTGACCCCTGAGGATACCAGGCACACACATGGTACACGGGCATACACGCAATCACAACATAAAAGCAATGCACCTTGTAGAAACTAAAGGGAGGGCTAGTCTGTGCTGCACACCTTTCCACCGCTCTGTTGCCTGGTCCTCCCCCCATCACGGTGGAAGAATAAGTTACAGGGATCGTCACTGACAACGGCTATGGCATGAGCAAAGCAGGCTTTGCTGGCAACAGTCCCCCTCATGGCCATGTTCCCCTCCATCATCAGATGTCCCCTGCGCCAGGGATATCATGGTGGGCATGGGCCAGAAGGACTCCTGTGTGGGGGACGGGACGAGGCCCAGAACAAGACGGGTATCCTGGCCCTGAAGTACCCTATTGGGCACAACATTGCCACCAACTGGGACGACATGGAGATGATCAGACACTACACCTTCTGCAGTGAACTGTGCATGGCCCCTGAGGAGCACCTGGTGCTTCTGACCAAGGCCCTCATCAACCCCAAGGGCGTGGCCATTCAGGTGGTGCTGTCTCTGTATGCCCCAGAGTTCATCACTAGCATGGTCATGGACTCTGGTAACAGCATCACACAGACAGTACTCATTTATAAGGGTACACCCTTACCCAAGCCATCTTGCATCTGGACCTGGCTGCCTGGACTTGATAGTCTACCTCATGAAGATCCTGACTGAGTCGGGCTACAGCTTCACCACCACGGCTGAGTGGGAGATTGTGTGTAATACTAAGGAGAAACTACGTTATGTTGCCCTAGATTTTGAGCAAGAAATCGCTACTGCTACATCTCCTTTTCCTTGGAGGAGAGGTAGGAAATGCCTGATGAGCAGGCAATCACCACTGTCAACGAGCCAATCTGGTGTCAGAGGTGCCCTTCCAGGATAGGGAGTCCCATGGCATCTGCGAAACCACCTTTAACACCGTCATAAAGGGTGATGTGAACCTCCCCAAGGACCTGTGTGCCCATGCAGTGCTGTCCCGTGGTACCACCGTGTGCCCAGACATTGGTGAGAGGATGCAGAAGGAGACCACAGCCCTAGCACCCAGCAGAGTAAAGATCAAGGTCATGGCTCCCCTCTGCTCAGGCTCTCAGTTTGGATTGGCAGCTCTCTCCTGGCCTCACTGCCCACCTTCCAGCAGATGTGGATCAGCAAGCGGGAGTATGACGAGTCGGGCCTCTCCATCGTCCACCACAAATGCTTCCAGATGGACTGCGCAGGTGCCAGACATCTGCTGCAGGAGCTGATTCTGAAGTATCAGTTTGTCTTGCCCAATGTACACACCTCAGGCTAGCCTTGTGAAACCAGAACAAGCCACTGAAAAGGAATTTGTCCTTGAACCTTGTATCTGATACCAGCCCTCGACCAGAGAACTTGCTGCTGGTTTTTGATCTTGTAGTCAAGTTAACTGTTTCCTTGGTAGCCATTTAACACCCGAGCATATCTTATCTCGATTTGCTCCTTAGTCCACCTGGCGTAATAACTTGATGGCTGAGGAGAGCTAGCTATGGAAGAGAAGTCCCCAGGCTGGTGGATCTGTGTGAGCACCGTGTAGTGATCTGTGGAGGGTGTTAACCGACAGCTGACTGTCCCAGGACTCAGAAGCAAGAGCTGAACCAGTTACCACTTCTCTCTGGCTGTGTAGCAGGGAAGGAAAGCCCAAGTCGTAGGACCCAGTTTCCGTTCTGGTGTTTGCCCTCCTGACTGCTGTGGGTTGTTATTTGCCTTGAATTGGGAACATTTGCATGGACACTTGTGAATTTATTCATCCTTTCTTTCCTTCTTTCTTTCTTTCTTTTTTTTTTTTTTTTAAGATTTGTTTTATTTATTATGTATAAAGTGCTCTGTCTGCATGTGTGCCTGCATGTCAGAAGAGGGCGCCAGATCTCATTACAGATGGTTGTGAGCCACCATGTGGTGGCTGGGAATTGAACTCAGGACCTCTGGAAGAACAGCCAGTGAGTGCTCTTAACCTCTGAGCCATCATTGCTCCAGCACTTATTCATCCTTTTAATTCATGTAAGTTTTTTTTTGTGTGTGTGTGTGTTCAATTATTTAAGAAGTAAACAATTTTGGTTTTCTATGGTCCAGTGAGAATATTAAGCTCCAGCAACATGTCACAGTGTAAAGAAAAATAAAATTGCTGCAGTAACTGGCAAAATAGAATAAAATAAAAAAATAAAGGGAAAAGCAGTTAAAAACTTGTTGATTCTAAAACTGAGTTCCACTATATTCCCACTGGGAACAGGGCTGACCTTGCCTGAAAGCGGGAAGAAAGGGGCACTCCGTGTTTTCCTTTCACTGTCATGTGTGTGCAGATGCCTTGTGCACCCTACTCCAACTTCCCGTCTGTCCTTGGTGCAGAAAGACATGTGTCTGAACATCAGAGAATGGCTAGAACCCCCCACTCCTCACTCGGTGTGTACTGCACCTCCTGTACATCTTTGTTGTACACATCCCATAGTTACACACCATGATCTCCCTCCAATCCCAGTGTGTCTCTCCTCACACTCTGATACACTTGCACACACATCTGGAGGCTTTGTGCCTGCACACATCTCCCAAAGCCAGTGCTACATACTGCCCTGTGTGCTTGCAGTGTGTTACACACACACACACACACACACACACACACACACACACACACACACACGTGTTCTTCCTCTGTGCAGCCCACACTTTGAGTCATGCATGTGCATACACACAGACACAGATGCAAGGTGAGGCTCACTGGGCAGTCAACATATGCTGCCTTGCACACGGGCAGGCACAAGATGTATGCTGGAATTCTCTGGTGCTGGAAGGATGTTGCTCTTGCTGTAGACCCCAGGCGGCACATGCTGCCCTGCACAGTGAAGTCTGCACCCTTTTCCTGAGTCCACTTAGCAGGCCAGACCTTCTACTGGCCTGTCCTTTCATAATCATTGGAATCGGGATGGTCATCCCACCCCACCTCACAGGCTGCAAGGACCAAGACACACTCAAGCAGGTTGTGTAAAGGAGGAAAAGTGAGATGACAGATTTGTGCTCCTGAGACTATCGTCTCCCTTCGTTCCTTGAAGACTTCCCAGCTCAGGACTGGTGGACACCAACTCACAGTCTCTCTGGAAGTGTTATGACTGTGTCCATGACTGCATCCTCAGGACTTCCCCAGAGAACACTATTGGAGCATCATCATCAACATATGATTACATGGGACTCTAAGGTACTGTATAATCCTCAGCATGGGATGTGACAGGGTGAGGAAATGAAACATTGCCCTGCCACCTCAGGTCCCAACGACCCTTCCTCTGGTCCTGGGCAAAGGAGCATGGAAATCCCTGCGTTCCTCTTCCCTGATCATCCGTTCATGTCTACTGATCTGGTAACCAGCCATGCAACACACTCGTGAGACTGTTCCTGGCTGGAGACAGAGTCTGGCCACCTGGGCTTCAGAGCACTCAGCTCTGCCCCCTCCACACTGGACATATCCTGCCCCCCCCCCCACCAGGCGGGCTGCCGGTACAGGAGGATCTGGAGGAAGCATTAGTAGTTTTTTCTACCTCAGTGGAAGAGTCAGCCACTGAAGGTCCTAGAGCCTATAATCCTGGTACTTGAGAGGCTGAGGCAGGGGAATTGCCATCGTTCAAGGCTAGCTTGGGCTACACAGTGAGATTTAGGCCAGCCTGAGGTATAATGCGAGACTTTGTCTCAAACATAAACAAGCAAACAAACAAATACAGCAAGCAAGCAAGCTCCTGGGTGTTATAGCCTAGAAGAGGGAAACTGGGAGAAGTCCCAGAACACAGAGGCGTATGGGTAAATTGGCCTATATGGTAAGAGGACTGAGGCTTCTTTCTTCTGAAATCGAAACCTTGCAGGAATGAGAGGGAGGAAAAGGGGGTGGAAGAGAATGCAGTGTGGGGCACCAGTTCTTCAGTGGGGAAGATTATACCATCGGAAGGGACACTCGCCAGTGTCAGAAGGGCTGTCACAGCTAGGCAGGGAGTGGCATAGGGTACGCACTACAGGTACCTAGTAGGTAGAGGCCAGGGATGCTGCCCTCCTCCGCGCGCGCGCGCGCGCGTGTGTGTGTGTGTGTGTGTGTGTGTGTGTGTGTGTTAGAAGTGTTAAATCTCTTCCCAGTCACCTGACAGCCCCCCACAAATGAAAAGCCACCTGACCCCAAGTGTCACTATCTCAGAGACTGAGAAAGATTGCTCTAGAACACAGGACAGACTACTGAGCAGAACTTCCACGGACAGTGGCCCACAGTGACAGCAGAGCATGTCCCCAAGAGTGGGAAGGAGAGTAAGACTCAGAGCCAAAGGATGGAGGGCCTCTTGTCCCGCCAAGAGGACAGACTCCCCTGGCTAGTGTTGAGAGTGGACTTCCTGCCTTTGTAGAGGATGGGGAGGAAGGGCCACGGTGTGCTAAGGGAGCATGGGTTGAACTTTGCTGCGAAGCTTTGCCAGGTGCCTCTTGGGCTATTCCAGTTTTCGGGCGACTTGTGCTCCATCCCTCTCCTTCTCACTCTGTGCCCAGCAAGGCAGAGGCAGTGTCCTGCCTTTTCTGCACCTCCATTTTTGTGTAGCCTGCTGGCAGTGACCTGTTCTCAAATGGCTGGTTTATTTGTCACCCCCAACCCCCGCCTGGTAGCACTCAGCTTCTTTTCCTGAGCACCCCAAATGTGCCAGCCCTATTAGGGACAGAACAGACAAAGGTGTGTGTTGGCAGGCCCTCTGCTGTTAAGGAGAGGCCCAGTTGTCTTTCTGGGGCTCCTCCCACTTCTCAGGCCCCTCCCACTGCACAGACTCCTCCCACTACTAGGCTCCTCCCACTTCTCAGGCTCCTCCCATTTCTCACCCTTCATAATCATGAAATTAAAGTTCTTCTGAGCAATACAGGGAGGAGCATGGTCTCTCTCTGCTGTTGCCATGGTTGCTACAAGAACGCAGGCTTGAGCTGCAACAATCATCTTTCCCACAGGTGGAGCAAACCTCTCCGGGATAAAGGCCACATCCCAAGGGCAGCAGCACTGAGTGTTGGAATCAAGATGGCACCTTGTGGACATCCTTTCAGCCTTTGAATCTAGCTTGTGGATTCCCAGTGTTGTTTTATTTTATTTTATGTTCACTGGTGTTTTGCCTACATGTAATATCTGTGTGAGGGTGCCGGATTCCCTGGAACTGGAGTTACAGACAGGTGTGAGCTGCCATGTGGGTGCTGGGAATTGAACCCAGGTCCTCTGGAAGAGCAGCCAGTGCTCCAGCCCCTCCCATTGATGTGAAATTAGGGTCCAGTCACTGATGAGTACAAATCTCTTGGTTAATACTGTGGTGCCCTCTGGGGCCAGAGCTGGTCTGTTCCTCTCCTTCATCCTCTCTCCAAAAAAGGCTGGCCTTTTACAACACAGGTGTTAGGTCAACATTTCCTGTCAAGGCCAACAGGACAGATTCCTTCAGGCCAAGAGGCTCTCACCACAGAATAAAGCTACATGCTTTTGGTGAAGAGGAGGCCGAGATAAGGGAGTGGCCAACCCTGGGGGCAGAGACAGTTAGGGACATCAGGAGGAGACTTGTCCAGCTTTCTCAGAGGGCCTACTCTGCTTCGGGGTTTGAGCTCTGTGGCCTTTTTATGTGTTTCCGCATCTGCCTCCCTGCGTGCGTGCGTGCGTGCGTGCGTGCGTGCGTGCGAGGCTCAAATGAGGTCAACTCATTTGAATGACAGGGTCTGTGTGAGCATGAGATCGCTCTGGCTTCCCCTGGGTTTGGGTTTAGTGGGAGAAGAGGCCAGGGAGGGAGGCGAACAGAAGGGCAGAAGAGGAGGGAAGGGCAGAGAGGTTGGAGATAACTTCTCACACACTCTAAGGTGGGTGGAGGGTCAGGGACTCTTGCTGAAGGCTGAAAAAGTCACAGGTACTGACTACTCCTGTGAAGCAGTAGTCAGTGGCCTGCCCTGTGCCTGCTGTTCTAACAGGTGGGGGCTGGGGGGGGCTGTTCTCATACCCACTTCACAGAGAAGAGGTCAGGGGAAGTGCTCAGACTTAGCTGGAGAGCCGGTGCAGCTGGGATTTCAACTCAAGTTTGAGACTGTCTCATATTGCCCAGGTTGGCTTTGAACTAACGGCTTCTTGATCTTCCATCTCTAAGTGCTGGGATTACAACGTTTCTATCCTTTTAGGAATGAGAAAAAGTGAAGTCACGACTAGAGAGTGTGAAGGAAGTCTGGACATGTACCCGGGCTGTGCAGGAGGAGCTGCCATGAGGCTCGGTCTGTCTGTTCCCTGGGCTGCTCTGCAGGCGGGCTTCTTGGAACCCCTGGTCTCTCTCCCCAGGACCGGGACCCACTCTAGAGACGCAAAGCCTCCTTGCGTCAAAACACAGAGCCTAGCAAGATTTACTGGGAAAGGCTGCCACCTGGTGGCCAATGGGCAAGCTTTACACTTCGGGAGGAGACCAAGCTCGGGAAAAGCGGGCTTTGGATAATAGGTGTAGACCCCGGGGGTGGGGGGGGGGGGGGGGGGGTGGGGGTGGAGTGGGCGGGGTGGGAGGCTTTATCTAGCCTTGCTTTTGAAGAGCACCCACAGAGTGCCAGTGGGGTGCGGGCGGGACGGGACAGGGCTGCCTTAGCTGTTTCAGCTCAGTATGGGGCCTGGGTGCGCGCGGCAGAGCAGAACTGTCCTTATAAATAGCAGCTCGCCCCCCTCCGTCCCCCGTAGTGTAGTGTCTTTTCCCCTGGGGGCTGGAGGAGGTGAAGGACCTGGAGCAAGGCCTTCGCTGGATTCCTGCTTTAGTTCAGACCAATTCAGACACTGTCACCAACTCCAAGAAGTTACAGACCCTTCCCTCCTTGACCAGGCTGGGGGCCCCAGGAGGCCCTCCCTCTCCAACCCTTTCTGCCTTCTTCTCCCTCTCTTCTGACAGCACCCCACCTCACCCCACCCCACCCCCGCTCTTATTCCTACGCATTTATAAGAACCCCACACATGTACCTCACACCCGTGGACGGAGATGGCTCAGCTCCTGCCTTAAGTTGCTTCTGGAAGGTGCCCAAGGGCCTCCGCGCCTGGCTCCTAATTTAGCTCACATTCTAGGAGAGATCCTGATTGAAGGAGCTGGCGGCTTCTGCCGAGAAGGCTCCTAGGTGATTCCTCTGTCCCTCGTTCCTCGGTGCTGGGGTGAAACCCAGGGCCTTTGTGCTTGCCAGGCAAGTCACCATCCCTGAGTTATATCTTCCTCTTTCCCCAGGTGATATCATAGGCAGCCCCACGACCTCCGTCTTACCTTCTGGCGGTGTGTGGACTCTGCCTCGTTTTATCACCGGCTCATACCCCGGCCTATGGCCGGCTGGTGTCCAGGTCAGGTGTTCATGGAGACACCAGGTTCTCCTCCCTGCTTCCTGCTCTAGTTTACCAACTTTCCCACCAGCTCCGACCTCACTGTGTCCTGCGACCGTTTTGTGAGTCTCCCACCTGATGGAGAGGCTTCTGAGCAGGTTTTATTCATCTTTGCGTCATGCGCTTTTGACAGTGCCGGGACGAAATGTGCCTGGTGACTAGGAATGTCGATAAATGGATCAATGCCCGAATGGATGTCTCCCACTCAGACATCCAGACTTCACGTTGCTGAGACCCTCTCGACCTTCTAAATGTCACTCTTTCTGACAATCCCTTAAGGCCAGGAACAAGGGTCAGATGCTGAAAGCACTTGCTGGAGCCCCCTGGACCTGGAGTGTGGGTGGGGAAGTACTCTTGACAGGGGGGAGACCCAAGCTCACCCTGCCTAGCTGCCTGATGAGAAACCCCCTCATAATGACACTTTTTTTTTTTCTTTTTGGTTTGGTTTTTTGAGACAGGGTTTCTCTGTGTAGCTTTGCTTGCCTGTCCTGGATCTCGCTCTGTAGATCAGGCTGGCCTGAACTCACAGAGATCCCCCTGCCTCTGCCTCCTGAGTGCTGGGATTAAAGGCGTGCGCCACCACTGCCGGCCATAATGGCATTCTTAAAAAAAAAAAAAAAAAAAAAAAGAACCTGTACTTGAGACAAAGGTTTAAACACGATAAACAACAAGCAACATCAAGCACTAGCTCGTCCTGTTGCCTCACCGCCTGGCTCACCGGGGACACAAGTGCACCACTGTGTAAGTGAAAGGGCCTTTTTGAAGGGGGTGTTATTTTGAGTTTATCTCTTTAAGCAGCTAATAATTTTTATCTAATTGATACATGTAACTTTTTCTAGTTTCCACAGTTTAAATTTTTTTTTTTTAAATCTAAATGGGTGTGTTTGCCTACATGCATGTCTGTGCACCACATGCACTTGGTCCCCGCAGCGCCAGAAGAGGACAATGCATCCCCTGCAATTAGAATTACAGCCCATTGTGAGTTACCATGTGGATGCTAGGAATTGAACCAGGGGTCTCTGGAAGAACAGTGGGTGTTCTTTAACCACTAAGCCCTCCCTCTAGCTCTCTGTCCCTCACACTTTTTTTTTTTTTTAAAAAAAAACAGACATAGTCTCAACTATGTAGCCCTGGCTGGTCTGGAACTTGCTATATAGACCAGGCTGGGCTTGCACTCAAAGAGATTTGTCCGCCTCTGCTTCTGGAATGCTGAGATTAAAGGTGTGCACTACGACCCCTGGCCACTTCCCCAGATTTTCTTTCTTTCTGCAATGCTGGAGATGGAGCCGGGTCCTGGCACAGGCTAGGCAGGTGCTCGACCACTGAGCCACCCCTCCAAACCCATCCCCGCATTTATTGGGAACTGGTTCCCAGGGATGCTGCTAGAGTGCACATTCTTAAAACAAACAAACAAAAACAAACAAACAAAAAAACAAACCACTGGGCTGTCCAGCCTTTCCAGAACTCTCCATCAGTCACTGTCCTAGCTTCAGGGAAGGTAAGGGATTTTTCAGCCAAAGCAGTTTTCCTTCTCCCATAGCTGTGTCTCTGTGATGTACAATGTGGGGTTAGATCAGCTGGGATGTAACAGGAAACTAAGGGACATTTCAAGGATGGTGGACCCCAAAGAGGAGATGCTTTCCTGTTTGTGAAATTCTTCCATCATGAGGTTTCCAGAAGTACCCAAGAGGCTGCGGGTGCATAGAAGTTTTGGCCTGAATGAGTGCCCTCTGGCCCCTAGCTTGGGGCCAACTCCCTGAATTGCTTTCTCAGGTACATCTACCTGGTGAGACATCAACCTCTCTCATCCCATTGAAGGTTCCACCACCAGCATCTGAGGCTGTTCTGTGATCATGTCTCCAGGTTCCAAAGCCCACAGAGAGCTGTCTCTGCTTGCCTCCTTCAGAGGATGACAGCCCCAGCCCCGTACATCTGTGGAATCAGGCCGCTTGCATTGCTCCTGGGACCATGTTCCTTTTCAGGCTCGCCTTATTAACCACAGCTTGTTCCACTGGTGGTTCCTGAGGCCTGGCTCAAGTCAGGCTAACCCTGCTTCCCTTTCTTTCTGCTTTTGGAGGTCATTTGAAAACTGACTGGATGACCAGGAAGGCAGAGGTCCTCAGATCTCAGGAGGGTCTCAGGGAGACAGGCCCATTAGCCGGATATCCAGGAGAAGATACAGACACAGGATCTTTGAGTCTGATTTTTCCACAGACCAGATGGGCACTGTCCATTAGCATTCCCCACCTGCAAAGTGAATGACATGGGAGAGCAGTCTTGAATTCCACCCGCTCAGTTTACCTCCAGATTCTCCTCTGAAGTGGAGTGTTACCGTTGCCTTAGGTTGATGGTCCCCTCAGCCTCCTCCTCATCTTCACTTGTGAGACTCTGTCAGTTGCCTCTTCCTGTTCTGCACACCATAGCCACAGCATTTGCTTATGCCATTGAAATGGATGTCATCCTCTCGCCACAGATGTCCAAAGGAATCCAGGCTTTGATGTGGGTATCTTCTGAACCCAGCCAGCTTTCCTGTGTTCCGGCCTCGCCAGCCACCTGACCCGTCCTAGCTCGCTCTCCCACAGCTCCTCTTCGTTCTCTGGTCTCTGCCTTGGGAGCGGGTTCCCTCTGTTCACCTGGTTAACTCCTCCTGAACCTTCGGCTCCTGCTGTTGCTTCACAGTCTTTTTTTCTCGGCACTGAAACACCCTTGCCATGTGCATTTCTAGAGTCATTCTTGGTCTCCCGTCTCCCCATTCTCTGCCTGGAAGTTTTATGAGGTGCAGGCTCCTGTTTGCATCTACTTCTCTTCTGTGCCCCAGAGCCTGGCCTCCGGGACGAGTTCTCAGTAAGATGCTGTTCAGTGAATGAAAGGTGAGGAGGCAACGGAAATACTGCCTAGCAGAGATCTCAGGATTGAGAACTGCAACTCGGAAAGCATGGGTTCACATTGGCTGGTAATGATATTTTGGCTGTAGAAGCGGTATAAAGTGGAAATAAATTAAAACCCAGACAGGTTCTTTTTTTTTTTTTTCGAGACAGGGTTTCTCTGTGTAGCTTTGTGCCTTTCCTGGATCTCACTCTGTAGACCAGGCTGGCCTCGAACTCACAGAGATCCGCCTGCCTCTGCCTCCCGAGTGCGGGATTAAAGGTGTGCGCTACCACCGCCTGGCAAAATCCAGATGGGTTCTTATCATTTGATTTGCCCAAAGTTTGGCGGTAAGCTGATCTAGCTGGGAAGAGGACTATGTGAACACAAGTGTGCAAGCTTCCAAAGAGCGGGGGGGGGGGAGTGTGGCCACCCTGGATTTTCTGCTATGGACTTTCATAACTAGAAAGTGGTGACAGAAGCTGGGTGGTGGTGGCTCACGCTTTTAATCCCATTACTCCAGAGACGGAGGCAGGCAGATTTCTGTGAGTTCGAGGCCAGCCTAGTCTACAAAGTGAGTTCCAGGACAGCTAGGGTTTTTGCACAGAGAAACCCTGTCTCAAAAGAAAGAAAGAAAAAGAAAGAAAAAAAAAAAAAAAAAAAAAAAAAAAAAGAAAAAGAAAGGAAGAAAGAAAGAAAGAAAGGAAGGAAGGAAGGAAGGAAGGAAGGAAGAAAGAAAGGAAGGAAGGAAGGAAGAAAGAAAGAAAGAAAGGAACAAAGTGGTGGCAGAGAGAGGTCCCGGTGTCTCAGGAGGGCTGGAAGCATCTATCCATGTACAGGCAGGTTTGAGGGGCCTCACAGCCCCACACACCAAGGCCAGATTCTCCTGCAGATACAGGGGGCGACGTCTCGGAGCCACTAGAGCATTTTGGGGGTGCACACTAAGATGCTCCAGAGCTGGGTGTGGGGCACACGCCTGTCATCCCAGCACTTGTGTGGTGGAGGCAGGAGGATCAGATGTTCAGAGTCAACTTTGACTACACAGCCAGTTGGGGCAAGCTTGGACTCTATGGGACCCCCTCTCAGTGTCCCCGACCACTCACCATAAAACACAATACAAACAAAACCCCAAACCACAATAAAATAAAAGCCTTTTTCATGTGGTCCAAGTACAGGCAGATCATCCCTAAGCCGGAAACTTCAAATCTAAGGTTTTTGAATGCAGACACAAGGCCACAGCTAGAAAATTCCAAACTGTGAAACTCTGTCATACGCACCGAATTAAAAAGCATTGTGTCGCCAGATGTGGTGGCACATTCCTTTAATCCCAGCACTTGGGAGAAAAAGCAGGCAGGCCTCTGCAAGTTCCAGCTTGGTCTCCATAGTGAGTTCCTCCAGGACAGCCTGGGCTACACCTCCCCACCTCCACCCAAAGGAAAAAACAACCCTGAGACTACTGGGTGGTGATGGCGCACACCTTTAATCCCAGCACTCAGGAGGCTGAGCCAGGCGGATCTTTGTGAGTTCGAGGCCAGCCTGGTCTTCAGAGCAAGATCCAGGACAGGCACCAAAACTACAACAGAGAAACCCTGTCTCAAAACAAAAAAACAAACAAAAAAACAAACAAACAAACAAACAAACAAAACAAAACAAAACAAAAAAACACCAAAAACGGGCTGGAGAGATGGCTCAGAGGTTAAGAGCACTGACTGCTCCTCCAAAGGTCCCGAGTTCAATTCCCAGCAACCACATGGTGGCTCACAACCATCTGTAATGAGATCTGGTGCCCTCTTCTGGCCTGCAGACATACATTCTGGATACATAATAGATAAATAAATCTTAAAAAAAACCAAAAACCCAAACCCAAAACAAAAACAAAAAACCAAGAGACTTAACACTGTATAATGTATACCTTCAGGCTCTGAGTATAATGTACATGAACCATAATCGAGTTTCATGCTTGGATCTCTTAGTGTGTATATGGTCTTATTCTAAGATCAGAAAAAAAAAAAAAAAAAAAAAAGGAAAGAAAGAAAAGAAAATCCAAACCCCTAGCTTTCCTGGTTCCAAGCCTTGGGATAAGGGCTCCTGGACCCAGACCAGCTTAGGCTCTGAGCATCCATCCCAGCTGCTCGGTTCCAACCTCTATACAGTATAAAGCATTTCCACAGAAGACCAGTGTCCACAGGAGTTTTAGAGACTTTATTTATGTATAAACAATTTAAACACTTTGCCATAAATTATCTTTGCCTGTCCCTAGTCTTTGCTTAGCAGCAAATTAAAATTAATATAAAAACTCGATGAACAATTCATACATGTATATTACAAAAAAGTTCCTGTACCAAAGTTCTTATTAGACTTTTTTTGTTATTTTTTTTTTAACTTTTTAAAATTTTTTTTGTTTTTATTTATTTTTTTTTATTTTCTCTCCTCGCGGTGACTGTCATGTGATTGTCTCAGTTTCTGGACCAAACAAACACACTAATAATTTTAAGTCTTGAAACAGTGATTGTGCCTTGCGGCATATGTATGTACAGGGCGATCGGAAGTGGTACCGTTAGCAACAGAGTCACAAATGTCGAACCTCTACCGCCACTGATACCCACAAACTACGGAATCTAAACAGACTACACCCTGTAACTGCGTATTACTGTCCACAATGGAATCTCCAAAGACAAAAAGAGTATGAGATTTATGTGTAGTGAGTATAGCCACCATTTTGAATTAAATTTTACACTCTGCGCTCAAATAAATTAGCTCAGGCCTGACTAAGTGGAGACCTGAGAGTTAAGTGCCGGACGGTATTGTTTCGCTTTGACTGCTGATATTAATTTCTTTCCTTTTCTTTTTTTTTTTCTTGTGTTTTTCTTTTTCTTTAAAAAGTATTTCCAGTGCTCACTCCTCCACTTTTGTGCCCCCCCTCCCCAGGCGCTACACACAAATCACCCCCAAAGTCGTGTTTTTAAATGCACCTGTATTTGCTTAAACGAAAACATCGGAAGTGTTTGTCCAACAATCAGTCTGAGTGGTTGGTCCTCAGCTGGTCTGGTGACGCCGGCCCTTGTGAATGTCTCTGTGTTGCTCACGTGTGAATGAGTGAGGTATTAGGATATGAGGCCTTCTCGTCTTCATTTCTTCGTTTGTACGGTCGGTGGTGTGTTTGTCTTTTTGTTTGTTTGTTTTTGTTTGTTTTCTGCTCCTTTCCTTTTGGCTGTTCTACGTCTCTTTTCTGCGTTAGACCCAGAACAAGTGGGTCATATTTTAGGGGAACTTGAAACATTTTGTGTGTTTGTTCATTCATTCATTCATCCGTTTCTTTTGTTTTCCTCAGAATTTGTGGCCGAGCTCTAGTCTACTTCAGGAAGAGGGACTTTGCGCTTGGACAGTAGCATTTGAACTCAAAAAATGTGAGCTTTCTTGCCACTGGGGATCCTAAAGCAGCCTGGCCTCAGTGCCCCTGTTAGGTCTTCGTCTCCTTAGGAGAGGAGGTCACAGTTGCTCCTGCTGAGCCACCCAGAGAAGAGGTGGCAGCAGATAATTTTGTTACCTCTTTCCCATCTCGTTCTGTCTTAAGAACTGGATGTTGCTGCTACTGTCTGCCAGCTCTGGGTACTGTTCCACGGGAAGCACGTAATAGCCCTCATAACCTTGTACCCGTCCTGTGCTTAGGAGTTGCTGCTTCTCGCCCTCCGTCCACAGGCGGCTGCCCTCTCTCCCGTCCCTGGCTTTCTGCTGCTCCTTGGCCCAGGCAGTGCCCAGGGCCCTCTGTCTTGCTTGGTCCAGGACTCGGGCCTTCTCTTCGTCCAGCGTGTCAGGGGTGAGGCCGTAGCGGATGCTGAGCAGCAGGGTGGAGTACTGGAACTCAATGTTGGTGAACCTTCGAGTCCTGCCATTCACCAGCAGCGTGGGCTGTGACACAGTCACATTCACCCCGCTCTCCAGCACCTTGCGCCCAATGGTGGTGCCCAGCGTGACCAGGTCTCCATCCGCTGCCCCGATCTTCACGAAGTAGTGCGTGTCCTTGCCCTCGATGCTGTAGTGCATCTTATCCAAGTAGTAGGCGTTGTTCAACACGGACGCCACCTTGCGGCTGTCCTCACTGGCGATGCTGGACACACCGGTGGTCACCCGCCCTTCTTTGATGGCGAACATGATGCCTTTGCCGATGATGGGCGTGGTGGTAGCAAACCAGTGACCTGCTTTCTCTCGGATGCTGGCATGGAGCTTTTTGGTGATGACCTGTCCTTCCAGAGCCAGGAAGGCCTGGTTATGCCTCTCTGTGGTCTGCTGGACACCTGTAATGAGCTGTGGGCACAAGACAAGAGGGACGAGTCAGAAGGTTGCCTAGGCAGCGTGTGAAGCAAGAGCTGGAGAGACCGGTGCTGCGCACTTCTCCGCCAGGATGGATATGCTGCGCTAATACATACGGATACATCCCTACCTTTTGTAACTAGGGCAGACTGGCTCGTTCCCAGTGCCCTAGTGGGGTGCTCTGCCCATCTTGTCACCATGCCACTCAATGAAATATGGTGAAGGAGGTTCTCCACCTTGCCCAAGTCTGTACCCGGGCTGTGCACCCCAACTGTGGGAGCCGAGAGGTATTTTGCACTTATGGTGCAGCAGCTGCCTGGCATGCTTCAGACCCAGAGATGTCCTGATGTGGGGACCAGGCATCTGAGCAGCTGGCAGCCATATTGCTGCAACCTGCCCTGCTCCAAAATCAGTGGCTTGGATAGTCACGGCCTTTATTCAAAGTGAGGGCAGCCACAGATGGATGTCTGGGACTAGTGACTGCCCTGTTAGTAAAGCAGCTCTCGGGCCATCAAGCTGAGGCTGCGTTCTAGCCAGGTACTCTAGGTGATTTGTGTGCATATTCATATTTGAGAGCTCAAGGCTAAGAGATCCTGGCTGTGAGGGCCAGTGGGGAATCCCCCCTCCTCCCTACTTGGAGTCCATTGCTTTGGATCTCAGCCCTGGTTCTGCAGAGGAACAAAATCACCATTATCTCCTTGGCCTTGAGTTCTCCACTCACAAATGACAACTTGTCTCAATTGGTGGTTGGGGGACAGGCTGGAATAATGGAAGAGGCTGTGTTTGGGAGGTAACGGCACTTAGATAAATGAGAGAAATGATGGCTATTTATCCACTGAGTGGTCCCTGAGGGGCAGGATGGAGAGAATGCCGTTCTCAATTACCCAGCAGCTCCTCCTTGCCTCTCTACAGTCACACAATCTGGATGACTATTCAGAGCATCTGAGACCTTCCAGACTTCCACAGAGCAGAGCCCCAGTCCTGTATGGGGGTGGGGGGAGGAAGGGTCAGCTCAATGCACTTCCTGCGCTGCCCATCTGCTTGTGGCTGAGGTCTCAGCTGCACCCAAATTGAAACTGACCACCCTTCGGTCATCAAAGAAAGACGCAGGCACAAATTATGTTCTAAAAACTCAATCTGTATGCATTTGGGCCATAACGTGCTGAGGTTTTATGTAGGGCATAAAAATGTTCTTTAATGGGACAGAAACTGCAAGCCACAGTTTTATTACATCCCATAAAAGCTGAAAGGGTTATGATCTTACAGCAGTTCAGATGGCAGGGTGCCACCGGATTTCTCTGGGCTATTGTTAATCAAGAAGTGACCGGAGGGGAGATACTGAATAGATAATGATACCACAATTAAGGTAATCATTGAGGTTGGGAAGAAATATGGGCCATACTAGAAAGGATGACAGTGCACTCCCTTGGCCTGGGAAGTCTCTGTTCCTGCACAGCTTTTATACCCAGCCTCAGTGTTCCTTTCCCCACAGGCCCCCACCTCCCGTATGGCACTGTCTGTGAAAGGGAATGAGGACGGTTGTTTGGATTCTCGTCACGAGCCTTCCCCGACCCCTCCACTTACCTGTCCGTTCTCACTTGCTTGACTCTCTGACAGTTCATAGGGGGGAGGCACAAAATACATTTTGGCTCTTGGGAATCCAGGAATGATGTTGCTGAGCTGAAATCCAAACATCACAAGCCAGCTTTTCACATCTAGGGCAGAAGCAAAAACAAAGACTTCTGAAATCACAGGGATGGGAAGGAGGCTGCTGCGGATCTTGTGAAAAGAACAAAATTAATTGGGTGGCTGGGTGTGAGATCTAAGCGATGAGGGTGGCGTTAACCTGGTGACTGGCTCCGGGAACAGGAACCAGAGATTCTTTAGGAAATATATTATTTAGTTTTGTCCTATGTGTATTAGTATTTTGCTTATGCATGCCCACAGAGGCCAGAAGAGGGTACCAGATCCTCTGGAACTGGAGTTTTAGATGGTTATGAGCCACCACATGAGTGCTGGGGGACCAAACCTGGGTCATCTTCAAGAGCAGCATCTCTCCTGCCCAGCCCAGAGATTCCTTTTATGTGTCCAAGGAAGATGTCCTGCCTGTTGTGGCCATTGATAACTACCATGTTGCGATTACAAAGGCCAGTTGTAGAATGGACAGATCTGACTTCTAGTCCCCTTGCTGTGTGACCTTGGCTAGGTTTTGTCTCTCTGTTAACATCAGGTCCTTCAACTTTGAATTAAGACAATAATTGTTCCTACCTCATTGGGTTGATGTAAGGACCAGAGGAGAAAACATATGTGAAATTAATATGAGTTTCATTTGAAGTAGTTCATATGAACTATTGTTTTTAAAGACTTACTTATGTACTTTATGTTTATGGGTGCTTTATCAGCATGTACATACATACACCAGAAGAGGGAATCAGATCCCAAGGGACTACAGTTATAGGTGATTTCGAGCCACTATGTGGTTGCTGGGAATTGAACTCAGGACCTCTGGAAGAGTAGCCAGTGGTCTTAACTGCTGAACCATCTCTTCAACTTCTCAAACAAAATATTACAGGCTAGGTGGTGTGTCTGAAGTTGGAGGCAATGGCCAACCAGGGGGATAAGTGCAGATTGTCATCATGGTGTAGTACATTTGATGGGGCTCTGCACTATCTGTCTTACCAGGGAACGTCTTCCGAACTGCACATGATAAACAGACTTTTTTAGTTTTTTTTTTTTTTTGGTTTTTTGAGACAGGGTTTCTCTGTGTAGCTTTGCACCTTTCCTGGAACTCACTTTGGAGACCAGGCTGGCCTCGAACTCACAGAGATCTGCCTGCCTCTGCCTCCTGAGTGCTGGGATTAAAGGTGTGTGCCACGTCCACCTGGCAACTTTTCATTCTTGAGCGCATTTCTCTAGACCTGTCCTTCAAAGAGCCCTCAAGAGACATGCACTATTACAGGTGAACATCCCAGCCATTGCATTTGGACTTATATCATGTGTGCCACAGATCTTGTGGATGGTCCCAGTTTTCTGAGTAAGACAATGTCCCCTCAGGCCTCCTGACCTCCTTCCACTGGGATCCGGGGAGCCCTGTACTCATCCCTCACTGCATTTCCTTGTTCACCAGAACCATCAGGCTGGAGTCAAGAAGGACGGAGCTCCTTGTGCTCCTCATTTCTATGCACAAAGGCACCCTGAGATTGGGTCTCACATCCTGGGCTTGCCTCTTTCCTATTTCTTTCTACCTCTCCTAAGTTCTGAAATATTTCACTGGATCCCCAGAGTTCCAATCTGCCTTTAGTAAAGCTTGCTCTGTCTTCAGATTTTAATATCCCCTTTTCCTTCTTGCTATAATTCCAACTATCTCTTTCCATAGAGCACTAGTCTCCCTGGCCTTGGGCTCCTCACCTGAATTCTGTGAATTGTACTGCCTCCGTTTCTGACTCTGAATTAATTCTTAGTGATTTATTAGACAAGTAGTTGCTCCTTCTAACATCTTGACCCCTTAGTTCCCTGACCTCTCACATCTCAACTCTGGACCTTGTCCCTGATAATTCTGGTGCTCCTGGATGTCAGTTTCATACACACAACCTCTGGTACAGTCTCAGCTCTGTATTATCCAACACCAAGGGCCTTCTAGCCATCCATCCCGAACTCCCTTTCCCTGTCTTTCAACTTCCTGCTTCTTTCTCTCTCCTAATCTGGCACCTATTACCTAACCAACCTCTGGATTCATTCCTTGGGGTGTATCTGAAGGTCCACGGTCTGCTCTCACTTCATCCTGCTTGCTTGGTGAAATCACAGTACTAATTAAATCCAAGCTGCCATCTATTCCAATTTGCATCTGTGCAGTTGAATAATGTTGGAGAAAACACCATCGCCATACTGTCAGGTGTCTCTGGAAATCCCTGACCATGAATGTCCAGGGTACTTTCCAGCTGCCTGCAACCCCCCTGCTTTCCTTTATTCCTTTTAGCTGTCCACTCACTCTCCTGCATCATCCCTGTATCTGTCTTATCTCATCTCATCCATCCATCCATCCATCCATCCATCCATCCATCCATCCATCCATTCATGTATTTATCATCCATCCATCTATCATCTACTATCATCCATCCATCTGTCCATCCATCTATCCATCTATCCATTCATCTATCATCTACTATCATCCATCCATCCATCCATCCATCCATCCATCCATCCATCCATCCATCTATCCATCTATCATCTATCTGTCCATCCATCCACCTACCCATCCATCCATCCATCATCTATTTTTTGAGACATGGTCTCATATATAGACCAGGCTGGACTGGAATTTGTGGCAATCCTCCTGCTTTCACCTCCTAAGTGCATGGTTAGGCGCATGGACCACCACACTCGGCTCTTTCCCCCTCCTGTATATTTTTATTTTTCTTTGCTCATTTCTCCCCAAACCTCTACCATCTGCTTTCCCTCCCTCCCATCAGTGATCAGCCTTGTTTCCTACTTTTCTGCAGAAACTGAGGCAGCCAGAGAAGGATTTCCTCCAGTGCCATCTCCTGTTTGCCTATGGTACTGTGGCTCAGCTTCTGCACCCGGGAGCACTGATTTTTTTTTTCCTATTCCACTACATGAGCTGTGGATGCTGAGCCCCCCACTGTTCACCTGGTCACACAACTTTTCTTGTCAACTCAAGGCCATCACCCCAGCAATCTTTTCTTACCCCACAGTAGTGACTCACTCCCTCTTCTAATGGATTTGTCCCACCAGCATACCAAATGCTGTTAAACGTCCTACCAAAAATAGTCATTTTCTTATTCTTAATGCCCATTTCATATTCATCTTTACAAAAACCTCTCAAGCTCATTCTAACCTTCTGTACTCATTGCTCCCCATTCTCCTCATTTTCTTTTGACCTCTGCTACTGTGCAGAAATCTCATCTGTCAAGGTCGTGAGTGATCTCAGCATTGCCAAGCCCCATGCTGACACGTTCCTTTTGTGTCTGAACCTATCTGACAAGAGGGAGACTCTCCCCCACCCCGAATTCCTATTAGAATGTGTTGGAGGTGGAGCACACATTCCATGGCGTGCATGTGGACATCAGAGGACAACTTTTCAGATTTTTTCCCTTCTGTCTTTATGTGGGTTCAGGGATCGAACTCACCAGCCTTGAATGATAAGCTCCTTGACCCATAGTGGCATCTCCCCAGTCATAGTCATCTGGCCTTGAGGCCTGACTGCTGCCTCCAGGCTGACACTGACTCCAAAATGTACAGCCCTGCCTGGCCTTCTTCCAAGCTCAGCCCTTGTGCCTCCAGTCCACTTCCAGCTCGACGTGTCCAAAACTAAACTCTTGTTCTGTCCTCTCCAAACATTTGTGCCTCCGCCCTGCTACCCACCATCCCCAACTCCTTTCTTTTCTCGCTCCCCACATCCAACCCATCAGGAAACCCTCTCCCTGCCTTTCTTTTTTAACATTTGGAGTAGACCTCACCATTTTTAGTTGCTTACCCAATTTAGTGGTCCCCAGGAGGTTCAAAATGTTGGCAGCCATTGTCACTACCTAATTCCATGACACTTAAAACCCTCCAAGAACCCACATAGAGATTAGCAGTCAATCTGTATGTCCCTTTCCACAGTCCCTAAGCTGCCTTCAGCCTGGATCTATCTGTGGTTCTGGATATTTCTTACAAATGGATCGTCACTATGGGGTTCAACATAGAGTACACTTTTACTTTTTTTTTTTTTTTTTTTTTTTTTTTTTTTTTTAAGATAGGGTTTCTCTGTGTAACGGCTCTGACTGTTCTGGAACTTGCTCTGCAGACCAGGCTGACCTTGAAGTCACAGAGATCCACTTGTCTCTGCCTCTTGAATGCTGAGATTAAAGGCATGCACTACCATCACCACCTGGCACATTTTTTACTCTTTATGACAGAATATGATCCCATTGTATGAATAGTCCAAGTTTGATCTATCCATTCATCAGCTGATGAATATTTGACTGGTTCATCCTTTTTTTAAACTACTGTAATAATACTGCTATGAATCTTCATGTATGAATTTTGGTTTGAATACCTATTGTTTTGGTTTGGTTTAACTGTGTGTCAAGGACCCACCATGTTAAAGTCCTCAGGGGGTGTTACTGGGTGGTGGTGGCATCTTTTTTAAGTTTGGTCCTGTGCTAGGTTCAGAAGTCATTGGGGTATGAGGTAGTTTTTGTGTGGTTCTTTGGGTTCTGTTTTTTATCCCCCCTCCTTGAGACAGGGTCTCAGGTATCCCAGTCTGGCTTTGCACTCACTATGTAGTGGAGAACGACCTTAAACTTCCGATCCTGTCTCCACTTCTGGTGTGCCGGGGTTACAGGTATGCACCACCTTATCTGTTTTCTGTCATGTTGATCATGACCATAGGGCTTCACGTATGCTAGGCAAGCACTGTCCCTACTCAGCGACTCCCCAGCCCACCCTTAGAGGTCTTGAGAGGACTGTTATAAAAGGGTCCAGCCTGCCCCTCTCCTGTCCTCTGAGATGTGACCACAGCCCCACAAGTCATTCTAGTATTGTCATCAGCCATGCTGTGATGTAGCCCTCTCAGAAACAGAGCTGTCTGTCGTCATGACCTTCCGAATCGTGAGCTAAATGAGCCCTTTTCACTTTACAAAGTTACCTGCCTTAGGTGTTTCATTCCAGCTGACGAAACTCCCCAGTGCCCTTGATTCCTGAAATGACCTTGGTGTGGATTTTTTTTGAGCTTCATTTATAGTCTTTACTTTTATTTTAAAACAATATGAATATGTGTTGGCTTCTTGCCACGTCTGCCATCTCCACCCTCCTGGCCCATTACCATGCCTGGACTTGTAGGTTTCTAACTAGCTTCCCTGCTCCCAGTCCTTGGCCCACTTATGAGTGCAGTAACCAAATGACTCCCCAGATATGGAGCAGACGAGGCCATTCCTTGCTCAGAGCACGTAGAAGACATTTCTTAGTGTATAAGCCAAGGTCATTAGAACGACCTTTAAAGACCTGCCTCATGATCTCTCTGCTGTCTTCTTCCATTTTTCTTTGGTGTTTTGAGGCAGGGTCTCTCTCTCTCTAGTCTTAAGCGCATTGTCTTCTTGTCCCAGCCTCCTAAGTGCCGGTGTTAGAGTAAGTACCATCTTGCCTGGCTATGCTTCTTCTCAAGCATGTTAGGTGCACACCCATCTCTGGATTGTCATGACAGCAAGCTCCTCTGCCCAGCATGCTGTTTCCTAAAGTGTTTTCTGACTCTTTTGTTCTCCAGTGTCTTTCAAGTTTAGCTCAAGTGTAACTGAGGCTAATGCCACCCATTGTACTGAAGATGCATCCCTACCCAATCTTCAATGTCCCAGGGCCCTTCACTGTGGTCAAGCTTCCCTTTAAATCAGTAATCACATTCTCACATGCAATGCTTTCTGGGAAATATTTATTTTTTTGTTGTCAGTTTCCCTCACTCAGTGCTCTACCAGGGAAGGAAATTTAAACATTTATTTATTTACTTGTTTTTTTGACTTAGTGTCTCTCTATGTAGTCCTGAATGTCCTGGAACCCCATATGTAACCTGGAATGGCCTCAGATTCACAGAGATCCTCTTGCCTCTGTCTCCTGAACACTGAGATTCAAGGCATGTTCTACCACACTCAGCCCCTAAATAAAAATTTATTTTATTCTTTGATGTCTCCTACACAATGATGCTTGGTACAAACAGATACTAAGTACCTGTGGAATGAATGAATGAACTAGAACATTCCTGGTACAACATACCCTGTACAGCAAAAGTGTAACAGAGAATTCCTCCATACCTGCCCAAGAAAAATGTCTGTAGGGGGTCAGGTGTAACTCCTTGTCCTGAGACTCTTATGGGAATTTAATGTTGCTATTGACATTAATAAAGGCATAGAACAGTTCTGAGAAGCAATCTGACACTATGGTCCACCTGTCATCTGTGGGAACACATGAATGGCTTGGGAACTACACATGGGTGAGAGCAGAGTTTGGGGTCATATGAGGGCCTGTAGCTCAGTGGCAGAGCACTTGCCTAGCATACGTGAGGCCGTGAGTTCCATTCCCAATGTCACACACACAAAACAACATGGAAGTCCTTTAAGGATATTATTCTGCCTGGTGTGGTGGCACATCACTTTAATCCCAACATTGGAGAGGCAGAGGCAGGTCGTTCTCTGTGACTCATGAGTTCCAGGCTACACAGGGCTGCTATATAGTGACACCCTGACCTCCCCTTCCCCCAAAATGCTATTCACAATAGCTAAGAAATGGGACCAGCCTAGATGTCCATTAACAAATGAATGGATAAAGAAAATGTGGTATTTGTACACAAAATAATTGTGTTATAAAGAAATGTGAAATCTGGACATTTGCAGGAAAATAGAAATTCTCACTCTAAGTGAAATAAGTTGAATTATGAAAAATTCCACATTTTCTGTCATATGGGAATCATTTTTTTTTTTGTTTTTTGCTTTTTCAAGACAGGGTTTCTCTGTGTAGTTTTGGTGCCTAGCTGTAGGCCAGGCTGGCGTCGAACTCACAAATATTTGCCTGGCTCTGTCTCCTGAGTGCTGGGATTAAAGGCATGTGCCACTGCCGCCTATTCTTATATATGTGTATGTGTGTGCTTCAAGTATGGTGCTCACATTGCTTCTCAAAGATGGTTCTTCCATGCCTTTGTGTCTAGTGTCAAAGTCAAGATTGACCATGAGGGGGCTGGAGAGATTGCTCAGTGGTTAAGAGCACTGACTGTTTTTCCAGTTCAATTCCTAGCACCCACATGGCAGCTCACAACTGTAACTCCAAGATCTGACACCCTCTCACAGACATACATGCAGGTAAAACGCCAGTGCACATAAAATAAAAATAAGTTATTAAAAAAAAAAGATTGACCATGAGAAGGAAAGAAAGAAGAAATCCTAAGAAATAGAAGTAGCTAGGTAGATAGATAGACAGACAGACAGATAGATGATGATGATAGATAGATAGATAGATGATAGATAGACAGACAGATAGATAATGGTGATGATAGATATATAGGTAGATAGATAGATAATGATGATGATAGATAGATAGATGATAGAATAATAGATTAGATGTAATATAAAACCAGAAGGGGGGGCTGATGTGGGGAAGAGAGGGACAATGGTGGGGGAATGTAGTATAGTTGGGGGGCATATAAGGACAAAGTATGTATGGAAATGCCATAGTGAAACCCATTAATTTGTATTTTAAAATACCAAATAAATAAATAAACAAACAAAAATAAAAAAGGAATATAGGTTTGAAATTACTTTGAAAAGCACACTGGGGATGCTGGGTAAAAGGCTCAGATGGTCAGTGCTTCTTTGTAAGCATAAGGACCTGAGTTCAGGTCCCCAGTACCCACACAAAGGCCTGGGTGTGGTTGACATGCCTGTGGTCCTAGAGCTGAGGGGCCAGAGACAGGCAGGTCCCCAGGACTTGCTCCAGGCTCAGCGAGAGGTCTCTGCCAGAGAGTGAGTCTCAGACCAGCTCTCTTGGCTGAGAGAAGAGACATGTCAAAGTGGGGTTGCCACATGCCAGCACTAAGAGACAGAGCTCGGAGACCCTGAGAAGTGACTCACCCCCCAGAGTGCTCACGGCACTGAGTCCCTTGTCTGTGTACCATATACACCTGGCCAAATTTCACCAGAGACAGACAGGACTTGGGGGGGAATCTAAGGCAGAGCACACGAAGTCCTTGTCCCCACCATCCTCCTCCTCTTTCTTTGAGGGGCTCCCTCTCTACTCCATGCTCCCCTCAGTGAGCACATCTCTGAGCAGAAAAGCTGTAGTTTTAAAGCAGACTTACTTATATGGGGAGGGGAGTGCCTGCATGGCCTAGTGTAGGTCAGAGGACAACTTGAGGAGTTTGGTTCTCTCCTTCCACTATGTGGGTCTTGGGGATCGAACTCAGGTTGTCAGGCTTGTCAGCAAGCGCCTCTACCCACTGAGCCATCTTGTCTGCCCAAGATGAGGGATTTTTTTTTTTTTTTTTTTTCCTCGAGACAGGGTTTCTCTGTGTAGCTTTGCTCCTTTCCTGGAACTCACTTGGTAGCCCAGGCTGGCCTTAAATTCACAGAGATTCACCTGGCTCTGTCTGTCTACAGATTCACTCTGTAGTGCTGGGATTAAAGGTGTGCGCCAGGCAATACTAGGGATTTTAAAGAGACTCTTGTGAACGGGAACTGTGAGGTTAGCTCCTTTTCCTTGTTCCTCCTTTTCCCTGTCAGCCTCCTTCCTTCTCTTCCTCCTCCTCCCATTTGTTCTTTTAGCCTTCCTTCCTTCCTTCCTTCCTTCCTTCCTTCCTTCCTTCCTTCCTTCCTTCCTTCCTTCCTTCCTTCCTCATTCCTGCCTTCCCTCCTTCCTTCCTTCCCTCCTTCCCATGCTGGGATCACAAGTATGCCCTGCCACATGGGCTCTGCCTGTTCTAGAGTTTTCTGACATACTTTTCTCCTCATGGTAAACCTGCAAGACCTCTAAGACCCACACCATCTCCTGGTCCCATTAGGGGCACCTGCAGGTCCTTCCAGTCCCTTTGGAGTGGCAAGTGTGATGGAAGACGGGTCCTCTAAACAAACGGCCTGTCCAGAGGCGGATGATGAGGCAGGTGCTAGCCACCCAGCCACTCCTGATAGCTACCCTTCCCGTCTCATATTCTCCACAGCACGGGACCTTGCTGCTGCCGCCCCTGCCGCCGCCGCCGCTGCCACCACCACCACCACCACCACCACCGCTGCTGCCGCCACCACCACCGCTGCTGTACACTCTCTGAAAATTGTCACAGCGCCTTCCAATGTTAAGTATAAATATGCCAAGAGGGTGACATGAAATGGGTGTGGCTCTCCGCAGAGAGATTAAACGCACAATCTCATTCAGCTGTAGCATGCCTTTGGCTAGTGCATCCAAGACTCCTCAGGGAGGGAGGAAGGGTAAAAGGGAACATGGCCCGCCACACTTCTTCTAGAATGTTCACTTAACTCCAGTGTCTGGGGCGTATCCCTTGCTAAAGGGAGCCATTAGCTCAGTCTGAAGGTGCATCTGGAGGTTTCTCCTGTGTTCACAGGAGAGTATGCCGACCGTCTCCATTCCACTGGCACTCTCGCTAACGCATGTATGATTAGCCTTGTGCCTGGCGGATTCGTTGTTTTCACAACTCTGTGAGGTGAGTGTGATTGTTACCAACATTTTGCAGACTAAGGCTCAGAGATATTCATATAAGTCACACAGCAAGTGAGTGGAGAGACCAGAATTGGTGTTTGGGAATGTTCTCAGACTCTGACATCAGAAGGGTAGGGCAGAGGCCAGGTAGTGCTTGGGCTGGCACAGGTCCGCTGTGTCCAAGATGGAGCAGTTTCTGCTGTGCCGATTTTCTCCGCCCCAGTGTTCTCGGATGAACTCGGAGCATTTCCTGCATCAGGAACATCCACTTCCTTTCAGAGAGTGGTTTTCAAGCAGCGGGGGTTCTTTGGGATTCCGGAGGGAGGGACTCTGTTTTTTGCGTTCCTCCTTACGATACATCTTTTTTTTACCCCTTTGATTTTTCCAGACAGGATTTCTCTGTGTAGTTTTCGTGCCTGTCCTGGATCTCGCCCTGTAGACCAGGCTGGCCTCAAACTCACAGAGATCCACCTGGCTCTGCCTCCCGAGTGCTGGGATTAAAGATGTGCACCAATGCCGCCCAGCACATTTTTTTTGGCCTTTCAAGACAGGATTTCTCTGTGTAGGCCTGGCTGTCCTGTCCTGACTGCATCTTAACTGACCCTTCCACTTAGGTTGTGAGTAGCAGCTCCGACCCCTCTGTGGGTCTCCTAAGTGGCGAATTAAGGCTGATTTAGACAGGGCGTGCAGGTGAGCCAGGGCGTGCAGGTGAGCCAGGGTTAGACCTGCTGTTCTCTGCTGAGCCCGTTCTCCAAGGGTCAGCTGGTGGGAGCAGGGGGCTGCAGGTGTGGTCCCGCCTGGCCTGGCTGCTCTCCCAGCCCTTTTCCTGAGCTGCCGCGGCAGCCTCTGTGAGTCTGCCCTGTATTTCAGACTCTCTCTAATTGTTTCTGGATTCAATTTGGCTGGACTTCGTTCAAATTGATTTGATTCCCACTTATTCAGGCTCCATGAAGCCCTGAGATTAGGAAAGCCATCTTGCTGTTCAGAAAACCCTGATAATCTCATTTTTCTTTTTTCTTTTTTTTCCACGGAACATAGCTGAGGGTCTTGGTGTGTCTGTGAATGGGTTCATTTGGGCCTCGGTTAGCAGCAGGTATCTATGCAGCCTGTTCTGGGGGTTTCTCTTCATTCACTTCTGGCTGATTAGTTTCTAAGAAGTCCAGTGCTAAGCAAGGCTGTGTGAAGCATATTTGTGTGGGACAGGATTTGTTCCTCCGTTCCCCAAGCTGAGACAGATGTGCTCTGCCTCCACCGTCCCTGGGCTTCTTCTTAAACATGCTTCTCCTCTCTCCTCCGACACAAATGTCACTTGCTCAGCAAGGCTCTCTAAGTAAAGGGGTACTTCCTGTCACTCTCCGGGTAACCCCTTGTCCTGTTTTGTCTTCATAGCACTCACCATTATGAGTACGTGTGTGTGTGTGTGTGTGTGTGTGTGTGTGTGTGTGTGTGTGTAGGGGCTCCCCAAAGGATACTTTAACTGGAAATGGTAGTGAGTTGGGGACAAAGTCCTGCCAAATGATGGGGAAGAGAGGAAGGTTTGGCAGGGCATCAGAGCAGGCATCATCATCATCTTGGTGAGACCTAGGGAGGAGCCAGCTTAGCCATGGCTCCAGGTGCAAAAGGTTCCAGCTGCTTTGCTTGGATGTGGACACTGATTTCAGTTCCTAAAGGTGTGTCCGGGATGTGCTGCATGGTCACAGTTGACCCTGGAAGTCAACAGCTGCCCTGGGAGGCACCAAAGCAGCCCTGTGCTCAGGCAGCTCTGGCTTCCTTTCTCATTTTGGAGGATGGACACGTGATCACCTGAAAGTGGGTGCCTCTATGGTCATGGCTAAGAGCTGTGGCTCTCTTGGAACTTGGGGAGCCCCGGTCTTGGGTTTCCTTTATTGCTCTTCTATAGAATGCATGGTCAGATGTGATCACCCTTGCCTGCTTGCTGGAAGTTGTCCCTATTGGACCTGACCCGTCTGCATCTCTCCACACATCCCGATTTCTTTGTTTTTATCTCCCTGAGGACAAGTACTTTGTCCTGCTCCTGTCTATGTCTACTACACCCAAGATCTCCAGCATCTTTTCTGGATGGGTGGACGAGTGGAGGGATGGGTGGACAGAGGACTGGGCAGGGAACCTCATTTTACCACCTTCTTGCTTATCCTGTGAGGCAGATCACCACCCCCCCTGCAGTGCCTCCTTACACGCCCCTCTGCAAGCTGCTTGTGTCCTGCTGACTTCGGTTTAGAGGTCTTTCAGCCTTAGTCAGCGTAAGTAAGTCATGTTTCTTCTTCAGGCTCTGTTTGACCCAGGCCCTTCTATATTGTACCATATCTTCAAAATATGAACACACACACACACACACACACACACACACACACACACACACACAGAGTGAGAGAGACAGACACTTCTCTCTGTCTCTGTCTCTCTCTCTCTGTCTCTCTCTCTCTCTCACACACACACACAAATGCCAGCATATACACTCTCAGTCTCTCTCTCTCTCTCTCTCTCTCTCTCTCTCTCTCTCTCTCTCTCTCTCTTACTTGAGAGAAAAGTGTTTGGCTTACCTACTGCCACATCCTAAGAATCTCACAGGTGCTACTACATGGATGGTTTTTGGATAAATGGCTGAGCAGACATCTCTGTGGGAGCAGAGACTTCCTTCTGCCTGGGCCGCTGCTTGCTCTCTGTGTATGTATTTCACCAGGGAACCGTCTGGAGGTCAGAGACAGGGGCTTAGGCATCTGTGCTAACTCACTGCTTTGCTAGTAATGGTAACATTGTCACAGGGAGAAGTCAGGCCAGGGCTTTACCTAGAAGGAAGCTGTTACTTCTCACTGTTTCTCCACGGGGTCCCCTTCACAGAGAAGGAAACTCCCCCAGAGAGACTGGGTCGCTAGCCTTAAGCCTTTTGGTTTACTAACCAGAGAGAGAGAGAGAGAATTTGAACTGTATATTTCTGGTCTAGGCCTCTCTGTGAGCCAACTCCTGCTGGGGTAGGAAAGGCTCTCAGAAAAGTCATTTCAATGGAACAGCTGTGAAGTGGTCTGAAAATGCCCAGAATACCTGCTTCACTGTCCCCCCACTTTCCTGGACATGATCCTGCAGTGCCCTGGGTTACCAGCACTAGAGTTTGACCATCAAGTATAGGGCCCTCCCCCACATGCCCAGCATTTCCCCGGGACAGCCGCCTCACAGGAAGTGACTGCCGTACCCGGGCAGCAAGGTCTCACCTGTCACGTAGTTCTTCAAATCCAGCTCGTTGCTGAGCGGATTGTTGTTCTTGAACATGTACAGGTTGAAGGGGGCCGGCTCCTTGCCCACATTTCTCCACATGGTGTAGTCAGGGGATGTCCAGCGCCCTGCCAGCACGTCGTAATCACGCTGGGTAAAGTGGACAAGCTTGGTGAGGGGGTCATAGAGGCCTCCGTGGAAGCCAATGACCATCTGAAAATCAGGGTTGGAGTCGTAGTAAATCTCCCCATAGGCTGTGTACTGCAGCTGCTTGATCATGAGGCCATTGATGCTGAAGACAGCCAGAGGGGTCCCAGTGTTATCCGAGGCCACGTAGTATTCCTCTCCGCTGCTGCTCTCCATGGCAAAGAGGTGGCCCTGGAGGTCATAGTAGAGCGAGGTGATCTCGGAGTTGGAGTGGTTGTAGACGTGGGTGATACGCGTGGGGTTGTGGAGGTCGGAGTAGAAGTACTGCAGGTGGTGGCCGAGGTTGGTCTTGTAGGAAGCCCGTCGGCCCACGCCGTCATAGCGGTACTGCACGCTCCACCCACTGGCCTTGTTGTACGCCCTCGTCAGGAGGCCCTTGGAATTGTATTCAAAGATGTCAGACCCTCGCTGGCACAGATAGCCATCGTCATCGATTTTGTACTGCACATCCCCCAGCCTGGTTATCCGGTCACGGAGGTCATAGCGTAAGGGCATGAGGCGAGCACTGTTTCCTGGATTTAGCAGGTGCAGGTTCCCATTGAGGTCATAGCTGTAGCGCCAGGTAGGCCGGTCATTGACTGCCACACTCTGGAGCTGGCCATCCCCATCATAGTCATAGGTGTACTTGGTGGTGTTGGCATAGGGCCCCAGTTTCAGTTCCCTCTTGATGACTCTGCCCATGCTGTCATATTGCACTGTCATCCAGTACATGAGCGACCGGAACATCTCATATTGCACTTCCTTGATGCGCCCATGGGTGTCAAAGTGCTTGCTGAGTGTCATGACAGCAGTGGTGATGATCTGGTTGATGTCATAGTAGATGACCCCAAACTTGCCAAAGTGTTCCACCTTGCCTGAAATCTCGTCATAGCGGTAGAGGTCGACAGGAAGGGGAGTCTCACTTATGACAGGTTTGATGCTGGCGATGCGGAAGCTGTTGTCGTGATAGGTGTAGTCAAACCTGGCGTTGATCATGCCTTCCTCAGAGAACCTGTAAATCTGCTTGTCCACAAGGGGCCCAACCTTGCGGTACCTGATGGTACAGGAGAAGCCCCCGCTTTGGAGATTGACCATCTTCAGAACGCCAGTGGTCTCATCGTAGCCAAAGGTGACGGCTGTGCTGTCGTAGACGATCTCCGATAACTTGGAGAGTTTGCCATACTTGTAGAACACCTGGCGCCCAGTGCCCAGGAAAGACGTCTTTAGGATGCGGCCGTCATCACTGTAGTCAAAGATGACGGATGCATTGCTTTCGGGTGGGTTGTAAATGTTTCGGATGTAGCCAATGGAGGTGTGTGTGGACATGCTGTGCCGGGCGACACTGGGCATAGTGACTGCGTGGAGGCGGTCAGAGGAGTCATACTCGAATATGTACTGACGTTGGCTCTGCAGCAGGAGGACCATAGACTGGGAAGGAAATAGGAACGGATGAGTTGACTCTTTTTGACCATGCACCCAAAGGGTAGAATTAACCTCATTTCCCTATGTGTCAATTCAAAAGCCATGGAGGGTAGATAACTTTTTCCCCTTATTTTTTATTCTTTCTTTTTCTTTTCCCTCCCTCCCTTCCTTCCGAGACAGAGTTCTTATCATGTAGCCCTGGCTAGCTTAGAACTCACTATGTAGACCAGGCTGACCTGCAATCCACAGAAATCCACCTGCATCCATCTGCCTCCCAAGCACTGGGATTTTAGGTGTGTACCACCACACTTAATAGTGTGTGGAGCTTTGACCAAAGACTAAAGAGGCTCATATGGTACTGACGGTTCATGGTGGTAGCTCAGAGCAAACCTTAATGAGGATCTTGTGAAAAGATATACTGACTCAGTGGGCCTACGCACACGGGGTCTGAGAGTCTACATTTGTGCTCCCCCCATAAAGATGATACAACGTTGCCTGTGGTAATTGTGGAGGGTCTGGAGGACTGGCGGAAAGCATGGGACTTGTCCCCAGGTTCAATGATAAGAACTCCATTTAGAGCTGACCTGCCACTGGCCACGCTGGAGAGAAGTGTACATGCTGTTTTTACTGCCTTTGATAAAATCCGGAAGCACATCTTCCTTTGAGAAACTGGGAGAAAATGAAATGCTTCACAGTCAGTGACCCTGGGAAGGACTAGCCTCAGCAAGAGGTAGCTGGGAGACTCCTGCCTCCCAGACAGCCATGCCAGGCTACTATGTCAGAGTAAGAACAGCATTAGGTAAGGACTCTTTTTATAGAGCTAACTGCTCTGTATATGAGTTATACATGTGTGTGTGTGTGTGTGTGCATGTGAATTCATGTATATGTGTATGCATTTCACGTGTGTGTGTCCGTGGAGGCCAGAGGTTGACATTGGCTGTCTTCTTCAATTGCTCTCCACTATGTATATATGTATGTATGTATGTACATATGTATGCATGTATTTATTTTTGAGACAGAATCTCACTATGTAGCCCTGGCTGTCTTCGAACTCACAGAGATCTGCCTGTACCTTCCCTGCAGGGGCTGGGACTAAAGGTATGCTCTGCCTTGTGTGGCAGCACTTTACTTTTGGAAACAGGGTCTCTCACTGAACCTAAACTTACCATTTTGTCTAGGCTGCCTGGCCAGCAAACTCCCAAGAGTTTCCTGTCTCCATCCTCACTCCCCCAGCACTGGGACTACAAGTGTGCACCACCACGCCTGAGTCTGGGGACTTACAGGGGAGCGGCAAACACTTTTACCCACTGAACCGTCTCCCCAGCCCCTGTGAATTATCCGAGTAATGTGCTGGTGAGAAAGGAAGACTCATGGAGCAAACGAAAGGACCTGCCCAGGGACTAGATGGTCAGGGCAGCATTTCACGGTCTCAGCAAGTGCCCTCATGGGGCCTCTTTATTCTGTTCCTCCACCAGGACCTTTCTCCAGCAAGGAGCCCCAAGTCGGTACGGACAGACACAGGGGACTATGCGGATGATCCGCTGGCTGCTTTGGCTAAAGTGGGAAGGTGTAGCTGTGTGTACTCTAGTTTCCAGCAGACTTCCCTCCCCTAGTGGCTTAATTTAGGGCAAGCAGAAGGGACTCAACAAGTTCCTAATTCATAAGTAATGCTTTGTCTGGCGGTCAGTGGATGGTTCGGTTCCATTCAACATCACTGCCTTTTTCATTTTCATAATTAAATCAAACGATTCATCCTTTTTTTTTTTGTCATTACTGGCTGTCTAGCATCTTTTTCTTCTTCTTTCAATGGTAATAGCACTGAGCAATGAATAACAGTTTCCTGTGGGCTCTTTCTCCCCATCAGTGCCGGGGGATCATGAGGGGAGCCCTGTGGAGTTAGTAAAGACGTGAAGATGACTTATGGCTAGGTATCTCAGGCTGGCTGAGAGAGGGCGGTGACGGGAGTGGGAAGCGGGAGCAGAGGCCCTGCTGATGGGATGTGCGGCATGGTCACCCACCTTGTCAAGATAGGAATAGCTCCAGACTTTCCCGTCAGCGAACATGCGAGACACAATCCGACCCTGCTTGTCAATGTCTGTCCTCTCGCTCATGGCCCCACGCTGAAGGCCGGCCAAGCGCCCGTTGAAGAAGTAGGAGACATTGACGGCTGCCAGCCCGCTGCTGGGGAGCCACAGGAAGGGGCGGCCCACCTGGTCATAGATGATTCTCAGGGTGAATTTCCGGTGGTCGTCATAGATCTTCTCTGTCCGGATGTTCCGGTCATAATCAATGGACAGGAGGTTCCTCCCATGGACCTGGGGGAAACACAAAGGGCCTGTTTGAAAGGCATACACCAGGCTGCTGTGGAGGATCCAGCTGGGGTGACCAAGGAGGGAGTGCGTAGAGGAGGAAGAAACACGATACTCCATTTACGTTTTCAGCTTCGGCGTTTCTGGGCACATAGGAAATGGTAAGGTCTGTAGAGCGCTTTGGGCCTGGAGTGAGGCTGCTTTCGGTCAAATGTGGCTGCTGTGAGTAGTATGGGAGCCTGTGCACTACACACTTACAAAGGCTGCCATCACATCCTGGAAAGTGAGCATGGTGAGACCGTGCAGTGTACAGAGCACACAGCTGTGTATCACAGCCCCGACTCAAGGCTTTGGAGTGCCTTACCAGTCTACCCTCGGAGTAAGACAATTTATGATTTTTTCTACAATATAATCCTTTTTTTTTTTTTTTTGGCATATTTTCAGCCACCAAATCTAATAATCTTTAAGGGTAGGTACTGTGATTCCTTATGAAATATTGTGAAATATTGTGGCTAAAAGGGGGCACAGAGGGCTCAGTAACCCACGTTTTACAAAGATCTGGGAGTATAAAATTAAAAAAAAACCTATAAAATTCCAATAGGAAGTCTTTTATTTTAAATATCTAGAGGAAAATCTCGCCATTGCAAGATGCTGTTGAGGAGACCTTGGCAGGGTTGTGAATTCTAACAAAGGGAAAAAAAAAAGTGATTTACTTAGATTTGAAAGGAACAGGGGAACACGTCCAGACATAATTTAATATTTATTTGGAAGTTGATCTGATCAGAGGAGAAGGACTGTCTCAAAAGGCAGAGCTGGGAGACTAGACTCTGGTTAGGGGCAAAGGAGAGGGACTCTTGGGACCCCCAAGCCCCGCGTGCATGCCTGCGAGGGAATGAAATGAAGCCGCCTCAGCCCAGACTCTTACAACATAATTTACTGCAACTCCACACGTCCCTGGGGTGGCTGCCGAGCCGGGGAGACATAAACACGCAGGAGAAGAGTCGGTAGCTGTCTGCTGCCTCCTCGCCCTACCCTCCTAATGCGGCGGCACCTAATGAAGACGGCGGTGATGACGACCACGGTAATGCTGACAAGATGCGCAGTGCCGTGTGCTGATGCAGACAGGGTCAGGTCAGAGACTTGGGCTCAGTTAGGGCTCTCCAAGACCCCTAACACAGGAAGAAACCCCGAGACTGCATACACGTGTTCAGAGTCACACCGCAGGGGCCGCGAGACGGCTCACCGGTAAGAGCGCTTGCTGTGCAAGGATAAGGATCTGAGTTCAGATCCCCTGCACCCACAGCTCAGTGTGACCACGTGCGCCTGTGACCTCAGTGCTGTGGGGGTGAAGATGGGAAGATGGACGGAGCTTGCTGGATGCCACCTAAGCTCCAGCGGCAGTGACAGACCCTGTCTGAAGAAAAAAAAAAAGTGGAGAGTGACAGCAGGGTGTCCTCTTGTGGTCTCCATGCTTGGGCACAGGTGGACACATGAATATCACACACACACACACACACACACAATCTCGCAGCAGTGAAGCAAGTGTTGGTCTGAACTCAGGCTTGACTTATCCAGTCAGTTCCTTTACCGTTTGAGCACCTTCCCGGCTCCCTGAGTGCCTGGTGACGTGTAAGAGGCCGAGGGGCCAGGGAAGCATTGTGTCAGCCCTGGGGCATTTTGTTTTGCAACTTGTACGGAGATTGAGAGTAGTGTTAGCACCTCAGGGACCTGCATTCTGGGGAAAAGTTCTGTGTCCAGGCAAAGAACTGCGTTTTCCAGCTTCATTTGGGGACGGGAGCCGCCTACAAAGAGGAGGTGGTAGTCGCTGGCTGTATATGTGAGGAGCTATCCTTGGAAGAAAGCTGGCTCGCTGAAAAACTGCAGCTTTTGCTCTTCCCACGGTCCACCTTTTCCTGGGTGAGATGTGGATGCAGTGACTGGAACCTAAGCATCCACTTGGTGACTATGAGGTGAGTTTTTTTTTTTTTTTTTTTTTTTTTTTTTTTTTTTTTTTTTTTTTTTTTGAGACAGCGTTTTCTACCATAGTTCAGGCGTGTCTGGAACTCACTTATATAGCTCATATTGCAGCTCATGCTATAAACTCAGACTTGTAGCAATCCTTCTGCCTCAGTCTCTTAAGTACTGGGATCACAGGTATGAGCCACCATGAGGTGATTTTTGAGGATGGAACCTCTAAGATGGTGGCTCAAACAGGATAAAAATAGCCAAGACCTTAGCTGTCAGTCACCCACACATTCATGAATGGGTTGCTTCTAGGCTTTATCGTAAGAAATACAAACCTAAGCCGGTGTGGTGGCGCACGCCTTTATTCCCAGCACTTGGGAGGCAGAGCAGGCGGATCTTTGTGAGTTTGAGCAGCCTGGGCTACCAAGTGAGTTCCGGGAAAGGCGCAAAGCTACACAGAGAAACCCTGTCTCGGAAAAAAAAAAAAAAAAAAGAAAAGAAAGAAATACAAACCTATATATTACATAAATTTTTGTTACTTCTTTTAGCTTTGTTTCATCTTATATGTATGTATGGGAGTTTTGTCTGCATGATATCTGTGCACCCTGTGTGTGCAGTGCCTGTGAAGGCCAGAGGAGGGTGCTGGAACTCCTGGGGTGGGAATTACGAGCTGCCGTGCAGGTGCTGGGACTTGAGCCCAGGTCCTCTGGAAGAGCAGCCAATGAGCCATCTCTCCAGCCCCAAGCCTGTGTTACTTATAATTTCTGTCACTAGCATTTGAAAGTAATGCACAATCTCCTAATACTTTAATTGGTACTGTGTTGATACTTTCTGTAACTTAACATTATTTCAATCTTCACAGTTTCTGTAGAACTCTCTCTTTCTCTGCCTCTCCCCCCCTCTCCATCCCCTCCCCCCATGTGTAGGAACATATATATGGAAGCCAGATATCAATATTGGGTGACAGAGGGTCTCTCAGGGTCTCACTGCTGGAGAGCAAGCCCAGGGTGCTGCCTCCACCTTCCCAGCACTGGGATTACAGGTTGCACTCAGGCACCCACCCAGCTTTTACGTGGGTGCTGGGTGGTCACACTCAGGTGCGCATACTTGACAGGTAAATACCTTACTGGATGAGCCATCTCTGCAGTCTCTAGAAATACAGGGGTGACTGAGCACTGAGGGGTCACTTCCACAGCTGCACAGGAGGATTAAACTCAGGAGATGTCCAGGCCCTTGCTGTTCCCACAGGATCCTCCCAAGAGGGGGAGACTAGATGTATGAGCCAGAGTGTAGACCAGACAGTGAGCCCGGGGATGGAGACGGGAACTAAGCTGATAGGGACTTAAAAGGAGACTCAACAATTTAAGGGGAATATTCCTAGGAACAGATTTACAGCATCTGGGAAGGGGCTCTGGAAGCCAAAGCGAGAGGAAGGCTTTCTTTTCTTTTCTTTTTTCTTTTCTTTTCTTTTCTTTTCTTTTCTTTTTTTTTTTTTTCTTTTCTTTTTTTTTTTTTTTTTTTTTTCTTTCTTTTCTTTTCTTTTTTTTTTTAACATCCAAAACTTAATGCTGTCAGAATTCTTGGGAACCTTGTTACAAGTCAGTTATCATTTCAGAGCAAACCCTCAGGAGGGTATGCATGACTCCCTAGTGCACACAGGACCCAGGAAAGACATTTTGAAAATCACTGGTTGGTGTTGGCAAATGTGAGATTTCTATTAAAAGCCCAGCCCTTCTCATAATTAAATGTAATAAATTCACCGAAAGCCCCACCAAAGAGTTCAGGCCAGTTGTGTAATCTAATCAAAAATATTTAATTCTAAGGGCAGTGTCTATAAGGAGGGTGCTGGGGCTGTATGATGTAAGCCAATGGAGGGTCCACCAGGCGTGCTCGACTTTCTAGGGGTGCCTGCCCCCCGGTTTAGAGTGTGCAGGGGCTTTAATTTAGCCACACTGTTCTCTTATTCCAAATTAAATTACCCGACTCGCAATATTTAAATTAACCTTGAGGCTTCCTGGAGAACATAAAAGTTATTTTGAATTATTTTCACTGCCAGGATCAGCACAATTCCCTTCTCAGCCGGCTCGGCAGGCATTCAGCGATAGAGAAACCAATTTTTAAATTAATACAATTTTGTGTTTGTAAGGAAGCCATTATTTTTAATTATCGGGCGTTTTCCTCAGCCTAGCTTCCCCAGTTAATAAAACTCAGCTATTTAGCAAGGTTTTTATTTTTGCAGAGGGCAGATTTTGGGAAATAGTTTCCCCTCTGGGATTTCCCCCCAGCGTGTTTTGATCTCACCAAGTGCATGCCTGTCACAGGAAGGCTCATAAAAAACACAGAGAAAAGGAAACACTGTCGTCAAAATGGCCCTGCTGGGCCCATCGTGGGTGACTCTAACTCAGCTCTAGGGGCAACAGGAGCGTGTGATCTGAGAAACACAAAGGAGGAAATTACATTTTGCTAGTCCCCTCCCAGGAAATGGAACTGTAGCACAGCAGGACAGATTTCAGCTAGACACACAGAAGAACCCTTTGCCCATTTTGGCTCCCAGGATGGGAAACCCAAGGAGACGGACGAGGGATGTTGTGAGAGTCTCCGATGTTTAAAGCAGATATACCTGCCTTTGAGTTTAGTTATTCACTTACCCAAAGGAAAAGCCTGGCTAGGTGACATTCTCACTCGCTTTCTGGGTCAGTCCTCGGGGACTTAAAAGCATCCATCCCCAGATGCCACTGCATAAAACCCAGCACCACATGGGGATCAGCGTTTGTGCAGACAAAACAACTTGGTATAAATTTAATATTAGCTTAAATAATGCATCATTAGAGGGGGAGCCTCTGTAAACACATTAAATAATGGATTCCCCGAGCAAACATTATTTTTGGATGACTGGCTCTTTTGGGTGGTGATGGGAGTGGGAAAAGCGAAGGATCCAAATCTTGAGTCAAGGTTTGACACTGATTCATTGCAAAGCCACATCGTCACTGACAGTACCTCAGTTTCCCATCTGTGGTAACCTGCAAGGTCCTGGTGAACAGGTCCTTTCTCTTAAAATTCCATGTCCCTGGGGCCATGTGTGAGGATGGAGGTTGGAATGGGATGAATGCATGAGCCCTGTCAACTCTGACCATCTAAAGCGCTATTATGGAAAATCAAGACGAGAAAATGTGACTTAGGTCATCGGTGAGCGTCAAACATCTGAAGGGCTTTGCTCCAGAGAATAGCCAGTCATTCCAGAAGGCTCTCCCAATCTAGAACTAAGGCAGAGGTAGAAGGGAGTGACTTTTCATAACATCAGCTCATCCCATTCATTCATTCACTCACTCATTCATTCATTCATTCACCCATATGGTATTTACCAAGTATCTATTTGTGTGCTTGCTACTGTGACAGGCCCTGAGACAGAGCCAGCTAACTTCCAGGGAGACTTCAGTAGAGACAGGTGAACTCTGAATGAGAATCGGGGCAGTAATGAGGGTGAACATCAGCAGGCAAGCACAGAACCGGGCAGGACCTGGAGCCAGCACAGGGGCCGACCACAAAATTCCCAGAGGATGTGCTGAGACCGAAGGATGAGCAAGACTTGGATAGGAAGGCTACCCCTCAGCAATCCTCTGCATCATCACTAGTTACACCCATGGAGGCTGGCTGAGTCTCAAAGATCCTCACCACAGCCAAGGAGGCTCTGGCCCCTCCAGCTCCCCTCAGCTGGTCTACTCCATTCACCCTGTTTTTGTTTCTGCTCGGGATTCAGGGAATCCTGCCTCCGCCAATTCAGGGCCCTTGAACATGCAAGGGCCTTAGTACGGAGGGCTTTTCTTCCACCCCAGGGCCAGAGAATCCCAACACTTATTCTTCATTCGGTTTTCAGCTCAAATGCCATTTTTCTCAGAGTAGCTTACCTCACGTATTACCTATTCTTGACCTAGGCTTTTCTTCAGAGCATTGCCACAGTTTGTTTATATGACATTTATTTTATCATTGCTTGTGTTGCTTTGCTAACACTTAAGGGGTGTGTGTGTGTGTGTGTGTGTGTGTGTGTGTGTGTGTGTGTGTGTATGCCTGCGTGTGTTTAATACTTCTCCCCATACCATCCGAAATAGTAAATTCTTGCTTGTGTATATATGCTTGTGATCCTAGCACTTGCGAGGTTCAAACCATAGGACTGGCAGTTTGAAGCCAGCCTGGGCTGCATATCGAGACCCTGTCTTAAAAAACAACAATAAAAACTGCAAGAAATGCCCTATCTTTGGCAGTTGTGGGCACAGGGCCATGCCAACAGCCTCCAGTCTTGGCTCAGACTGTCCACAATGCTAGCTGCCCTTCCTTACTCTAGCCACCCTAAATCTACCACCCTGCTCCCCTATTCTCTCTCCTCTGCTTTCTACTTCTGGGCCTTGCATTCCTACTCTACTAGGTCTCCAGCTCACTTGGCCCTTGTCCCCTCATCCATGGAAGACAGGGGACAGAGAGGAATTAACAGCCTGGGGGCTGGATACCTTACAAACTCATTCTCCCCTTCCCCAAATAAACTTGAGAGTTCTGAAACAAACAAACAAACAAACAATCTACCAACAAGCGGGCTGGAGAGATGGCTCAGTGGTTACTGCATGTATTACTTTTGCAGACGACCTAGGCCAATCAAGTTCCCAGCACCTTGTTGGGCAGCTCACAACTGCCTGTAACTTCAGCTTTAGGGAATTCAATACCCTCTTCTGGACTCTGAGGGCACATGGCACATACTGCCCCTCATATACACATAATTGAAAAAAATAAAACAAATCTTTAACATAACAATCATGACTTTCTAGTACAATAAGTTATCCAAAAGTAAAGTACTGTTTGCTTAGGGAATTCATGGTTCAATGTGAGCAGAGGCTTGCCCTTTGAATTATGTGTAATTTAAGCTAATCAAATTCAAGGTGCTGCAAACTGGTCTGGATGCATCACCACGTTCTCAAGGTCACACAGGATCCCGTCTGTTTTGGTCATAAATACACACGGAGTGGTTAGTAAGTGTGTCCAGACTATAGCGGGTGCTGGGAGAAGAAAACACCAGGCAGGTGGAGAATGAATGTGTCATGGCATGGAGGGACAGAATCCAGGCTTTCAAGACAATAGAAGTATGTTAGCAGAACTGCCTGGGTGGGCCCTCCACAGGACTGAGTTCAGGAGGTCATGATCACCCGCACACATGCATAATACAAAAGTAATGCACACCAGTATGTAACTGTGGTGTCATATTAATGATATGGAAACCCAAACACAATTACTAACTCCCACTTCATATTGGAATGCTGATAACACAGACACCAGCATCACAATGGAAGATTATCTCGGAAGCAATTTTTCTTTTGTCCTCATACCTACCCATGGAGCTGTTTCTTGTATTTGCAATCTCTATGTAAATCACAATCAAGAAGAAATACCCCTAGTGACATGTGCCCTCGTTTTTTAGAGAGAATCAGGTACAAATTCTTGCTAGGAAAAAAGAAGAGGTTTTTAGATGGTAATGGAAGTGTTCATTTTGGTCCCCTCTCCCAGGAGCCTAGGAGAAAGACTTACTGGGCAGAGGAGAAGGGCTTCTAGTCTGCCTTATGGCCAGGCTGTGGAGGGATGGAGGATGCAGATTTTTTTTTTAATCTTAGTTTAGCATCCTTTCCTTTGGGTAGAGGACCCTCTTTTTCCAAACCTTCTTCATTCTACATGAATGACTCCCTTACAAGAGTCAGGTTTGGACATGTGACCTGAGCCTGGCCAATCACAGGACTATCACCCTAGCGAGCGAGCGACCGGAGCCACCAATCACAGTTCCTCCATGGGACTGATTTTTTTTTTTTTTTTTTTTTTTTTTTTTGTTTTTTTTTTTTTTAACTCAGAGATTCTGTCCTCTGGTTCTACCAAACTGAGATGATGTAAGACTTTGGCCAAGTCTTCTTTTCCCCCACATGTGAAGAGAGCACCAGCCTACTGCACAAGAAAATTAGCCTAATTGCCAAAATCAATACTGTTGGGAAGTGGGGAAGGGGCTGTGGGAAAGAGAAGAGAGCAACGTGAACCTGATGACATCTTGGACTCTCTAGGTCAGCTCCCCCCTTGTGGAGGTCCACTTCATGAGACAATGCATGCCCCCCTTTATCTTGCTATCCTGAACATGTGTTGCAGAGAAAGATTCTGGACAGATTGGGGGTGGGAGCATGTGCTTCCAACTTCTACTTTCTTAGGGTAGGGGAGAATTTATGTGGTAAACATCTTCCAAGTGGAGCCTAAAGAGGATGTACTTATCACATCTTCCCACAGGACACTTGTCACTAGTGTGGTAATGTGACATGGTCCCTGCAATCATGGAGCTGAGAGATGCTGTGAAGCAGTTGGTTTATTTGTTTGTTTTTTTGTTTTTTTGAAATACCAGAGAGGATAGTGAGAGGTGTGGAGGAAAGCAACAGGAGGTACTCTTTCAAGAGACAAATCTTTGGGAGGCATGATGAAACTCTTTCTTGCCTCGCCTGATCCTGGGCAGGAAACGTGGGACTGATCCATCAAACTTTGTCTACAGCACCACCATCATCTTACATGTTCCCAGTCTACAAGGAGGAATGTTTGGCACGTTCAATGGTTAAGACATATCTCTGATTGGAGGACCGTGACAAGACAGGTTACCGGGAAGGGTTAGGACTTCACTGGCTGTTCTGTTACAGGAAAGTTCTTCGCTGGGAATTTTGGACACCTCTCAACACTGGACCACTCAGAGCCTGGTCTCACAACCCCAAGTGGTCAGACTCACAAGACGGCTGGTGCTGGGGAGAGGCCAGACCATCTGGTCTAGCCTGTGACACTGCCAGTTGCCATCCTGGCTCCTTAGACTCACTCCAAACGCTGTCCCTGGGGAACAACCTATGGCACGGCTGTGACCAGCCACATCTTCCACTCCCTTCCTGGTCTCCTCATCCTAGAAGGCAGGGCTGGGGTCACCCTGCCGCCCACATCTATTTCGGCTTTCAGTGTCTGGCCTCTCTCCATCATGCTCAGAGTCTGGCACAGCCTTCCTGGTCTACGCGGTCACGTGAAAGGCCTCTTGGAAGTCGCACCGCACGGCAGCCAGACTTGCTGCCAAATCCTATTAATCATGTGTGTTGCGATTCTCCCAGGCCTCTCCCTCTTCTCTCTCTTTCTCCCCTGCTGGAGACCAGTTTCTGGTTTGCATTACTGTAACAGCCTCTGAGCTGTCCCTCTCCTCCTGGCTGGTCCTCCTCCTAGTCTGTCTTCCTCTGCACCCAGGGAAGCTGGAGAGATCTTTCTAATCCACGCATCCCCACACATCACTCTGCTAATTAAGCCCTGGGACAACTCTCCACGGCTCTCAGGATAAATATGGGCCTAGCATAATATTCCCTTCCATGTGGCCCTGGCTATTTTTTTTTTCTCAGGCCTCATGAGTTTTGGGGTTTTCGGAACTGCTTCTCCCTGCTCCCCTGCACGCTCCTGTATCTTGGCCTTCTTGAGGGTGTCTCTCTCTCTCTCTCTCTCTCTGTCTGGAAACTTCTTTCCGGTATCTTTGCCTAGCTAATTTCTGCTGCTCCTCAGAACTGACTCTGACTTCCCCGAAACCCTCCTGGTCTCTTGTCAACCCTGTGACCTGATTTGGGCTCCCCAAATCTTTTGGTTTTTCCCTGGTAATCAGAAAAGCCATTTTCCAAGCTCCCTTGGGGTTAACACAACTGTCCTCTCCTGGGTGTGTGGAATGGATGCATGTGACATGCAGGCTAGCTCACTAAGCTCCCATGACATCTTTAAACTCTTCCTCTTCTACAGCAGCTTCCGGGACACGTGTGTTTGATGTGGTAGGATCCCAACGTAGAGCAACTGGGTTTAGTCGTCATGAGTCGCTGTGCGGCTTGTCTGGACTGTGATGCATTAAGCTTCTGAAAGGTCAGGGCCTATTTGTTACCTGTGCCATGGATTACCTGCTCCTGGCTGATACAGTGTGTGCCCCCTTTCCTTAATGCTGTGCTGCTTGCAACGTCCTGATCATCATGGACTGAGACAGCCTGCTTGCCCTAGGGGCCGACAGATGTCGCTAGCTTAGGGGCTACAAAGCTCCTAAAAGGAACTCATGAAGCACAGGGAGAGAAGGCCAAGCCAAAGTCCCCCAAAACACTATGCTCAGCACCTCCCCCACACCTTTCCTCCAACAGCTCCCCACCCCCCAGCAGTTTCCAGGAGTTTCTTTTATTTCATTCACTAAACAGTTTATGAACTGAATTAAAATAAATGAGATGCAAATAAATTCCAGGCTTTCTCCCTCATTTTCAAATTACATTTTCAGTCCACTCAACCTGTTATAATCTCATAGTGATTTTCATTTAAGAGAGCTAAATGGATATGTGATTATTGTTACAGGAACGAACACCAGACAATTAAATGTTGAGGTGTTGATAGATAAAACTGTGTTTTGATTTGCATAAACATGATGCCAGCAAGTCTAACCCTGGCAGAAATTCAGTTATAAGACTTGCGTGCCTAACTTCTGTTAATTACCACAAGTACCATTATTAAGAATTTTAATATTCAGAGTTGGGATTATTGCCATTTTATTTTAGGGCCACATTTATCTTTATTTTGAAAACTTAGTCAAAACGCATAACTAATTTATCAAGGAAAAGGCATGATTACTACTTATAATCAACTTCTACAGTGCAGCATATCAAAAATCAATTACACAGCCCTGAATCCAGTCATTAAGGATTTAGCCACTAATCTTATTCCATTTTTGTCTTTAGGAAGATATTGCAGCTTGCAACTTTGCAGATATCAGCAGAGGAAGAAAAACATGGGAGTCTGCTGATAACCTAATGTGGAGAATTAAACTCTAGCCAGACAAAGGCAGAATCTTAATATGGAGTAGCCTGGCTCTGCAGGGAGGTCACCTGCCTGGCCGGGCTTCGGAAGTTATGACCCACGTTAGGCAGGTACTCAGTCTTCTACTCCCAGGAATTCTGGAGCATTGTTTTGATTTTGCCTCACTCTGTGGCTGACTATTTTCCTCGGGCCTGTCTTGACCTGCGATTTACTTAGGTCTTTATTAGTTTACTTCTTGGCTGTCTCCTCTTTCCTGCCCCTTGCCCCTGGATGCAAGTGGCAGGAAGGTCAGAGCTCTGCCTGTGTGACATCTGCCTTAAGTATCCAGCACAGGGCCTGGCCCTAAGTGCTCAGTAAACATGCTTTGGATATGATGAAGACAGGTTTCTGGCCGTCATCTCCTCACCCTGGGAGAAGGGTTGTCACCACGGTAGGAGTAGGTCCCTCTGTGTGACAAGAACTGACAGGAACAGGATCCATCATGCTTTGATCATCTAAATAGGAAGATGTGTGGGACTGTGGCTAAGAATACTGACCAGTGAACAAGACAGAGAGGTGGACCTGGGGTCAAGTCCTGGCTTAGCCTTGAATTTTAGTTATTATGTCCTGACATCTAATTAGCTTCCTTGAACCTCTGCTTCTCACCTGAGATCCCAACAGGCTATTGAAAATATCACAGTAACACAAATAAAGCATTTAATGTAGTGCCCATAGCATAGCTTTTTGCAGTGAGTGTGTTTCTGTTAGCTTTTGCATGGATGCCCTTAATAAATGTGTTTCTGTTAGCTTTTCAAAGATGTAAGTTAGGGCTGGTCAAAACTTCCTACTGCACATTTTTTGTTCCTTCCTCTTGGGATACCTTCCTGATTCATCAGGCTAGCTAGCAGACATCTTCTTTTGTGACCACACAGTATCCCCAAGGGATCTGTCTGCACACACCCTGTGATCATCCTGCGTCTGCATTTCCGGAAGAGCATCCCTCCTTGGCTGTGAATAACACACTTTATACTTTTGTTCTTCTAGTGTTTAGAAAATGACCAAGCATACGGTAGGCACCAGCCCTGACTCCTGTGTTGCACTGTCCAGATAGTGACAGCTGAGGGAGGAGACGGCAGGTGCAAAAGGAAGACCAATACCTTCTCCAGCTGAGGCACCCTGTGAATCGACCACGGGGATCGCTGTCTCGGGAAATGGAGGGATTTTTTTCCCCTAAGCCCAGAGGAATACATCTCCCACCTTCTGAAAGTGGAAAGGCCTTCTGGAGGCCTAACGTTCTCCTCTGCAGTGTGAGGAAGGGTCCCGTCCCCTCCAAGTGTATGGCAGGGCAAGGATTGACCTGCTTACCCGAAGCTTCCTCCCGAAGATGGTGACTTTGCCTTTAATCTGTTCCTTCCTCAGGCGCCACTCGATGGAGTTTAGGCCGTTCTCCATGGGCAGTGAGATGTTGCAGCGCCCAATGGTGGGGGTGATGGTGCCTGCCAGGACGTGGGGCTCACTGTGGAAGCTGACACCCATGCCGTTGGCGTACATCACCCGCAGGGTTCCGTTATTGCAGAGCTGGTAGCTGTTTCGCACTTGATCTGGAAGAATGTTAGTGGGGGTGGGGATGGGGAGAGAAATTATCCACTTGATTAGTCAGGAGAGAATAGAACCCCTATTTTTACAGGTTTCCATGGTACTCTGCAGCTGTCAGTCTGAGGCTGCCTTCAATTAGCACACACACAATGGGAAGGTGAGTAGCAGAGATGTTACTGATCCATGGGAAGGAAAACATTATTAATATGTGGCACTCCAGAAATAATTATGCCGTGATATTTTTCTTTTACTCACTGAAGACTATTAATAGCACATTTAAACATTTAAAGATGTCTATTGCCTACACAATTTGTGTCAATCAAATCCCTGAACTTTAACATATATATTTTAGCTTATATGAAAAAAAATAAATGAAAGGCAAACTACTTCAATTTTTCCTTCCCCTTTGGCCTATCATCTAACCCAAGGTTGATGGTCTAAGCACAGGCCAGAGGCACTGCGAGGCAAGTCCACTGTTCATCGGTACAGGGAAGAGAAAAAGCTACCTCCGGTCTCTTCATGGCACCATTGCTGCCCGCATCACTGTGCTACCAAAGAACTTGGGAAGCATACACACAGTGTGAGGTAGATGGAGTCAGTGGGGGCTGATAATGTGTGTTTATCTTCCCGAATAGAATCTACACCAGTCAATCAGACTTCTGACCTTTTCCTGTATCAAAGAATCACAAGCAGGAGCCCGCTTTCATAGGCACGCTGTGTCCTCATCATCTGGGTGCAGGAGCCAGGCTGGGCTGGCCTGTGAGATGCCAGCTTTGGGGGAGCGAGCAAGGTTGTACCTGTCACTCAGTGACTCTGGCCATCATGCAGAAGGACACAATCTACATCGTTAATCATCTGGCGGAGTGGAAATAGAGCCATTGAAACAGGCTTTGCCGAGGGATAATAGTCTAGAAATGTCATCATTTATCTGCCGAGAGGACACTTTTATCCTCTGACAACTGGCGAGCCCACCGACATTATATCTTAATTAAAAGAAAAAATTAATCTGTAAAATGCTGTTTCTTGCCAGCCCCTGCGCTTGCCCTGGACTGCATACAACAAAAACAACGGGTGGTCAGAGACCTCGGGGATCCGGGTCCTGGCAAGAGATTGCTCAAGAGCATATTTGCAAGAGAAAATCAGAATGGAACAATGACGAAACCCAAACCCAGTGGTAGCCCTGGAGAACAAACAGTACTTGAGGAAATAATGACATGGGTTGGGTTTCTAGAGGGTGAAGGGAATAGGTAAGAAACAGGAAGAAAGTAGTTGGGGAAAAATTAGATGTTTTTAGACATGTGGGTTTCTCCAGATAATTAAACCTTTGGTGAGAGGGTGTGACGTTTCCCTGCATCTGAGAGATTTATTTTTATTTTATTTTTTTTCCCTCTGAGACTGTTTTCCGGTAGAGTGGGTTTGCTGTAGACATTTGGGTAAGACAGAAAGCTGAGGAATGTTCTGGATGTTCAGAAGTTCTCTCAGGTGAGGGCTTGCCGGCTCTGCAGCTGGGCATGATCTCGGGGCAGAGGGGTGTTGGGCTGGGGCCTTACCTTGCACCACGGTGTAGGAGGCCTCCACTGAAGAGAGGTTGGTGATCACAGTGACATCGTCATCACGGTTGGAGTTCTCAATGTCGATGGTGATGGATTTCTCCATCTCCCGGTGCAGACTGGTCACCACCCCCGTGGGCCGGGTCACGTTGGTCAGACGGCCCTCGTGGTCATAGCTGGAGGAGAGAAATGCTAGTGTGAAGCACAGCCCATGGAGCCGGAAGTTTCCTTGACATTCAGACCCACAGGAAGGCCAGACTCATGGGGGCAGAGACTGGAAGGTGGGAGTCCCTGGATGGTGCTCCGCACTGAAGGCCTGCTGTAACCCAAACCTCAATCTGTCTGAGGAACAATGCTGTGCTTTTCTTGAGCCCTTTGATATCACTGACTGCACCCCAATGGAAACCAGTCCCCTGGTTTCAAGCAGTGCGGGCTTGACTACATCTTTCTGAGCTAGTGGGGATGGCTACTTGTAAGCATCCTTTGCTCTTCATGTGTTCCACAGAGCGACCAAGTCAATGCTCCCCAACTATCCACTCTATTTTGTCTCACCTCTGCTGAGCAAACCTTTAAGTGCGTGCGTGCGTGCGTGTGTGCGTGCGTGCGTGTGCGTGCGTGTGTGTGTGTGTGTGTGTGTGTGTGTGTGTGTGGTGGGGTGTGTGCACTCAGGCCCGTGAAAACCAGAAGAGAACTGGAGTCACAGGCAGTTGTTGGTTGCCCAGTGTAGATGCTGGGAACTGGACTTGTGTTCTGGAAGAGCAGCGAGTGCTCTTAATCACCGACCCCTTTTCCCCAGCCTTAAACCACACTGTTTCCCCCCAATCCAATCCAATCCAATCCAAATCTGGTATTTGAGAATGTCTGAGCCTTAGCCTTTTGCATGGTACCACCTCATTCCACTTGTAGACCTCTCAAAGTCAGCCTGGGACAAATTGCCACCTCCATATTCTGGCCTGAGCACTACAAACCTAGCTTGGTCATATAGTCCCTAAGAAACCAAGCTCAGATCCCTAGCCTGCTGGGAGACTCACTGGATCTCAGTTGACCTCAGCAACCATGTCTGAGTGTGCCACGATCGTGTTTGCTGCCTACAAGCTTCCTGAAGAGAGTTCTTTATGGATATGAGTTGTCTTCACCTGATTCTCAGCAGATGGTTCTGGTTCTGCTACTTCCAGATGGAGAGTATTTGCCCTCGCTAGAAGACCGCTGTATTGCTAGAGGCTCCTTAGACCTCAGGTGAGGAAAATGGCTCTTCCCATGGTCTGCATATAGAAGCCTCTGAACTCTCTTGCGTGGGCTTTCACACTCAGGAGAGATGGGGAGGAGGATGGAACAATGAGAATTTTGCTTAGAGAATGAAAAGGGACACATGGCTAGACCTCTAGCTGGAGGAGGGTCTCCTTCTGGACTGGGCAGAGCAACCTACTTGGCAGGTTCTGAGTGATGGGTCCTGGAGCTGGTACAGGATGTGTGAAGGAGATTGTCCATGGGGGAGCAGTGAGAAAAATTACTGATAAAACATGGAGGGAGCTGGGATACTTGGGATGGAGACCTGGATGAGACTTGGAGTGCCCTGGGAACTATTATCTTTAGGGAGCTGAGGAAACAGTCAAGTTCTGGATGTTAAGCTGCATGACCAGTGGGTGGCCAGAGGGACAGAAAGCTTAGCGAGCTGGGGGTCCAGCCTCTTGTCTCTGCCCCTTCCCTTGCCTAGAGTGCTGTGCAGTGGAAATCCAGATAGCACCTTCCCCTCAGAGGCTTGCTGCTGTGACCGTGGAGGGGACCCAGGCTTTCTAAGCCAAAGGGGATGCCTCTGTTTTTTCTTTTTTCCTACTAAAGCAATGGTTTCTCAGGTGGGGGGGGGGTCCCAAAGATTCTGTTTATGACAGTGACAAGTTAGAACTATAGTGAAGGATCAGTGATTAGGGATTATTAAATAATTACCTATATATAAGACAGAAACCTAGGCAGCTGTCAAAATGAACAGCGTGGATTCCTATTGGCACACGGGCATGTGTGTGTATGAGCACACACACAGAAACAGAGTCGAATGGAAGAGGGAAGAATAGAGAATAACCCCTTCCTAGCACATGGCTTTTTACATGTAGACCAGCATTTCTGAAAATATAGACATATAAATATTAACAGTGTTTTCTGTGTGGGATTTTGACTATTTTTGTTTTCTTCTTTGAATATTCCTATGTTTTAGTAACTGTAGCTTCCTTTCATATTTTAGAAGCATAAAAATACTTTAAAATAAGAGAGTGAAGCAATGAAAATGTTCGGGCTCTGAGTGTCTTGTATAGACTCAACAGCAGAATCCAGCAGGCCAGGACTGTGTTGAATGTGTTCTCTGGGACCCGGGCAGGATTTGGAATTCAATGCCCTGTATTTTAGGACATTGGCAATGGGCAGGCTGTGGTCCATCCTTCTGAGAGGAGGAAATAGAGCTTCTCTGGGGGAGGCAGTGAGGATGGGACAGACATTTCACAGGCTGCAGGGAGAAAGCATGCTTTCTGGCTTGCACATTGACTTTCGTGGGGGATGCAGCTGCTCACAGCTTTGCTTGCTTCCCCAGGATAGATCTGCAGATTCAGCTCTCTGTGCAGAAACCTCTCTGCTCTCAGGAGCGAGAGCCTGGATGACCAGCAATGGGGTCTCAGTGTCAGCCTGATGGACTTGGTAGGACCTTGGTGGCCACGGGGCCTTTGACTTGTTCATAATCAGTAGACATTCATCAAACATCTCTTCTATGCAAGCTGGTGGTGAAAGCACTAGAGATTTGGATGGGAACAAAAATGGACAAAATTCTATGCCTCATGCCAGATGAAAAGGCAAAGGTAAACAAAGGCTGCTTTCCCCTACTCTGGAAGCATGGCAGCAGGGTGGGGGATACCCGAAGCCCAATTCTTACACCTCCATGTTGACTGGCTCTCCAAAAGCCACCTTCTAAGACAGCAATGTAACTGTCTCCAGAAGGGCTCATTCCAGCTCGGGAGACTGCAGAGCCTGCTCTTTCTATAATATAACTGCTGAACTTCTTTCCAGGGGAAGTCAGCATCTAGAACGTGTTCCTGCTGTTTTCCCGCTGGCTGGATTTGGAGGAGGACGTGACCACAACCACAGAGCACACAGCATAGCTCTCTCTTCCGGTGGGCCTGACCTTAAGGGGAGTTATGTTTTCTACCCCTGGACTCCGGTTTGCTAAGGTATACTCTGACCCCCAGGAGATCGGGACCATAGAACTGAGGACGGTAAGAGAGCAGGATACAAACCAAAGCATTCAAAGTGCAAACTGCATCCCTCAATCCTACTGTTTGAAATTAAGTCCCTGCCTAACTCTTACATCCTTCTTTGTGTGGGAGGGAATGGGGACATAGCTGTGCTTTATTACTGCCCTGTTAGCATCTCGTTTCTGTTGAGCTTCGGAACGCCAGCCTTTGCTGGTTTCTGAAAATATACTAGTTCAGTGAACGATCATAGGCTCCTGTGCAGCGGATATCACCATCTGATACACTGAGGCTCAGACAGGTGGAGAAACTTGTCCAATGCCAGTGAGGCAGTACGTGCCAGAGCTGGCATCCATACCACTGCCTTTCTGATGCTGAGGCCCAGGGACGTCCTGGTAAGCCACGCTTTCTCCTGTGGAGACTGTGGAATCTGTCATTCCCTCTAAAGGTGGACCTTGCCTAGGATACTCTTTCAGGACTCAATAGCCTGCAACTGGGGAAATCTTAATTCCAAGGCTGGGGCTTCCTGGAACTGAGAGAAAGCTCTCATTGAAGCATAGACCATATCTTTCTGTCTCTGTCTCTGTCTCTGTCTCTGTATCTCTTTGTGTGTGTTTCATTTCTGTTGCTCCAGCCTTCTCTTTAGACTTTTGCAATCTTTGTGTGGTGTTCACCTGGACCTGATATCTTTGACAGGAAGTATGGTTTGTGTCTGAGTTTTAAAGCAACAGTCTTCTGACCATGTGCAACAAAAGCTAAAACAAAACAAAACAAAAAAAAATCAAAAGAATGCCCCATCTTTTTAGGATGCCTGAGGAAAACTTATCCATGTGAATCTCCACAATGGGGAATCTGGATCCTTGGATTTACTCACATTCCTTTTTCTTTTAATTATTTATTTATTGTGCATTGTTGTTTTGCCTGTGTAAGGGTGTTGGTCCCCTGGAAGTCATGAGCTGCCATGTGGGTGCTGGAATTGAACCTGGATCCTCTGGAAGAGCGGTCAGTACTCCAGCCCCAATCTATTCACATTCTGAAGTGTAGCAAATTAATAGAGAAAACGTGATTTAGTTTCACCATAGCTCCTGAACAAACACTTTAAAAAAAATTGAGAATCACATGTATGTTTTCATTCAGCTGTGGACCTTTGATAGCAAACTGCCTCCAATCAAAAGTTCATGTCTGTGGGGTTCCTACATCTGAACGAACTTTGGGACTGGACTCCAACCTAGGGCTAATTCAGGAGGACCTCTTTGATGCCAGCCTTTGCTTCTTACTCAGGGGACTCAACAGCTACTAAGTGCACTGGCTGGTGAAGTGTGATCAGGTCCCAGCGCCTGGAAGGATGTGAAGTTGCTCAGTCATTGGAGACAGAGCTTTCCCCAAAGGGGAAGTCAGGACCTGGGCAAGCAGTTCTGCAATGCAGGAAGACTCCAGCAGGTGGCGACAGCTTCCTTTGCATTCTCCCAAACCCACTGGCGTACACACAGGAAGCGGACATCGTTGATTTAAGCGTGATCAACAATGAAGTCTTCTTTCTCTTATCCCTCCTACCCCTATCTCTCTATGGGCATCCCCTCCCCAACTTACTGAATTCTCAGCTAGCAGCAACACTAACACAGACAGCAAGCCAGGGCTCCTAATGCATAACGCTCCCTCAGCTCACTGCCATGGAGAGAGCCCAGAGGCTGGTAAATTCCATTCAGTCTCTAGCAGGTCATTGGGGACTCAGGCTTAGCAGCCTCCTCCAGCCAGCAACTTTTAGGTTAATACCTGGGGCAGAAGGCTTGCTTGACCAAAGCTGCTTTCAGGAGCTAGGGAAAAAACAGCTTTTTTTTTTTTTTTTTCAAAACAAACGGTAGAACTATTAAGTATGAGATAATTGTTGGAGGAAATATGACCAGCCCTCACATCTTTTAATATACCTAGCACTTTATCTGTATTGATCTGCTTCTGCTAAAGAGGAAATTCAGAGTTTATCTACCTGTCTGTGCAATCAAGTGTGTTGCTGGACCTATTGTTAAATCACAGAGGCCCCGCTGGGACCCTGCCTCTTACTTTCTAATTTCCGCACCCATGGCAAACATGAATAATCAGTGGGGTTAATCAGCACTTTATCTCCCAGGTGCTGTGCGTGTCCAATATCCTGAAGTTTGAACGGCAGCAGACAACAGGAATTCCCAATGCTAGCAGGGAGGATGCTCGATATCAGAGGCCTGATAGAGCAAATCATTTAGGAGTCAGGAGAAGGGACATGAATATCCCGAGGCTATAAGAAATCATTAAAGTTAGGAAGACGTGACTAGGCAATTTTAAAAGCAACGGTGAATGGTCCATCCGGATGCCAGTGAGAGCAGGTGGGAGGGCGCTAGGGAGACGGGTCCAAAGCCTACTTACTCATAGAAAGTGGTCCATCCAGTTTCATCACTCTTCGTGGCTAGGAGTCCAGTGTTCCCATCATAGGTCATGAGGCCAAGCTCCAGGTTCTGTGTAGACACGGCTTTGAGGCCTCCATTGGTGCCCACGGTAAGGGTGATGATCTGGTTATCGGGCATGAGCAGGTGGCGGGGCATGCCGCTGCTGTCCCGGCGGATCTTTAGGGAATTTCCGTTGTTGTCAATCAACTCAGTGACGTCATTGTCGGCACTGTATGTGAAATTGTACAAGTACTCCCCCGTCACCAGGCTCACGGTGTACTGATGGATACCATCGGCGTTGAACACGTACAATTCCTGCTCTCCCGGAGATGCAGCCTCATACTGGTTGAAGGCATTAAGAACAGGTTTGTTTTTGCTGACCGCCCTGATCCGAATATTCCCAAGGTCTGCGATGTAGATGGTGCCATCGGGAGCCACAGCTAAGGAGGATGGGGAGTTCAAGATGGCGTCTGTGGCGTAAGCATCATCTCCGGAATAGCAGATGCAATTGACGTCATTTTTGCAGTCGCAGTCAGAGGCTGCCCCGGCTAAGAGGCAGATCTCCCCATTGGTGGTGACCTGGCGTAGGCGGTTGATCTTTTTCTCATCCGTCTCCGTGATGTAGAGCACCCCAGTGTGAGAAATGGCGATGGCGCTGGCTGACTCCAGAGCAGAGTGGATGGCAAGCTTACTGAGTGAGTAGTCAATGCCAGGAACCTGGCAGTGCATAGGCCGTCCTGCGATGATGCTGACCTGGTGATTCTCGGTGATCCGCAGGATGACGTTGTTCTCCAGAACGTACAGGGAATTGTCCATGGGGTTGACGGCAAGGTCTGTCGGCCATTCCAGACGAACCTGTCATGACATAGCATTTCAAGAACAGGCTCTAATATATTGATTTTATGCATTTGGAGAAAAGACTTAGCTTTAAAAAAATAGTTATTTTATTTTATATAATGCTTTCCCTCAATGTATGTTGGCACCATGTGTGAGCCTGATCGGAAGAGGGCAAGGGTATACCTGATCCCCTGGAACTGAATTTATGAATGGTTGTAAGCCACCTCTTGGGTGCTGGGACTCAAACCCAAGTCTTCTGCAAGAGCAATAAGTGCCTTTAACTGCCGAGACATCTCCCCAGCACCGACTTAGCCTTTTAAGAAATACACTAACTGTAGCACCCTTATTGTTCATCATTGAACTATTTGCCTGAGCCAGCTGTTTATGATGGAGAAAAGGGGAGCACGTGACAAACTCTTCCTTCAATTTCATCTGTCCTGACTCGAGTCCTGCCAGCTCCATCTATGACACAGTTTCTCAGTCTCAGATGACTAGCCAGGGCTGCAGCCATCAAATGCGGTGGAACAGGTAGATAAATGCACAAGGGACCAAGGCAATTCAGTCCCATACTCAGCTCCCCAAGCCATGGGTCAGAGAAGGCTGTGTTCATTTGGAGAAGACACATTTGTCTAAATTGCAAGAAAGCAGCCATGTGGCTTGGAAGGTGGCCCTAGCCCAAGAACAGACAAAGAACAGGCTGGTTAACAAACTACAACTTGAGTGCTTGAAAAAAAAAAAAAAAAAAAAAAGAAGTGAACAGAGCCAAGTCAAATACATTCTTCCTCTGTGGAATTTGAAATAAAAATCTCAGTAGCAAGTTGTCAGTTTGTTGGGGAATTTGAGCTAAAATTTATGAGGTTGACCGAGGGTTGAAAAGAATCTTACAGGCAGGGTGAACATACAAGCCGGCTTCTTTGAACAAATGCTGCACATTTGAGGAGCCTGTGGTCTCTGCCACTGTAAGGGACCCAATGAAACACACACTTTGGGGGATGATTGAGGAGGGCTCTGCTCTGGTAACTACTACACAAAGTGGAGGTTTATATAGTGAAGATGCAATCATTCCAGATTAACAGGGAAGTTCTGATTGACATGTAACACTAAACCGTACAGTCTCAAATCTTTGAAAATGATGGAGACGAGAGATAATTATACAGCAGCCCCTACCCTATAATCTGCCACTGCTGGAGTGTGCCACCAGCTCTGCTTCTCAGAGAAGAATTGCCCTCTCTGTTCCCCCCTCTCCCCCAAGTCTCTCTCTCTTTTATTGCCCCTCTCTCTCTTTCTTTCTCCCCCCATTCCTATCCTGCATTTTTTTCCATCTTAATGTCTAGTTCACCTTGATTCCTCTCCAAACTAAGATCAGTGTCCACAGCTCATACTCCCAACTCACACGGGAACACGTGGGAACTATGGGCTAAGACCTATAGAGTCTCACCTGGGCCACATCCATGCTGGAGTCACAGCTCAGTGGCCGGACAGCTGTGAGGTCATTGGACCCCAGCAGGGTGGAGATGATTCCATTTTGGTCCACCTTCCGGATCATGGTAGCATCAACGAAGTACATAAGCCCATTCTTGTCCACTGCAATACCTGGGGAGGGAAAAGCATGGGATGTGGGTTTTTTTTTCTTTTGACAGGAGGATGGTTTGTGGAGGAGATGGGGGGATGACCTACTCTAGGCATGATGTGTTTGGACCAGGGACCTTACTGGGATGGGTGAGCATCCTCAGAACAGTAGCTCTCAGTCTTTTAAAGGCAAACGTTTTCTCCAGGGCGCTGTGCTGTGCTCAATTCCGAGGGTGCTAGCTGTATTCCCCCCAATCCGTGACATCACCTTGAACTGCAGAGGAACCAGGGCTGCAAATGAAGGGGGAAACAGCCCCGACTCTGCTCTCTCCAGAGACTCCGCTCTCTCCAGAGATTCTGCTCTCTCCAGAAAACAAGTTATTACCAAAGTCCATTGCTTAAAAAAAAAAAAAAAGATTGGTAGTATATTACTCAAATACCCTTCACAACTAATTGTGACAATGAGGCTGAGAGACAAGGATGCTTTTAGCCATAAACTCCCAGTTCAAAATGTATCCTCCAGGAAGAATTCCCAATTAAGCCTTGACTCCAATCAGCACTCCAGTGCCCCCAGGGGACACAGAGCCCTAGCATTTCCCTGTCACAGCAGGACTGATAAGACACAGACTGCAGCTTCTATTTCTTTTGCGTTTTCATTTCAGTGCCCAAGTACAAGGCTTGGCATCCTTAATCCATGCTGCAGGCTGCTTGCACAGTAGCTAAAAATGCTAACAAGAAATAGACCCTGATATGATTGCTCTTTAACCCCAAGCATCTTTAGTCCTTTCAAATAGACACTTATCGATTCCAAGAACTCCCCAGGATAGGAGTCATGGAAATAATACCCGTCCTTTCTTATTTTATTATTTATTTAATTTTAGTGTGTGTGTGTGCACATGCATACATGTTTGTATGTGCACACATGCATCTGGAGGCCGGAAGTCGATATTGGGTGCTGTCTATTTTTTTTTGACATAGGGTCTCTCACTGAACCTGGAACCTGCTGATCTGATGTAATTAGGGATCCCCCTGTCTCTATTCCTCTCCAGAGTAGGGATTACAGGTATGTACCACTGCAGCTGAGTTTTTTTCTTTTACGTAAATGCCACATGTCCTTATGATTATGCCTCAAACACTTTACTAAGTGACAGCTATCTATCCAGCCCTCCCCAAATTCTTCTTCTTCCTTTTTTAATCTCTGAAACTCAAGGACAATTTATTTAGAGTTTAAAAGAAAAATACCCAAGGCAGGCAAGCTATAAATCTCGGCAGTTGCCTGGAGGAGGAAGTCAGAGAACAAGAGGAAACCACGCTATTTGAGCTAAGCCGGCATGGAGGCCAGCCATATGGTAGATAAGCAGACACATGGCAGGGAAGGGGTTTCAGGGAAAAAGTGAAAAGGCCCAAAGTATCAAATGGCCACTTAGTCTTAGGCCAGCTTCTGGAAGAAAAAGACAGAAGACAAGAAAAAGGAGAGTTGCACCTTTCTGAGTCAGAGACCAGAAAGGCAGGCAGACTCAAGAGAACCTCATGGTGGCTTGTAATGACTGTGCCAGGGGCTGGGGATTCTGGGAAAGGACTCTATGTCATTAAAGGGCTAATTTAGTCCTCTTGCTCCCTTTAGTGTGGCTTATGGTGAACCCACCTTCCTGAGGGACAGTCCCTTGGATAGGAGATCAGCTAGACCAACTGATTAATTTAAGGAAGAAGACATGGCCATGTGTCTGTCTACAGCAGTGGTTCTCAACGTAGGGCTCATGACCTTCCACAGGAGTTGCCTAAGGCTGTCAGAAGACACCGATATTTACACTACGATTCATAACAGTGGCAAAATGACAGCTATGAACTAGCAATGAAAATAATTTTATGGTTGGGGATCACCACAACAGGAAGAACTGTGTTGAAGAATGGAAGGTTGAGAACCACTGATCCAGAAGTAGATTGCGTTCTTTTGACGAAGAGGAAAAAGCTTTGCCTCCCACTGAGTACCCCACCTCACCCCCCACAATTCTTAGCAGCTACAATTTTCTTGGGTATTCACAACATGACCGACACGATGCCTCAGACTTTAGATACACTGTGGTCTAACAACAAAGTCTGGCATAGTGGAAGCTCCTGGTGGCCTCTGTTGCCTCTCTAGCCCTTATGGTTGGCACTTTGATGGAGCTAACACTGTCTTCTGGTTCTCTGTGACTGGCAGCAGCCAGAAGTCTCCAGGTACAGACTACTATGTTTCCATAAGTAGTGTATGTGGGAGGTAAAGTTTACTTTAGTAAATTAGCTTGAAAGCACCCACATAGACCCAGGAGCCTGGAAAAAATGGTGTCTCAGCCTATAAGGATTTACTCAGCTTGCAGCAGGCTATATGTGGGGTACCGGGCTCTCGCTTTCTGCGGTCTTTACCTCGAGGGCTCATCAGGGTCGCATCCACAGCCTTCCCTCCATCCCCACAGCGGGCTTCATCAAAGGGCAGACACTGTTCACCAGTTCCCGCCACCACCTCTGAGTTCCCAGCCAGGTCTTTGGCTCCACTCAGAGACTTGACTCGGTAGATTCTGCGACTGTTGGTGTCAGAAACGTAGAGTGAGCCGGTCACAGGGTCCACAGCCAAGTAGTACTTGTGTCCTGGGCTGTTGCTTTAGGAGAAGCACAAAGAGAAGAGAAGAAGGGACTATGCAGCTGGCCTCTGGGGTCGGAGGTTGACAAAAATCCTTGCGAGCCTCTTACCTTCTCTAGTGTCTCTCATTTTAGTGAATTAGTGACACTCTGAGTTATATTTCAACACATTATGGCTCCCAGGTACTCATGATTAGGCTTATGTTTCTCATGCTGTTTTGGGATTTGAAGATTCCCACCAAACTAACAGACTATTGCTTCATTGAACTGACAAAAGACCCCCCTCCAGTCCTGTTTTGGTGAGCAAGGATAGTCACTCAATGCCAGCTTCGTATATTTCCCGTGTTGTCTTCACATGTTGTCTCGTGGGATTTAGGAACCCCATCCCCCTGTGATAAATGTTCTCTTTCTCATTTATGCCTCTACACGACCTCTGAGGTCATGAGGACTGGAGCAACCTGGGGGCTGCTAAGCTTGTGAGGACCAGGTCCCCAGGGCCATCTCCCGCCCTGGGCCTTAGAGCTGATTGTCCCCTAGCGTCTTTGCAAAGGAAATCGGTATTTGCTGCAAAGTGTAGTTATCTAGCCGTCATGCACAACATTGGCACTCGATCCTGTCCAAACCACCATCCGGCATCTGAATCACCAACGGAGAAGATGCAGCTCTCCAATGCTGGATTAATACCGAGGTGTGAGTCCTGAGCCTCCCTGGCTGCTAATCCCTTCTGTGTGTGAAGTAGATCAGGAGACTGTGGGACCCCGGGGTCTGCATGTTTCTTCTGCTATGCCTCTCAGTGTCCTTCGTGAGCAGGACCAAAATGGAGCAAGACCCGGAGAACTGACTCAGGATTAAGACACGGGAAATGCATGACTCACACCCAGCTGGGGACCTCAGGTGAGTCTTTGGGCAACGGTGAGCATTGACTTTCTTTTTTGGGAAATGACAAAATCAAATCTGATCTTTGCTAATGGTCCTCCTGGCTCAAAAGTCTATAGCTCTCCCCTTGGGGCTGCTCCTCATGGTGGCTGGGACCAGAATGAGTGCTCACATCTCTCCAATGCTGATGATTCCAATCCCTCCTTTCCTGGGGGTAATGGTGGGAGCTGCTTTCTGGCCCAGTGCATGCGTTCCATGTACCTAGGATGAGTGCAGGCCTTTTTGTCCAGATAGTTTTCAATTATATTCTGGAATGACGGGAGGAGGGGGGTTGGAAGAGGTGAGTGGAAGGTGGCATGGTGACAGTTGGTGTCAGGTGTATTTGTCCTGTGGACATTAGCTGGTAAATTACTAATTAAAACACTATCCTTTGGGTTCTTGCCCGATTTAAAAGAAAAGAAAAGAGTTGGGAAGCTATTTTTAGGAACTATTTGTGCGTTGAGGCCATCTTTAATTCCTGCTCCTCTTCGGGTTGCTATTAAGACTGATAATTGAACTGGAAGTCAAGGTCCTTTCAAAGAGTGGCTTACTTTGGGTTCTCTTCTTTCCCTTCCCTCTCCCTTTGTTTTCTGCCCTCCTCACTTTTTTGGCCGCGTCATTAGAGAATATCCATATACGCAAAACAAATTAGGGCAGAAAGGGAAAAATCCATGCCATTTTTTAATTAGATGCTGCACCCTCTCACTAAATGAACAGTAGCTGGCATGATCCTCAGGAAGATCAAGGCCCTGCACATCTGTGCCTATGTATGAGCAAGATAATTAATTCTGGACTTTCTAGGGAACCCGATCTGAAGAGGCTTTTCTAAATCTCTGGCATAGGAGCTGACAGGTGGGGTTAGCTGTTGCTTGGGGAGACCATTCTTCTGGTAGCCCATCCTCTTTCTAACCATGATTCCCAGAGAGCAGTTGAGGAACATTAGAGAACCATGTTCCATATTGGTGTCTGTGGTGAGGAGCAGACATGGTTGGTCTGTGGGTTTCCAGGAAGCGGGAGCCTCTGGGGGACATTTCTAGTCTTTGAAAAAACTTGGCTGCCTTGGGGTATCTGTAATCAGCCAGTTTGGGGGTGTTCAAGATTAAAAGGTGGAACTTTTTTTCCCCTTCCCTAAAAATGGCCATTCCTTAGAGAATGATGATGCCAAGTCATTTGATTCTGTCTTTTGTCCGATTCTGACCCATTGTCACAAAGGGTTTCATGGAGTGGAGACAGCATTCATTCCATGAATAAGTTGCCCTTGTCCTTCTCCCCAAAGGTAAGAGCATCTTTTCTATCAGAATACTCCTGCTGCATCCATCTCTCTGCAGTGCTCACATTCATGCACATACATATGCTTTGCATAGTCGATGTGAATTCTACCAAAATGATTTTACATAACTGTGGATCAGCATGGTGACAGAGGCCCTTTAGACAAAAGGCACTTGGTCTACACCTTCCAAACTACTCAAGGGTGATTTAGCTTCGCAATAATTCTCAGTGTATCTAACTGTTGGATTCATTCTTATCAGCAGATTGGCAATTAACGTGTGTGTGTGTGTGTGTGTGTGTGTGTGTGTGTGTGTGTGTGGTGTTTAAATGACCACATATCTAGGGGAAAATCATTAATGAGTTGAAAATGAGTTTTTGACCCGTTTCCAGTTCATTAAAGCTTTTGTGAACCCAGTCCAGCATTTACAAAAGCCCCAAGTTTGCCTCAACTGTTTAGCCCAATTATGGACCACACTGAGCGGCCGGGACAGAGGTTCACCGAGGGTTCATTATCTTGCACTCGCATCTCCCGGAAATTCTAATTACTGTCAGCTTATTTGGTTGCTTTTTGACTGCATTTCATAATTGCAAAAGCTTATCATATCCACAACACACAATTAGCACATAAAAAAGTTACTGTATTGGGTACATAAAAATATACAACATCACACAAGAAGCACACAACAAGGAACAAACGAATCATAGCAAATCAGATGGGAAAGAGTTCTTCATCTTACCTATGTTTAAACTCTTTATTTCTTTATAGAAAGAAAACAGAAGGAAAAAAGAACAAACAGTTAGCCGAGGAATTGGTGATAATGCAAACATAACATTTTTTTTTTGTTTGTTTGTTTCTTGTATAACGGAGCCCACTCCCACCCCCGCCCAAAAAAAAAAAAAAAAAAAAAAAGCAATCTTTTTCATTTTTTTTTCTTTTCTAACTGACAGTTCCTGGCTCAATTACTTGGGAAGAATCCCTGAATTTGGAGTCCTCCCGGCCACTGGGAAATGTGTGCAAGAATGCTTGGATTCTCTGACAGGCAAGGTGGCTGTCAGGGGACACAGGTGGCAACAGGTGAGACAGGACTTCTGGCTGATGAAGTGATGGCAGATGGGTTGTATCTCAGGGGCAATACCTGTTGACTAGTAATGGCTCCTGTGAGTGTGGATGTAGGAGAGTTCTGAAGCCAGATTCAAGCTCAGCTGTCAATAACTCTGTGATTGACTTATAATGTCTGTCCTGGGTGTGGAAGGAGCATAGCTACACTTGTGCTGCTGATTGCTACTGGCGTATTCAGGGTAGAGTCGGGACCACCCAAAAGAGAGAACCCTGGCTCATACCAGCTGCAGCCTGGCGAAGGCTTTTGACTCCCTGAACCAGTTTCTCCCCCTGCTCCGTGCCTCCTTGCTCCTCTCCTCCCCCCCATTCGCTTGCATGAGCAGCACATCCTCGCAACCCATATTCATTCTTTCTCACTGTAGCAGCCAATACTATGCCCATTCATAAAATTCATAGGCAATACTGTCCTCTTGTAAGCGGAGCCAGAGACTCCAGTTAGCACACCACTTAGGAGAGTTAGGAAAAAAAAAAGGTTTGTTGCTTTTTTTTTTCTCCGAGAACAAAAAAGACATTTCAATTTCAGCAGGAAAGCGGCTGAAATGTAGCATTAGAGAAGAAGAGATGTAAGTGCCCCCAATAAGGAAATCCACTTCCAATTCCTGAGGCTTCTAGGTCCAGGTAGTAGAAGCCCTGGATTCCCTTTCCTTCTAGCTAAGAGAGGAGGCTTGGGGACAGGACAAAGAGAGGTGAATGCCCTGATTCTGAGGTGCAGCTCAGGCCTCTGCTGGGGGCCATCATTAGAGGGAGGTTTACACAGAGATTACATTTTTATATTTCAGTCTAACATGTTAGTTTTTGCAAAAAAAAAAAAAAAAGTTAATTAAATGACGCTGATAACTCCTGAGCTCTGACTGACATAGTACAATTTAAGATTCAGTCTGTAAAGCCTGGTGTGTCAGGGTGGCAGCCGGGAATTCTCGTGTCTATTTTATATCGCTTAATGAAAGTGAAATGCTATCTGCCACCAGTGGTAGACACATTTGCCTCTTAATTATTGCAATATCAATTCCATTTTTTTTTTAAACTCAAGATTTTGTGAGAAGACTGGATGGGATTTGGGTCTGCAGTCTGACCTACTTCGTCTCTAAGAACATCTGCTTTAAGTTGATTACTCTATCAGTGATAGGGGACGAGCACAGGATGGGAGGGGGATCAAGGCACAGGAAGGTGTGGAGTTTGACAGATCATGTGGATATGAGCTTTGGATAAAGGCTGAGGTCACTGTTCTTCAGTCCAGGGCAGGAAACTAGCCAAAATAACACCATCCTCTAGTCAGTCCGTGAAAAGAGTATAGATGCCCTACTTCTGAGGGACAGGTTTAGACTTTGCACACCCTCAACAACACTGACCCTTTAGGCACACCCTTTGATGGAAAAACAATGTCTCCAATTTACGAAACTGAGATGGATTAGCATTTCACACCACAAAGACTAGGAGTCCTCTGCAAAGGCTTCAGGGTCTCTCCTGGGCTCCCCAGCCTCTCTCCCAGAGCTCTCATCACCCTGTCTCATGCTTTATGTGAGTGTGCTGGCCTTTTCCACGTCTTTGAGAACAGGACGAGACTTAACACATCTCTGCATTTCGGATACTTCAAAGAGAGGAAGGGCTGGGGAAGTAAGTCCTGGAATGCAGGGAGCATGGAATGAGGTTGCTTTCCTTGGCCATGGACTAGCTGCATCCCCCATGTTCTGTTCAGAAGTTTGAAGCTGCATGTGCACCTTACCATTCTTGTACCCTTTGTGTCCTCTCTTTCCCCTTTCAAGTAGAGTGGAGCTGGGCTGGGCACAGTTTTATTGTTGCTCTGTACTTAGGTACAGAGACATTAATTTGGGATACATTTAGTTGAGTTCTAGAGGGATGTGGTTGGGAAACGGCATCCAGCTAAATTATTGCCAGCCATTCTGTCGTAAGAATTGCTTTTGGGAATGCTTCTGCCCTACTGTGTTGATTCATGGAGCATCTTTGTAGGGCATGTGAGAGCCACTGCAGAATTCATCCTTCATGGTTATATGTACATGGGTGACAAGATGATTAATGAATGTCAGTTCAAAGAACATTACAAGAAAATGTGAAATGCCCAGAAATATTACAAAGGAAACCTGATAGAGGTTTCTCTAAGTTTTGTACTTCTTACAACTTTATGTTATCAACAACCAATTGTGAACATGGCAGCATGCTGTGGGATGTTCTGTATGTCCTGTGGGAGCCCTTCTTGGGTTTTTTGTGGTGTTACCCAGCAGGTCCGCATAGAGGATGATTAGGACCATGGACCTGAGTGCAGGTGTCTGAGATGGTCTGCACTTGGCTGTGCTGGGGGATGGTCTGTATGTCAAGTTGCTCTGATTGGTCAATAAATAAAACCTGATTGGTCGTGGCTAGGCAGGATGTATAGGCGGGACTAACAGAGAGGAGATATAAAAGAACAGGAAGGCAAGAGACACTGCAGCCGCCGCCATGACCAGCAGCATGTGAAGATGCCGGTAAGCCACCAGCCACGTGGCAAGGTATAGATTTATGGAAATGGACTAATTTAAGCTATAAGCACAGTTGGCAAGAAGCCTGCCACGGCCATACAGTTTGTAAGCAATATAAGTCTCTGTGTTTACTTGGTTGGGTCTGAGCGGCTGTGGGACTGGCGGGTGACAAAGATTTGTCCTGACTGTGGGCAAGGCGGAAAACTCATCCAACAGCAGCAAGTTTTTTTTTTGTTTGTTTTTTTACTTTATCAATAATCTGAACGCATACCTGGCCACGCTTTATCCACACTCGGAGCAAGCACGAATCTCTTATTAGCAGTGGGTACAATATTAGAAACAAAACACAAGAAATTTGAAAAAAAAAAAAAAAAAAATAATAATAATCTGAACGCAATTTTAATGGGTTATATGGGAGGGAAGCCTTAATATGTGTGTTTATTCTATAGATAACAAAATCAGAAAATAACTGTCACATTAAAAATAATCAAAGAGCTGGGTGTGGCAGCACTTGGGAGGTAGAGACAGAAGGAACAGTAGTTCATGGCCATCCCTGGGTAAATAGCAGCAAGTTCAAGGCCAGCCTGGGCTATGAGACCCTGTTTCAAAACCTCCAAACAACAACAAAAACCCCAAGACAAAACAGATGATAGCAACAACAAAACTATCTGAAGAGAATCAAAAGGGCATGGGAAAAAAAAATCAAGCATCACAGAAGTGGAAGAGAGTCAGTTAATACAAAATATTACATCATTTGTGCTTGGTGATGCTGGTGATCCCTGTGGCTTTGCACAAAACTTGCCATTTTGTTTTATTTTTCTCATCTTAAATAATATTGTTTCATTTTTCATTTCCTCTCATCCAAGTACTAACTAGACCTGACCTTCCTTAGCCTTCAAGTCAAGACAAGATTCAGATGGTCAGGGTAGCACAGTGGGAGGTTCTTTCTCTTAATTGCATTTATTATTATTAATTATTATCATTATTAATGTCTGTGTATGTGTATGCTATGTGTCTGTGCATGAGTATAAGCATGCACACGGCACGGAATGTTTGTGTAGAGGTCAAAGGACACCTTTTGGAGTTGATTCTGTCTTTGCCCTGTGGATTCTGCAGAATGAACCCAGGTCATTGGCCTTGTGCACCAAGTACTTCTCTCTACTTACACACCTCACTGACACTCATTTTTCATTTTCAATTTATAATTTACTTATCTTCTTTTTAAGAGGGACCTCCTAAAATTGCATCCCCTTTTAGCTCTGTGAGCTTAGATCTGTCCTTGGTGAAAGGGCTTTGAAAACAGAGCCAAGGGGTAGCCGATTTTTCAGAGACATGGTGGTTAGTACTATTCTGGGTTGGGGGCTTTGTTTGCTGTCCTTTCCTGTCACTCATTCACAGCTGACAGGAGGGAAGCTGGCACCTTCTCCAGCTGGCTGTAGTCACACTGTGTGTCCTTACACTCACTGGCTGTAGTCACACTGTGTGTCCTCACACTGACTGGGTCCAGCTGGCTGTAGTCACACTGTGTATCCTCATAGTCAGTGTGTCCAGTTGCAGTCACACTGTGTGTCCTCACATTCAGTAGGTCCAACTGCAGTCATACTATGTGTCCTCACATTCATTGGGTCCAGTTGCAGGCACACTGTGCATCCTCACACTTAGTGGGATGGATCCATGTTTAACTCTCGGGTCAAGCTTGTCTTTTGGTATTCTTTGGATTTCCAGCGTCTGTTGCTTTTGCCCTCCTCTCCAGGCTCCTGCTTTATCCACATCTCTGCCTCCTCCAGCACTAACACATCTAAGTCGGACAATTCCCCACCCTGAAGATCTGCCCTAGTGTGGTTCTGCCATGGGCCCACCCGAAAGCACATGGAGGATGGTCTCCTCAGTTTAAAAAAAAAAAAATAAATGAAACATCATCACTTTTGTTTGGAAAATGGAAAAGAATTTCAAACGTTAGAGGAGGTATGACAGTCTTAATGTCTATCAAAATGGGCCACACCAAGAGACATTAGAGAGACACTGTCCCAGCCCTGACTGCCATGCTGTGGGTCTACCTCTTAAGATGCTTCAAATTTGGGAGAGAAAGATTTATCTTTGAGAGAAATTTACCCTGAGGTGTTAGTGACTGATGAATGTGCTCCAGAGTGTTTAGGTTTTCCATGGACCAGGTGAAGAGGGTGATAAGGACAGGAAGGAACGCATCTCCTAAAGGTGGGACACGAGGCTTTTCAGGAAAGTGGGTGTTGAGAATGTGTCAGCTCACAGCACACAGGTGATGACCATGGTACTCTTCCCAACATCCGAAGTTACTGGAGTGTGGGGACCTCTGGCCTGAAAAGCTCAATGAAGACTTCGGGAAGACTTCAACAGCATCTTGATGGGGAGGCGGGGTGCTGGGGTGGCTGAGCAAGGTAGGGATGGTGCCTTGACTCCAAAATGGAATCACTCAGCTGCCAAGCCACAATGGAGAAAGAAAAGACACAGGCAAGACAGTCTCCCCCTCCTCCCTGCCTCCTCTGCGGGTGACTGTTTTGAAGAGAGGGATTGACAGCCCTTTGTTTTCAGGCATGTAGTGGGAAGAAAAGAAGAATCGAGTCAGTGTTCTTGTAAAAGCTTAACTTCTAATCGGCTCTGGGTTCCTGCCTGATGAAAGCAAGAACAAGTTTGAAGACAGTAAAAAAAAAAAAAAAAAGGTGTGTGTTTGGGGTGGTGGTGGAAATCACACAGCTGTCGAGGGAAGTTGGGAATGATAGCCCTCGAGCTGCCCTCAATGTTACCACATAGGCATGGGATGTTTTCCTTTGATTGGGCCGTTAGCTTTTACCACTGGTATTGTGGTCTCTATGGTTTGATATATATGGAATCGAAGGCCAGGTCCAACAAGAGGGGAGGGATTGGTTCTTCAATTCCACTACCCATCTTGAGTAGCCAGGACTTGAGTGTAACAGGAGGTTGGACACTGCTCTAGATGTGACAGGGTAGAGATGACCGAGGTGTGTACTGTACGGTACACACACCCACGCTTAAAGAGCCACACAGAGATAACCAGACAAGGTAGGACACCGTGTCAGCCCTAACGGAACACCAGAATGTCACACTCTCAGAGGAGGAGAGAACTTCTAGCAAGAGGGGACCTTCAGAACGGAACCAGTCGACAGGAAGCAGCTGCCCAGCTCCAATGGATATGTTGAGTTGAGCAAACAGCATGAGTTAAGATTTGGAAGTGGGAGTGTACCATGCCATTACTGATTTGGTTTTGAGCAGGAAGAGCCCTAACAGAGGAGCAAGTCCACACATGGAGGATTGGTGGGGAAGGGCCCAGCCGTTTGTGGGTGGGGCCATCCTTGGCTGGTGGTTCTGGGTTCTATAAGAAAGCAGGCTGAGCAGGCCAGTAAGCAGCACCCCTCCATGGCTTCTGTATCAGCTCCTGTCTCCAGGCTCCTGCCCTGTTTGAGTTCCTGCCCTGACTTCCTTCCATGATGAATAGTGCTGTAGAAGTGTAAGCCAAATAAACCCTTTCTGCCTCAACTGGCTTTTGGGTCATGGTGTTTCATCACAGCAATAGAGAGCCTAACTAAGACACACACAACAACAATAACAACAACAACAGACCAGTCCCAGGAGGAGACTTCCCTGGGTGCGATCTGGAGAAAGCTGGTGAGAGTTTGCTGTCCCGTCACTGCCCCTCCTGCTTGCTCTCTCTCTCTCTCTCTCTCTCTCTCTCTCTCTCTCTCTCTCTCTCTCTCTCTCTCTCTGCTCATCTACTACCCACCCCTGCCTCCTCTTGTATTTCCTGGCCTTGCACTCTGTTTCTGTAATGGTTTCTTTGGCTCTTCGGCTCAGCTTGAAAGTGCATTTTCTTCTCCGGGTGCCCACCTTTACCCTCAGCAGGGTATTTCTTGAGGCCATATTTCATCTCTCTTGTCCTCACAGAGGTACATGTGTGCCTAACGCTAATACTCAGTAAACATCCTGTGGAGGAGGGGGTTGCAGTTATCTCCGGGTGGAATGGCCATGTCTCCCCCACCCCACCCCTTCTATGTCCCCCCCCCCTTATGGTGCCTGGCAGAGTTTTGACTCCTAAGAATATTTAGTGATAGCTGTTGGTGGCCAGGTCACTGATGCCTTTCCCAGCAGGAGCTGTGAGGACACTGATTGCCAACTTGATTGGATGGAGAAGTACCTAAGAGATTAGTGAAGCATGCCTCTCAGTGTGTCATGAAGGTGTTTCCAGAGATGATTAGGTCATGAGGACTCTGACCTAATGCTTAATCCATTGATGGATTTAAAAAAACAGCCTAGACGACAGGGAGGCCGTGGCACTGTGTAGGGGGTGGGCTGGGTTGGAGGATGTGGGTTGTTGGAACATGTGCTCAAAGGCTATCTTGCCCTGACCTCTCTTGTCATGGTTCTGCTTGGCTTCCTGTCTGCCATGGCGTGAACTGCTCTACCACACCCTTCCTGCCAAGACAGACCAAGTGCTCCACAACCTGAGCCAAGGTCCTTCCCATTAAGTTGGTCTGTCAAGCCTTTTGCTCACATTGATGTGAATTTAGTGGACGTAGACATCCAGTGCAAAGATGACCTGCGGGTTGTGCATCTTTCACATGGTTAGCTGAGAGCCTTCAAAAGCACCACCAGTTACAGGGTGGCTCAGGCCCAAATCCTAGGGCTCCCCCTTCCCCTACCTCTTTTCCTCTCCCTCTTCCTCTTCTCCCCCCCTATTTCCCTCTCTTTAGTCCTTATACATCACTCATTAGGTTTAACTGGAAGACACGTCTTCACTGGAACATTTCCACATCCTGTCAGCACTACCAAATCACCACGACCCAAATCCTGGACCACCGACACAGCCTTTCTATGAATTTTCTTGCCCCCATCCCTGAATTCCTACAGTCCATTTTCCACAGGCTAGCCAGAGTCATCTTTAAAAAAGGCCACTCAGGTTATACATCAACTACATCCTCCCTCTACTTCAACCTCCAGTGACTGCCCATTGCACACGAAATGCAATTTTTGCCTGTCTATGTGCAAGCAGTCACTTGTCAGTCCAAAGTGCCTGTCCCTTCCATGCCTCTCTGGGTTCCTGTAAAGATGCTCTTCTGAGCTTACCAGCCCCTGGTCACATTGAACTTCTATGGGCTCCTTCAATTAGCCAGGTTACTATCTGGAAATAGATCTTTTGCCTAACTTTTCTGTGCCTGGAATGCTTTCCCCCAGATGTCCTATAGCTGACGCCATCACTCAGGGCCTCGTTCAAACATTGCCAGTAGGAGAGGTGTCTCTGACTATTTTGTGTTTTCTAGCCCCTTGTTTCCCCTGTTCACCATGTTCCCTATGTCTTGCCCTGTTAGATTTTCCTTAAAACATTCATGTCTATTTGAAATTATTTTTTCACTTTCCACATGATATAATTGGGGGTTCCCTATTGGATCATAACTACAACATGGGGGCATAGTTTATATTCACCAGATATTTGTTGAATACTCCCCTCCCCCTCATTTACTCATTTATATTTTTCTCCCTCTCTGAATACATCCTCCTCTGATTGAGGATTTGGAACCAGCTTCCCTTGGAAAGGCATTTTTCAAGAGCATTTAGAAGTCTCTGTTTTCCCAATGCAGAGGAATCTAGTCTTCAGACTTAGTAGCAAGCAATGGCCAGGAGGAAATCTTCCAGGACGGTGAGAAATGACCGAGTTAGGCCAGATGCCATTTTGCTATACTGCATCCTACTAAGTACAAAAAGACCCAGAGGGTTTACTCGGGGTAGCACCCAGTGGCACTCAGCAAAACCTTGTGAATGGGGAATTGGGCATTAGTGGTTCTTCCACTTTGATGTGTGTTGGGAGCTGCTTCTGAGCTTTTTAAAAAAAATGAAAGACACTTGGTTCCTTTCTAGGTTGGGGACTCTTGTTTCTCTTGTTTTAGTTGAATTGCTGACCATTGTATCAAATATGTGGATGATATTTTATAGATAATCAAAACATTTCCCGCTCTGAGAACCCCAAATCCATCGTCCACCCAGAGAAACTTGTGGGGAAGGAGGATCTAGAGAGCAGAAGTTTGCTTGTGTGGCCATTTACCGTAACTCCAAGATACTGGTCACATTTCGAGAGGGGAAGATGCGCCGTATGTAGTTGAAGTCACCGACAAAGAGACTCCCGTCGATCCCCACAGCCAGGGCCACAGGGGCCAACAGCTTGTTGCCTTCGGCAAGGCCATTGCAGCTGGGACAGGAGATGCTCCTGCGGCGACCGTTGCCCATGATGCTTGTGATGATGGCGGGCTGCTGGGTCAGGAACTGGTTCTCCCCGGTGCCTTTGTGTAGTATTCCTGGGGGAGGGAGGTGGAGGAGAGAAGTCACACAACCCTGTGGGGAGGATACTTGGATTGACCTACTGAATGGGTGGGAAGTGATAGGGAGCAAGGAAAAAATGGGGGAGCTTTCCCATTTCCTCATGATGTAGAGAGAACAGCAATGGGAGGCCCACTCCCTAAGCTGTGATGTGGGTGGGATACTGTCTGGAGGATGACAGGAAAAGGATGCTGAGGTACAGTAAGTCTGATATACTGAGACTGACTTTTAAAGGGGAAAAATGAGAAAATCTATGAATCAGAGGGGTATTTGATTAAAAAAAAATGCCCAAGGAAAGGGCTACCACTTAAATGCCAACACTAGAGAGATGAAACCAATACATCAATTTATCCATGAATATTTTATCAGGTGGGGGATGGAACCCAGGACTCCACGCGTGTTAGGCCAGCACTGCCCACTGAGCACCCTCCCTAGCCCCTAACATACCGCTCTTCACATTGAGGATGTGGTGCTTGTCCAGGGACCAGCCACCAAGGTTGGAAGGGTCCAGCTCAAATCCCTGGAGCAGGGCTGTCCTTTTCTCCCACAGGATGAGACTGGGACAGGTCTCATATTCAAACCCGACAGACACTGTAAGACAAAGGGTTCGGGACAAAGTGGGAGAAAAGAGGTGATTGAGTACTCCAGAGCTCCTTAGCAAGAATGAGAACCATACATTAGCTGTGATACCTGTTCCCCAAACTTCAAGAGGTGGCTGATAGCTTTGGCCTGGGATTCTGTCTTATGAAATCCAGATTTTGAATTCAACTTTGAAACTTTACGCAGTGATCACAGGAAGACTTCCTTGATGAACCCTTTGACTTTCAAAATGACCCCAGAGACATGGAAGGAGGAGAAGAATCATTTCAAAACCTAATACCAAACAAGTCTCCTTAGATGTAGATGGGAGGATGGGAGGCAGTTTCTGTTGGCTACTGTTCCTGTCACTCATTAGGAGAAGGGCTGCAGAAAGTAACTAAGCTCCCTGATAAGGAGATTTTGGGGGCAGCAGCTTGTGTAAGGAAAAGGTTCTTAGCACTGCTGGTCTGCTGGCCTTTGGTGTATGCAGGCTCTGTATCTAGAAATTCAACCAACATCATATAGATAAAAAGATTTAGGAAAATATACTGCATCTGGACTGAACATACACAAGCATTTGTCTATGTTATCATTCCCTAAACAATACACATTATAAAACTCTTCCAGAATTGATTTAAAGAATATGGGAGGATGCACACAGGTTATATACAAAATGCTATGCCATCCCATGCAAGGAAGCCAAGCATCCACAGAGATTGGGATCTAAGGGGGTTGTAGAAACAATCCTCTATGGATACCTGACTGTGCACTCAGGAATTCTAGAAAGTACCAGGAAAGCCTGGTACCCACAGAGTGCAGCCTACTACTTACAATGGGTGTCAACGAGTGTCAGACCCTAAAACCTTGTTTGTGAAAGTCTTGCATTTGTCACACAGAAGAAAGAAAGGAGGAGAGAAAGGTACATCAACCCTTGATTCCAGCCTTGTGCCTCATGTATTTGTACATGTGGTAAGCAAAGTCTTGATTTCTTAGAGAGATGAGACCGAATGCTGAGGTGCCATACATCTTTAATTGGAAGGCTGCTCTGAAAATCTGAGGCATCGTTATATAGCTGTTCCTAGTACATTAAACTCTTAACTATGTGTGTCACCAACAGGGATTTTCTGCAGCTTTTGAAAAATCCCGAGATGCACAAATGTCGATATGAATGAAGGATACATTTTTTTAATCTCAAAACAACAACAAAGCCACACACGCATTCCCATGCATGTCAAAGCTTGTCCTTTCAAACTGCCAATCGTGGCCAACTCTGTAGTCAGAGATTGTCCCTGTCCACCTTGTGGTCTTGATACACTGTTTCTCACTGCAAAGTATCAGGGCTTGTTGGAGACATGGAGCAAGAAATGAACACACCAAGAATAGGCCTCCTAAAGGTGCCAGATAGCAAATAAAGAAGGAATCACCATCTACGAGGGTCATGTCAAAGGATTTGGGAGCCAGCTTGAAGAGACTCCTAATGACCACACACAGGCCTTTCTGACCATTAACAAGCATAATGACTTCAATAGGTTGAAACAGACTAGATATATTTCAGTGTATGAGTTCATAGTGATATTTAAGATAACATTCATTTGGAGGATAAGCCAACTCATTATACTGAAAATCAGTAAATAAGGAAAGAAGCACGTACTTGTCCTTTATTTCTTGTGTGAACCAGAGCTCAAACAGCCAAGTAGTTAATGAGAAGCCACCACTGTAGGAAAGGATTCCAGCTAACAGTTGAAGACTCAGTGACAGACTTAAAATATCATTCTGTAATGCTTGGTGACCTCAAACAAATAAAGACTGAGCAACCACATAGCTAAAACCTTAAGAGACATCCAGCCTCACCAGGTTCCTCCTGGTAGAACACCTCCGTGCCCCTTGGGTTGTCCTGCCCAACCAAACCTGGGCCAGAGGAAGAACTCAAGACGCATCTGTCCCTCTGCAGGAGGTAAAACAGCCACCAGTACACAACCAACCAGCAGATCTGACAAGAGATGTTACGGGCAAACAACCCGATTTTGCCAATGACTGAATTATAAGGGAAAAGGAAGAGGCACAGGGAAGGTCGGATTGATTTCAAGAGAGACGTAGAGAGTGAGATGAAAATTGCTTTTGCATTTTAAAAATTGATTAGTTGATGTCTGTAAATGAGTATGTGTGTGCATGTTTTGTGCTACAGCGCTCACATGGTGGGAGCTGGTTCCTTTCCTTCCACCCTGCGGGTTCCAGGGCTTAAACTCAGGTGCCCTTATTCCTGACCCATCTTGCTGGCCCCAATTAAAAATTTCTTTTTACAAACTTGAAGAGAAAACAACCGCTATTTGGGTATTGTTTCAAGCAACTGAAGTATTAATATTTTACGATATTAAGGAGACAGTTGGAATTTCTTTTTCTTTCCTTTCCCTTTTTCTTTGTCTTTCTTTTGAGGCAGGGACTTGCCCAATGTTGCTCATGCTAGCCTCAAACTAGTGATCCTCCTGTCTCAGACACCTGAGTGCTGGGATTGCAGCTGTGTCCGACCACAGCTGGCCACCAATGGAAATAAGGAAGAATGGCGGGTTGTTTGTTGATACTAAGCAATGTGGTTTTGTGATAATTATATTGTTGGTATGATTCTAAGTGTTTTTAGACACACATGTTGATATATTCCAGATAAAGTGATGTGATTTCTGGGACTTTAGAAAAATATATGATGCCGGGGGATGGATTTGAGTTTGGAGAAACAGAATTCAGCCTAAGCTGATGGCAGGAGCTAGAGAGCATAAGAATGGAACAGCATGTTCTACTTTGTGGTATTGGCTATTGATTCAAGGTAGGCTAAACCAGCGAGGCTACTCTTCAGGAGCCAATGTTTTAGATTAAATGCACTAGCTACTCCAGCGATTCCACCGCTTTAGTTACCGGTATCACTGATTGAGGAAGCTGATTACAGGGCATATCCTGAGTACTTGTAATCTGCTGGTTGGAGTGTCTTTGGAAACTCTACCTGCCCCACTCCTGAGCTGTACCTGTGAAGTTTATGATCAGGTCTGCTTGGGCCATCAGGTGGTTACCGAAGGGGAGCGTTTGTCACAATGCTCTCCGCACAAAGTGACGGCCTGATAAACACTGCCACTCCCAGTGAACGGTTCTGAGCTTCCCGGCCTCTTACTTTGGCCATGCTGTTCACAGTCCTTGAGAATCACAAGGTGAGGATGGAGAGAATACAAGATGCTAGACCCAAATCACCAGTCGGCTTTCTACACATAGGAAGGAGCTAGGCGGATGCTGACCCACAGCTCAGACTCTCCTAACTGAAGGGCCTTTCTCTGAGGTCCATCGTTCCTGAGGGTAAACAGCTCAAAGGCAAAGCCTGGGAACACACAGTGGGGCCCTCAGATTCCCTCAAGCCCCAGTTTCTTATTTTCAAGGCATATTCAGTACCATTTGCAAGTGTGCTTTCTGGATCAAGGACCAGGCCCTGCCTACCTCTTGACATTCATCTGTTTTGACCACCACGTTCTAGCCGTTGTCTCTTCCGACCATTCTCTCTGTCTGGAGTACCCTTTTTTGATTCTCACACGGTTTCCCATTGGTCACTTTAATGAGGAGCGCCCCTGGTTGTTTATCCATGGCTGCCCCTCCACTCATTTATTTTTTTAATATATTTATGAATTTGATTTAATTTATTTATGTGCCATTTATTTTTATTTTCTTTATTACTAACACTCAGCATGGCTTCATGTTTCCTCATCCAGTCAGTCTTTCTTATCTTGGTTGTCCTCCACTGGAATGTAATCCCCCTGGAAGAGAGATCTCATCTGTCTTATTGACCACTGTGTCTTTATTTACTAGAAGAGTGCTTAGAATATATAGAAACACAACAAAGCCCCGAATAAAAAGCAGTGGAGACCAACACGTACCAACAGCATCAGATAGCCCATACACCCTTTGGCCATAAGCATCTGTCTTGTCCCAGATAAATGTGTAGGCCAGGTTGGGAGAAGCCTGGAATGACTTCTGGAAGAGGTGCCCCTCAACAGCAACCATCAAGTGAACCCTGATGAGGTTCAAGGGCACCGTGGACTGGGTCATGGTGATCTTCAGCAGTGACTTGTATCCTGCCGTTCTGGAGCTGAGGTATCGGAGCTTCACATTGGAACCTGGGAGCTCAATTTCTTCATGAAGAACCTGGAGGGGAAACATGTGGTTGATCTACTAGGTCACACACACCCTGGCAGGTGAGCTGTTTCCCAGCCAGCGCTGCCGTGAGTGAGCTGCCTCCCTGGCTGAGGCGTCACACCTTATGCGGGTACATGAGCCTCTTCTCCTGGCTGACAGAGAAGAAAAGAAAACCAACTCAAACTCACCCTACGCCATGGAGTAAAGGGATTGAGGTTATGATTTTTGGATTAGTAATTATTCTTGGTCACTGTTGCGTTTCTCCAAACAAACAAACAAACAAACAAAAAACCAAAAAAATCACCCCACACTGTTGGCAAAGATGTAAATAAGAACAGCAGGCTTTATTGCTAGCTGCATGCAAGGAGGCCACTGAGGGGCTGTAATTGTATGAACCTGCAACTTTCACTGACAATCGGTATAAAGCAACAGGGAGGCAGCGATGTAATGTGCCCTCTGTCGTAACACTGATGTAGATCATTAAAGCACCTCTTACCATGTATCTCGGTGACTAACAGGAATAAAAAGCAATTTGTAGGGGGGTTGCACATATGTATGCTGTTTTTATCTTATTAAGAGCTCTCGTGGCTGCCAAAGTCTTGGGCGACTATCCGCAAACATTCGGAATGTCCAGGAGGGATTCAAACTGTCACCTACAGCACCTGTAAATTCTACACTTTGTTTTTCCCTTTTAATATTAGTTTCTGGGGGAGGCGAGAGAGATGCCTCAGTGGTTAAGAGCACTGGCTGCTCTTCCAGAGGTCCAGAGTTCAATTCCCAGCAACCACATGGTGGCTCACAGCCAACTATAATGGGATCTGATGCTTTCTTCTGGCCTGCAGGTGTACATGCAGATAGAGCACCATATACATAAAATAAATACATCTTAATATTAGTCTCTGGTACAGTTGGAGAGACAGAGATGATGGGAGAAAGTCGGCCAGCCAGGCTTGGTTTGGGAAATATGGAGGTCATTTCCCATGCTCTGGTACCTGTCCCTTACCTGGGTCTCGGGCACAATGGGGTTCGCTGCAGGGGAAGCGCTGAAGAAGGTGGACAGAGGGGAGGAGATGATGATCGGATCAGGCCGGACAAAGCCACTGAGATCACAGCTGGGAATGGAGTTCTCCTCAGTCTTCATCACCAGGGTGTCCATGGCATAGAAGCTATTCCATGGCAGCCACACTGTGCGCTCCTGGCTCATGAAAGGGGCTCTCTCGAAGTGCAGAGTCAAGGCGGCACCCCCATTGGCAATCAGGTCAAACCTGGAGAGGGGTCCATAGGGTGATTAAGAAGGGTAGACTCATCTTCAGCCTTCAGCCTCCTTGCTTTAAAAGCCATGGGAGGGACAGAGCTGGGTGAGTAGATGGGCTAGGCTGCAACTTACTAGGTTTTTTTTTTTTTTTGTGGCTCGAGGCCAGTTACCAACCCACTTTGAGCCAATCAGATTCACCCACCATTCACCTATGAAGTGGTGATGATGGGACTGACCAGGACAGTGTAACAGAAAACGAAATATGTTGATGAGTTCAGGGTAGGGGTAAGCTAAAGCCAGCCTACCACCTGTTTTGGGAACTGGCAATTATGTATGATTGGCACACATTTGTTTATGTGTCCTCCATGGCTGTGTTCCTGCCACAAGGACAGAGCGAGCTGAGTCATGGCCACAGAAGCCAGCAGGCAGCAGAGTCTAAGTGACTCACTATCTGGCACTTTGCAGGAAATGCTACCTGATCCTGGAATAAAGCATTCAGCACTAAGGCTGAGAGAGGAGGAGTGTGGTCACAGTCGTAGGAGGTGGGCAGGGCTCACGAGCACATGTTGCCAACCAAACTCTGCTAGGCTCTCCGAAATGTAGGCAGTGCTTTTCAACCACATTCGTGTTTGTGCCTCGAGAGCTAGATGGAGATGGGCTGGCGCTAAGGCAAAGCCAAAGTAGCTTGTGGAGAGACGCCCCCCCCCCAACTTTAAGCTGCACTCCCCTGGACTCTCGAGTGTGTCGGGGCAGTAGTGTTTCTGTCTTGTTCACTCCAGAATCTCTACTGCTGTGTCATAGTAACATCCCAGTGAGAGTATACTCAATGTAAATATACGCACCGTGTGTTTCACCCTACTTTGGTTCTGTGTCTGGTGATTTTGAGTAGCTCTATAACAAACGAATAGGGTATACAGGAGTATTGAGGTGCATATTGGAGCATGCAGAAAGCAACTGTTTACCCTGCAGCTAGTTGGTTTATGTGTTTGCTGGCTCTTCATGGTGCTAGAAACAGTTGTGCATTTGATACACACGGAAGTCAAGAGTTTTGAAGCACACCTGCAAGCTTGGTAGTTGGCAAGCTGGGGTAGTAGTATTCCTAGCTATAGGCGAGCCTGGGCTGCACAGTGAGATCCTGTCTAAAACATCACCAATACCAATACCAGTTGGTTGAAAACAGTACTGTTCCCAGCTGTTTCTGTTGGCATAAAAGAATGAATATGAAGCTGGGTGGTGGTGGCACATGCCTTTAGTCTCAGCACTTGGGAGGCAGAGGCAGGTGGATCTCTGTGAGTTCAAGGCTAGCCTAGTGCTAGCCTGCTCTACAAAATGAGTTCCAGGACAGCTTGGAAACCCTGTCTCCTGTCTTAAAAAAAAAAAAAAAAAAAAAAAAAAAAAAAAAAAAAAAAAAAAAAAAAAAAAGAAAGAAAAAAGAAAAAGAAAAGAAAAGAAAAAAATCAGCATGAAAATTTACGGTTCATACCAGCTTCAGCCATTCAACAGGAGCCTGCCTCAAAAACAAGAACACACAAAAATAAAACCAACCAAAGGGGCTAAAGGTATAGTTCAGTGGTAGAACGCTTGCCTAGCACGTATGAAGCCTGGCAGTTGATCTCCAGTACCACAAGAGCTCAGACTGAGACAAGCAAGCAAATAAAAGTTCCTCAAATAAAAAAGCAAACACTAAGGAAAAATGCTTGTTTCAAGCCAGGCATGGTGGTGCATGTACATGATTAATCCTAACCCTAATCTAATCATCACAAATTTGAGGCCAGCCTGGGCTATAGATTAGGAGCTTTAAAAAAAAAAAAAAGGCTGGTCTCTAAGGGTAAAAAAGGGCCAAAGGCCTTCTGCCTAGGGCACATTTGCTATCCTGCTGCTTCCAGAGAATTTGGAATGCATGTGAGAGACACTAGACAGCTATTGAATGCAGATGGCCTCACACTGGTAATGGTTTGACTTACTATTTTGCAATTTTTCAATGGCACGAAAACAGGACATATTCAGTAGTCAGTGGCTTTTGAATTGTGATCATTTCCTGGACAGCACAACACTCTCTTGCAATTCAAGGCAGCATCAGTGAGCTCCAATTTCCAGCAGGCCATGTCACTGCCAGGATCATGCTCCTGAGTCCTGTGTTGCTCAGCTTGGGGGTATCCCACGGTGGGTTTATTAGGATGCTGGGGACCATGTTCACTGAGGCTGTGAGAGTCACTGGGCTTCTAGAGCTTCAGTGTAGGGAACATGAGGGTGGGCGGCTGTGAGTGCGCTGCTGTGAGCTGCTAATTTTTTTTTTAAACTGGCTTCATGAATACCTTAAAACATTGAAAAGAAGGCTAGACTCTTTCTCAGAGAGACAGAAGAATCAGTCTTTTTCCACGAAGCAGCCATGATTTTCCAGAGTTGATTTTTACCGGAAAAAAAACTTGCATTAGATTTACAGTGACAGTTTCTATGTCTCTTTGGAAGAGAATATGGTGTAGTGTGTGTGTGTGTGTGTGTGTGTGTGTGTGTGTGTGTGTGTGTGGTGTGCTCAATTCAGAGTGGGTGTTTCCCCCTTTCTGTGGATGTCTTTTCTTTTTCTGTAACTTTTGACTTGATGCCCGATGGATTAAGGAAGCCACGTTGCTTTCATCTTGGTGGGGACTGAACGGGTGCGTGTTCCCAATCAGAAGATAATAGGGGAAGGTCGCCTCCTTCACACAGCAGGGTGACTGCTAAATGTACTTAATTAGACTTCTCTGATTACAGCCCACCCCCTCAAAACTGTAGCGAAAATAACACAACCCTTAAAGCCGCAGATGAAAGCAGAGGGGAGCGCCGCAGGACACTGTGTCCTGTGGATTCCTGTCACCCTGCACTGCCTTTGATTTAAAATAGGAGGTAGCTTCTAAAAGCTACCTTCCTTCCTTTCTCTAGAATCCTATCCACCCCCGGTACACAAGGAGCGGCAGTTACCTGACATGGAAACAGGAGGGGGTGGCTGCCAGCCACCTTGGAGCCCTGGCTTTTCTGTTTGTTTTCTGGTTAGTTTGCCATACCCACAGCTCTGGCATGGCTTTGGGAGGCTCCTCCCTAAAGGTCTGGGCAGGTGGCCACTCCAGTGTACTAGAAGAAACTACTTGGTTGGAAGCCAACAGTGCTCTCGTTCTTTTTGCATGCACACTTGTTTGTGGGTAGGTACGGGTCCCACAGAGCTACTTACGTGCCATCCTGGCGAGTGATGGTGTAGCCATATTTTGGGTATTTGACAAAAGACACATTGACACCAACCAAGGGAGTCCCATCCGTGGTTACCACTTGGCCTCGGATCAGAGAAACCAGGCTGAGAGGGAAAAAGAAACATGGGTGCATGAGGCACATGCAGAGAAACAGAGAAAAGAGGCTTGCCGTGGTCCTCTGCCCGGCTGTGGCTGCTCCCTTATTCTTGCCTGGTACCTAGACTGGGAGGAGAACTTCAACATCAAGTGCTAGCTGCACACAGCCCTACCTCAGAGAGGGGTCGGGGCAAAGGGGATATCTCAATGCAAGAACACGGACACTCTGGGATGCAATCCCCAGGAGTGATGCCTGTTCCCCGGCTGGGCAGTGGAGTCTCCTGGGCACATTCCCTTAGTTTTGGCCTTGCTCCATTGCTTGATGTCATTTGGCTCTGATCTGGCTTGGACTTCAGGCTGCTCCTCATCATTCACGTGTGAGCCTTGGCCTGGCACAGAGAGTATTATGCCTGGATGAGAGCTTCCCCATCTGGCTGCTCATTTCCTAATTTGGCTTTGGAGCAAGGCCATGCTCCTCTTCTCTTAGAGGCTGGGATGTCAGGGAGTGCAGGGGAACACACAGAGGTTTACTATGAGGCCCCCACCATGTAAACCATGGTTGGCTACCCCTAAAGAACAAAATTTCTTACAGTTTACAAGAACCATAGGAAAAGAGAATATTATAGATTTTGTGGGATGTAGTGGGGTGGGGATATTTTGGAATCTGGATGAATACAATTACAAATTTCCCTCCTATCAAAATCCTGTTGTCTTAGGAGAAGAGTGGCTGAAATTCCATCTCTCTCTCTCTCTCTCTCTCTCTCTCTCTCTCTCTCTCTCTCTCTCTCTCTCTCTCTTCTAGCCTGGGTGTTATGTAATACTCTTCTCTCTCTAGACAACAGTAATTAGAATTTTCCCCAGAATCACAGTTTCCAGATAGCCGGGAAATCCTATAAAGCTAACGTAGTTACAAAACAGGTTGACTTTCTTTTCTGAGATACTTAGGACCAGTCATACCTCTGTTTTCCTATTTTGGAATATCTACATATCCATAATGAGCTATCTTGGGGATAGGACACAAGTCTAAACATTCAATTCATGTATGTTTCATATATATCTTATAAAACTACCCTAAAGGTAAAGTGTCATGCTGCTATGTGATAAGTGTTGGATTTTGGAGTATTTGGGATTTTTCCACATTGGCGATGCTAAACCTTTACTGTAAACAAATCCCAAAGCAGGATTTCCTCTTTGCATGTTTCCTCTCCCAGAATTCTCTTGTCCTCATGAAGAAGCAGGAGCATCAGAAGCTCCACATTTGCGCTAAGCTCCTAGCTGACTACACTACCTTTTCAGCAGTCCCACCGGCCTTGGAGACGGGGCGATTTGGTGAAAGCAGGCAGCTCTCCTAGGTTCTTGGGCACTCTCCCAATTTCTGGACTAGGTAAACTGAGCTGACCTCTTTGCTGGAATCTTGTCCCAGAGTTTTGGAACACCTGACAACCAGAGGGAATGCGGTCTCCAAGCACCTCTTTCTATTAGCAATACCCCCTACTGTTCGGCTCCAACCCTTCATGATCTGGGGGTGTTCAGACCATTCCCCTGACAGCTCTAATTGTCTGCCACTGGCTGCCTAACAAATGAGTCCCACTTTTAGCTGGTTCCAACCACGGTGCTAGAGTCTTTTGAAAGCAGAAAACTAATTTATGAAAATAATCCTTTTGTTCAATTCCATTTTTTTTTAGCTCCAGCTAAGACTCCTTTCAGACTTCACCGGACACTATTTTAAAATCAAGGGTGTATGTTGATGATCACAAGGTACACAGTACTCGTGATGTGAAGACAAAATTGGGTGTATGTCCCACCATGGATTTTTCTTTTGTCTGTCCCCCTACAACTGCTGTTTCCTTTAAGTCCACCCTACAGCATAAGGCTTGGTGGAATACTACAAGGAATGGAGGGGGCTCGTCTACCCGTGATTTCTCCTGTTCTATTTTTCCGTTTCTCCATTGTGGCTGGCTTCCTGGCGTTTCTAGGCAGCCAACTTGCAGAAAAGACTCAGCGAAGACATGCTATCGGTGCCTTTCTATTTATGATTATTGATGTGTAACAATTATCACATTATCTAGATAGTGAGGTCTGCTCCATAAATTATAGTGGTGGAGCCGAAACATCTTAGTTATTTCTGTCTACCATTATCTAGGAGACCGCCTTTGTAGAAGTCTTGAATTAAGTTTTTCTTTATTCCTAACTCTGTCCTTTATTATTTGTCAGATGATAGTGTGCTGAGCTTCACATGCTTACTGAACTCCACCCCGGGTCTTGGAGAACTATTTTGTCCTTCTGAATTATGTATCCACACAGAGATATTAGATTGTGCTGCCTTATCAAGCTCCCAAACAGCCTCCTCTAAAGTGACTTCCCTTCACTCAGGTCTGTGCGCTGTTTCAAACTACCACATATTTTTGGAATCTCTGCCGACTCCACCATATTTTGACCCTCCTTCAGGTGGTGATATCTCCCAGAGGTGATATCTCATGGTGGGAACATTAAGATGGTATCAGAAGTGGAAGAAAAAAAAACATAAGAAAGTATCAGTAAATAACCGACTGAGGATAGACATTGAAATGCTAAGCAGGAAGAGCATGGGAAGACTGAGATGATTAGCAGTGTTTACAGCGCAAGCAAGCTGCATGGACCTCACTAAAATGCTCTCGTCTAGTGCAAGTCAGTCACAAGTCTTCATGAGATCTGTGTTCATAATGGAAAGGAAGCACTGTGCCAGAGCTAAGATTTAACAGGCAGGAAACACCTTTCATTTTGGCCAGAGATTTGTTCCTGACTCTCTCTTTCTCTTTTCTTTTCTCTTTTTCTTCTTTCCTTTTTTGGTGGTGGTGGGGGCAGCATTTCACTATGTATGTAATCCTGGCTACCATGGAACTCACTCTGTAGACTAGGCTGACCTTGAACTCACAGAGATCTCCCTGCCTCTGCCTCCCGAGTGTTGGGATTAAAGGATGTGCCAACATGCCCAGCCTGCCTGCCTTACTTGTTTCTTTTCTTTCTTCCTTTCCCTCTCTTTTGAGCATTCCTCTCTTAAAATAAATAGTAACATTACTACATGTTGTATAATAATATCATGCTAATTTTGCTAATCAGGAAGATGAGATTGTGCCCCTGTATGACTCAGTTAGGAGTTTAGGGGGGGAACCGAAGAAGGCTGCGATTATGATCTCTTCTATAGTATCATTTATTTTTCTGATCTCTGTTTAGTAAGATCAGGACCTAAGGTGACCCTGTGAAGAACTCTCATATTCAAAGGAACTGCCAAAGGCAACATGTCATGGTGCATGTCTGTAATTCCAACACTTGGGCAATAGAGACAGGAGGATTGCTGTGAGTTCATGGCTAGTCTGGGCTGCAGTCATGGGCTTCCTTCCTAGTGGTCCAGTCAGGGCTATAGAGTGAGACTCTGTCTTGAATAACCACAGATAAATACATAAATGAGCAGAGTTGCTAATAACTGGGGTTATGCAGTTTTACAGAGGGCTTCTGTGGGGCTACAGAACTGGCTGTGCCTCTACCCAGCCTTCTCCATCCCAACCTTCTAGGCTCTCAAAGGAGGGATGGGGACTTGGTCCTACCCAGATGATGCCTTCTCCCTAAAGTCCAGTGAGGTGACTTCTAATAGAATCACCTATGAAGTTAGGGCTCTGGCCTGTGCTCAGAGAGGAAGTGGAGTGAACACTTTGTTTCCATGGGCACTTTTGAGTCTAGCTGAGTGAGGACAGAGGCTGGGAGAGCAACGGAAGGTGGAAGGTGTTACCGTTAGAGAGGGGAACATATACTGTGGTCTAGTACACAGTCGGATGGCAATGGTGGACCAAAACACAAGGCATATTGCAAAGGATTAAACAGATTTTAAATGTTTCAGTACAAAGAAATGATAAGTATTTAAGGTGACAGTTATTCCAATTTCCCTGTTCTGATCATTAAGCAATGTATGCACTTACCAAAACATCACATGGTACCTCATAACTGTGCACCATTATTATGTGCCAATAAAAATAAAATAAGGGTTGGCTGAAACAGCTCATCAGGTAAAGGTCACTAAGCCGGGCTACCTGAGTTCGATCCCAAGGACCCTCTGTTGGAAGGAAAGAATCACCTCCCATAGGGTTGTCTGCCAACCACCACATGTGTGCTGTGGCACTCCCCAGTGTAAATACAAATATAAGACAAATTCAAAAACTTTAAAAAAACTAAATGGAAAAGAAAGGCGAAACAAACAACAACAGACCCATAAAGAATCAGAAGGAAGACGGCAGGTCGGGGGTATTAGAAAGGGACATCACTGTATTGCTCATGCTCCTAAAATCTCGAGGCTGGGTGAAGGAGGAACCAATCAGTAGTTTGTATTTTTTTCATGTGCAAGAGCAGAGAGATGGGGTACAGTGTCCCCCGAAAGACTATGCCAACCTTCATCACATATGCCTGGACATCTGGATTGGCCAGGGAGTCAATCATGTGTGTCAGCTAAGGCCCCTGTCCTACTGACCCCCTTCTTTCCCTCACAATCAACACAGTGTCTAGAAGACAGAAAGGAATGGAGTGACCTCCAGTGTGAATAGATGGTCAAGTTGACTACAAAAGAAATTCAAACTCTGACTTCACAAACTCCAGATTCCCAACTGAGAGCAAAAATGAGCTGGAAAGAAGGAGGGACTTGGAGAGAAATGCTTGGGCTCAGTACCTTGAGCACTAGAGTGCATCTTGCATTGTGTGCATCACCCCAGGTACTCAATAAATTCCCATAACTGGCATTACTGTGACTTTAAGATGCTATGAATGATAGGTTATGTTATCACGTTAATAACAGCTTTCAAAAACACTCCATCGAATCAACTATTTCAGTAACGCTCAAACAAAAGCCTTTCTCAGAGGCATTAAAAAAGGGATTTAAATAATGACAAAGATGTCATAAAAGAATGGATCATAAAAATCATCTCAAAACTCAAAATCAACAGGTGTCATCGTCAGGTTCTGGGCTGAAGGTGGTCCACTCCGGCAGAGCAACCACAACTCTCCTCTAGCACCCCTACCAGAGTGAAGAAAGTGTCTTCAATGACTCATGTCAATAAGTTGCCTCAGGGGCAGTTTCCAGGAAATGGGTCCCAGAAAAAAAGACAGAGAACTTCCTTTGCTCTGACAGAGAAAGGAGTGGGGACCTCAGTGGCCTGCAGGGACAAAAGGATGCCTACCTGCTATTGAAGGGGTTGTCTCCAGGAATGATGTGGGTGCTGTCCTTGCCCGCCAAGAGCTTGATGCGATCATAGAAGGACTTCACTGCAGGCCAGTCTGTCTGGCCTTGCTGAATGATGTCCAAGGGGTCCCGGGACCCCCGACAGAGCAGGCTGTTCTGACAGGCTGACTGCAGGCAGCAGTCAGGGTCCAGGCAATCCACCAGGCCATCTGGAAGGGCAGAAACAGAGCCAGGGTCAGAGCACGGCATGGCACCAAGCCACTTGGAGATGCTGAGATGCTAACACGTTTGTTACCATCAAACCTTCCCATGGGCCCGAGACTGGCAGGTTTCACACAGCAAGCCTTGTATAATTGCAGCTTCCCCCATACAGAGAATAAACGACGGAAGGAAACAGCTGAAAATATCAACAGTGGTTTCTCTGGTGTGATCCTCTTTCTTTGCTTTATTGCATTTTCCTAAAATTCCTTCTTTTTACTACCACAAGCAGATATTATTAGAGTGACTGGGAATAAAACCCTGGACTTTTCTTTGAAATAACATAGCATAAAAATTGCCCAGAGACTGTTCCCAAGGGCCTGTGCCGATTGGGTATCTGCTAACCAAAGTGTGGGAGGCTGTCAATCTTCCTCCCTTGGAGAAAACCTCGCCAGCCCTCCTCCTCCTAAGCCAGGGGGAGGATTGTTGACAAGATGGAGGAGAACCAGGTGCTGTGAGTGTCACCTCTTCAAGGAAGTGTGGAAATGGCATCGCGTGTGTGGCCACCAGGAAAAGAAGTCACTTCCATTCTGTCTTCTTCTAGATTCCCAAGCTTTTACCCACTTTCCCAGGGTGCCCCTATTCACTAACCTGCCACACTCCCCACATTGGAGTGCTGTTTACATGCTGGGAATGGAACAGTAGGTACAGAATCATAGCACCTGTCTGGAAGGGAGAGACAGACAGGACAACCCACTGTTTAAAGCCCAGTTTAGGGGTGTTCTTTTTACCCAGGAAGCCCCCCTGGTGGTGCCACTGGCTAGGCTGGCATTACGCATTGTGGCTCACACCCCCCCATTTATATGCTGACATTCTAAACCACATTGAGAGGGGCCTTTAGGAAGGAACTGAGCTCTTAAGGCTCTCGTGGGTGAGTTAGTACTTCTGTAACGGGTACCTGAGGGAGTCTTCCGGCCCCCTTTCTGCCATCTGAGGACACTGAGAGGGAATTGGGCCATCATCTGACATTCAGTCCCCCAGGGCCTTGGCTTTGAACTTCCCAGTCTCAACCATGAGAAACAGGTGTGAACTGTGTAAGCCACACCCACTATGTTTTTTTTTTTTTTTTTTTTTTTTTTTTTTTTGTTATAGTAGCACAAAGTGATTGACTTTGCTAGGAGCCCCTGCCCTGTGCATCTCGGGTCCTGAAGGAATGGCTCACATTTAGATGTCCACAGACAGAATCAAGGACCTGCTCAGGCCTCCCCATGGACAGCCTCCAGAAGCAGGTTCCAGAATCTGCACATGCGTCATGATTCTCAGGTGATTCTAATGCACAATACATTTTTTAGAAACCATTATTGTTGACACTAACTTCCTCGTAGGGGAATTAATTACATCTTTATGTTTGCCTCCATATCTAGAAAAGAATTCAGTGAAAGATGAACAGGGCCTTATGAACTCTACATGTATGTCTCTCTCACAGTCCAGCACAGAACAGGACCCCCAACAAATGTTTGTTGAATGAGTGGATGACTCTTTCCATTCCTCACATGTTAGAGACGGCTGAGGATTAGAATGTTCAGGGCAATGTTTGCTCTTTGGAATTCCCTATCAGAATGAGGTTTTTGACTGGGCACGTGGTAGAAGAACTTGAGAATAATGTAGCTGAGGCCTCCTGAATTTGATAGCAAAGCATTTTTTTTGGGGGGGGGCAGGGAGGGGGAAATAATTAGCATCATAAAAGTGTGCTCTCCAATTCTGGACTATGCCATGACAAACACTTGTCCAAGACTGCTGAATCAGAGTCCTGGCTGTGGGCTTTAAATCTACAACAATGTATTTTTTTTGGCACCCCCTTTCCCTTTGGTTCCACTAATGAAATTGAAATATGTAATTTCATCAAAGTTCCTCAGTAATCTAGCAATTAATGTACAATTATTTTAATGCATTACTTTCTTTTTAGCAAACAAACAAATTAGGAGGTTGCGTGTTTTGTTTGACTTTAAATTACTGAAAGTAGCCTCTCATTTTCCACGTGGGTAAATGCTGCCGGTGTGCCCCGCAACACTTTCAGATTTACAAAATTTCCTAGAAATGCAGGCACAGGAGGGTGGGCAGGCAGGTGCGGTGTACATTGAGGGACTTTGGAAACCAAGGGTCTGAGTAGCTCAGCCCTGTGTGCTGGCTGAATGTGAGGCTCCCAGAGTCCAGGAAGGCTGAGGCCCCGGGAACAGTGCTGAAGGATGAACAGCATCTCGGCAGCGGGCTGATCCAGGAACATAGGCCCGGATCCACGGTCTGATTGCTCAATCTGGTATTCAAGGGCCATTGGCAGAACAAGGAAGAAAAGGGGAAGAAAAAAAAAAATAATTGCATTGAATTCTGCCGTGAACATCACGTCCGTGGATGGCCGCACTAGACAGAGGGAATCTACACAGAGCGCCTGCTTCGGGTTTTAAAAATAACCCGCTGAGATCCACACTTCTATTCAGCAGCCGAGAAGCTTCTCAGGTGAGAAGAACCCACTGCTGTTAGCACTATAGATTTCTTTTAAGGTCGCCGGCCTCTTCCCATTAGGAGCCCCATCCATCTCTGGTGGCCTTGCCCTTCTATGCCTGGGAAGGGTTTCTTCCTCCTCCAGCCCGTTGGCTACCCACCCCATATTACCAGCTAGAGGATGAGTATGCGTCCGGCTCAAATAACACCCCGAGACCGTTTTCCTATTAAGCACCAAGCATTCTGTCCCTCTTTCTGGACCTGCCACTACTTTCAATTTCCTCCTTGTTTTGTTGATACTTTTTTTTTTTCTTTAATCTGAGGTCCAGTCTGGCAAGCGACTAAACACACCAGCAAAGCAGAAGACAGATACGAAGAGAAGAAAAGAAAAGAGATATAAATGATCCCCTCCCACATATTGACATTTCTCTGCCTCAGTGGCAGCATTTGGGGTGTGGGTGTTATTAGGGCAGCAGTATACGCCGTGCCTGTAATGACCTCCTCATGCTGTGTGATCACTGGCTGCTGCCCCCAACACTTTCCAACGACACCGTGAACTTTAAATTGGCCCTCCAGTCTCCCAGTGGCCTGTCAGTCACGAGAATCGCCTCTTTATGCTAGCAAGCCCCTTGGATGGAGTCTGACATTGCAATCTTCAGTAAATTACTCTGTCACTGACAATCTCGCAGTTATCTTGAAAACAATCAAGCAGGCGATCAAACCACTCTGCATTGCCGGTTCAGGACCCGAGAGGCCAGGACATCTCCATCCAGCAGGGTGGGAAGCCGTAGGCCCTCTGATGACACTGTCCCATTTCTTTATTTATTTATATACCTACTTATTTGTTGGGCTGCATTTTTTTCCCCCTGCGGAGGGTAGGGATGCTGGTGGGGGAGGTTGGCAGCGACCCCTCCACAGGAGCTTCATTCTGACTCAGCAAGAGAGACTTCCCAGGTGGCCCACAGTGTTGACACATCTGCTCATATGCCCTCATCTGCTTCAGTTCACTCTGTGAAACATGGCCTTGGAGCCCGTTCTAGGTGCTTTCTCTTAGAACTGAGGCCAAGTCACAGTTTTGGCTGATTTTTCTATGCACATATATCATACAATAATTGGACTGGCATTTTCAGGAAAATGTGGGCGTGAAGAATCGTTCTGGGAACAAGATTGAGCCTATTTATTTATTTATATTCTAATATTAATTTAACTAATTCCAGTCACACCAAGGCTCTTAAGAAAATCACTTTTTTGTTTGTTTGTTTTTTGTTTTTTGAGACAAGGTTTCTCTGTGTAATTTTGTGCCTTTCCTGGAACTCACTTGGTAGCTCAGGCTGGCCTCAAACTCACAGAGATCGGCCTGCCTCTGCCTCCCGAGTGCTGGGATTAAAGGCGTGTGCCACCACCGCCTGGCAAAAATCACTTTTCTATTACTGTTGTTTTAATATAGGATCTCACGTAACCCAGGCTGGGCTAGAATTCACTCTGCATGTAGCTGAGGATGACCTTGAACTCCTGATTCTCCCGCTTCCACCTCTCAAGTACTGGGACTGTGATTGTATACAACCACACTGAGCTTAATTTTTTTTAAAGCATCACTTTTGATGAAGAGATAATCTTCTATGACAATCTAGTAATATGAAGTGAATTCTTTGGATTAGAAATCCTAACAGAGAAAGTCGCACACCTCACACAGAGTTGAGGTAAGAACCTGCTGCGTGGATTCAATTTCATCTTCCTTGGCCTCATCCTCACCGTGCAAGCTTGGGAAGATGAACAACTTTGTTGAACATCAGTCTGCTTGCCTTTAAAGCTGAATTATTAGGCTGGGCACGGTGGCACAGACCTTTAGTCTCAGCACTCAGGAGGCAGAGGCAGGCAGATCTCTGTGAGTTTGAGGTCAGCCTGGTCTACATAGCAAGTTCCAGATCCTCACTTCAACAACAACAACAACAACAACAACAACAACAACAACAACAACTGAGTTATCATAGTATATATGCTTCAGGGTTATGAAATAGGGAATAACTGACTTGATGTGTAGAATATCTTTTTTTTTTTTTGGTTTTTTCAAGATAGGGTTTCTCTGTGTAGCTTTGCGCCTTTCCTGGAACTCACTTGGTAGCCCAGGCTGGCCTCGAACTCACAGAGATCCACCTGCCTCTGCCTCCCGAGTGCTGGGATTAAAGGCGTGCGCCACCACCGCCCGGCTAGAATATCTTTTTATCATAAAGTACACTGTTAGTAAACTGTAGGTATCACTATAAACAGAAGTTCATTCTGTTTATAAAAACTAGACAGGAAAAGTAATGAAAGTAATACTCCTTTATACATAGAGTCATTCGTTAGGATGGGCCCTGGGCTGGTTAAATCCGGGCAAGCTTGCTAAATTCCAAATAGTGACAGGTTAGGAGTGACGAACCGTGAAAATAGACGTCACAGAGGAAGCAGTATTTTCATATTTTAAAAATTGGAGTCTTCACAGCAACTTTGCAAGGAAGAGGACTGCAACCCTGAAATTTCGGCCTGGGAACTGGAGTCTGAGTCTCTGATTGGCTACTGTTCAGAGGCTGTGGACAATGAACCGCTCTGGGTCTCTCCTCTCCCTTGAGTGCCAACCCAATTCTTGTGGAGATGACGGTGACAACGTGAGAAAGGGAATTCTCAGCCCTCAGGATCTGGTGTCCAAGTCTGTCTGGGCCTCCAACTAAACTCAGATAGAAAATGAAGGCAAGCCTATGGTGGCTACATCAGTACTGGGCACATATAAATAATTTCCTGTTCACTAGACAATACAGCACATTTCTCTTTGTACAGCATTTACGTTGTAGCAGACGTTACCTAGAGATGGTTCTGGAAGGCCCTGTGAGTTGTATGTAGGTGGGGAGAGCTCTGAATGTGGCCCAACACAAAGTCATAAATCTACTTAAAATTTTTTTATGACTTGATTGTCAAGCTATCAAAGATGAACTTTGTAAATCATGTGACATGACAATGTCAAAAGGCTGGGCACCCTTGCACAGGATTCAGGAAGATGTGAAGAGGTTACCATGGAGACACTACACTTTTCCCATAAGGAATCTGAGCATTGGGGATTTGGTATCTGTGGGGTCCTGGAGTAAACTCCCTACGTATACTGAGGTACGACTCGTGGCACTTGGAGCAGTACCTGGTACCGTGAGTGCTCAGAGACTGAACTGCCATCATCATCCTACAGAGGAAGAAACTGAAGCTTGGAAGGCTGAGTCCGTCTCAGTCAAGCAGCTAAGAAGCAGGAAAAGGCAGCCAATAATAGCATTTCCATTACTGGAAAGAGATGCTTCCCCACTAAAGGAAGTCAGTAGACAAGGTACTTGGCTAGTCATCCAGGGAAACACGAGAGACTTAATCACTTCTGAAGGCCTGTCTACCGCTCCAGTTGGGAAAGAACTGGGCTGGTTGACATGGGCATCTGAAAATGTGAACACGAGAAACAAAGTGCCTGGGAATTCATTCCTAGAACCGGGCTGCCGAGGCACTCCCCCGGCATTCACCTGTGAGAGTCAAACCATCACGTTGAGTTGACACATACCTTCTGGGATGGCTGTAGGCTTGTGTCAGCCATCTCCAGGCCCTATCTGCTTTGCTCTGCTGGATTCTAAAAGGGGCGCTTGCGTGCTCTAGAGACTGCAGCTCTAACTTAGTGAACGCTGACCAGTAAAGACGAGCCCTGGTTGGCGGCAGGAGGCCCCTCGCACACAGGGGAGCACTCATAGTCAACATTTGGGCATTTCAGAGTTGGTAAAACATGTAGTGTATCTTTTTGCCCCCCAAAAGGCTGCCGGCGTCTTTGACTTTAGCCTTTTAAAGTGAAGGGCTCTAGGATGTGAGGATGTTTATTTCACATGTTTTCTTCTTTGAGCTTTGTAAACTTTGGGAGAGTCTGGCGTTTTGGTCAGTTTGGTGGCATCTTGTGTCTTGCTATGCATGTGACTTCGTCTTTGACCTCCATGAACTATGTGGCTTTCCTAAGCTTTAAAGGCTTAGAGGGACACCTGTGTTTACTTTCCTTGGGTTTGTTTTGTCACAGGGTAGCACAAAGTGACCTCAGTGACTTAGGGCAGGTGCCATGGCTACACTATGAATGTCTATATGCAGCGCTGGTTTGGAGCCTGTTTAAAGTGCAGATTTTTGATGGGCAATGTGGCTTAGTGGGTAAAGGCACTTGCTGCCAACCTGACGACCTGAGTTTGATTCCCAGGACCCATGTGGTAGAAGGACTAAACCAATCTCCATATGCTGGCCTCTAATCGTCACCCAGGCACACACACGTACAAAATAAATACATGTAATTATTTTTTAGAGCTCAGCTTTTTCCAGACTGTGGTTTGAAAGGACACGTCAAAAGGATGCACTATCACTCATCAGTCTTTCTATCCTATTCATTGGGCCTGCAGGCTAAGTAGAGGGTTGGCTAAAACCATGGGCTTTGAAGAGTACATACCGATCCATTGACAGGGTGCTCAAGAACAGACACAACTAATTACAATAGGTTAAAAATTATAGTTTCCTCTTCTGGGAGGTATTGGCTGGGGAAAAGCCCAGGGGAACTTTCTGGGCACTCTACACATTTTTGCTTCTCATCTCGGCCAACTAGCTAGAAAGGCAATTTCAGCAAGTGGTGACTAGCAATAACGGTACTGAACAGGAATAGTGGGTGATCAGCTGAGATGAGATACTTAGGAGACTTAGGAGATTGGGAGCACCCACTCACAGGCCAAGGGCCTCTGAATCATTGCTCTATTTCTTTTCTTTCTTTCTTCTTCTTCTTCTTCTTCTTCTTCTTCTTCTTCTTCTTCTTCTTCTTCTTCTTCTTCTTCTTCTTTTTTTTAACTTTCTTGGGTTTTCTGGGCAGCCATGGTTTGTTTACCCACAGAGACATTGGTATTTACCAGTTTTTCATTTCCCTCAAGAAAAATGCAGCTAGTACAGGTGACAAACCCAGGACATCTTAGGACTGATGATGGCGAGGTGACAGGAAAGCTAACGGAGCAGAGAAGGAGGCCAGAGACACTCAGTGGGGCCAAGGAATGTGGTGCTTTGCTCTGTGATGGAAATGGAGGAGAGGGGTGGAGTGTCTGGTTGGCAAGCCCCCCCCCCCCGCCCCTCACTGGTCCCTATGGACTTTTAGGGAGAAGGCAGCCGTGGAGTAGATTTTGTCTTGCAAGATAGGATGAGCAGTATCCTCCTAAAGTACACGGGACCCCCAACAAGTATACTTTGGCCAGTCCTCTGTTAATATAGGCAATCGCCTAGTAACAGTGAATGTTGTTGAGGCAACCCAGTCTCTATGAGACTGCAAAGGGAATACTGCTCCCACCAGCAAAGGCTGTCTGTGGCTCTTTGGAGCTGGGGCTGGCCCCTCAGCCCTCGGATGATACACTGAGGTTGTATACATCAGACACTGAGAAACTTGCTGAAAAGCATCAATGTCTCACTGGAGCCCACAAAGCCAAGCAAAGGCTGAACAAAAATCTTCTGCTAGGCATCTTGTCGGCTTTAGGGGTTTCAGACCCCCCAAAACATACCTGAACCTGTAGCCACACTGGAAACCAGAAACAACAAGACTGACGGGAACATCTGTGTTACAAGGCGTGGAAATTTTGTGTACACATTGGTACACTGACAAGCCACCCCTCAATGATGGGTAATTATCTGTGATGGTGAGCTTGTCTCCTGGGGAAGACATGATCATTTTATGGGGACCAAATTGCTCCCCTCAAGGGATGACAAAGGCAACTTCCTTTAATTACCCTGAATGGAAATGACAATCACCCAGAACACACTTGGACAAAGACTGTGTGATTATGTATGATCCTCATTTCCACCTCAGTTCTGCCTCTGTTTAAGCCTAAGGCTCATGTAGGTGCCTCAAAGGCAGAGCTGTGTTGTGGAATACCTTTACCTATAGCTTGTGCCACACCGATTGGCTCCTTTATCCATCATTCACCATGAACTGTCTCCTTAATTGGTATATTGGGATGTGGGGCCTGGTCCACCCTCTTGGGACTCCTGGAGTTGGGGCTAAGACTCTGCTATATTCCAGATTAACTCTTGGAATGAGTTAATCTGGTTGACTCTGCATGCATAAAGAGTGGGTAAAGGATGGTAGACATTTCAAAGGTACCCTGATGGGAGACAGGGAATTTACATAGGGGGGTCCCACCAGGTAACATGCTGATTCTCCAAAGCACAGGACACACAAAGATGGGGTACCTAGCTTCTCCCCAACTTGTTCATGGTGACACTGACTCACGGCCCAGTTAAACAAAAGGCAAATAGACATGCATAGACCTTAGAATTAGAACATTCTGGCTTTCAAAGCAGGTCTCTCATTCCCTGGGCAAGTGAACTCACTTTCCCAATCTACAGAATGGACTTACGCTAAGATTACCCACTACCTTGACATGCAGAGAACCATAGGATGGGGCCCACATGAAGACGGACACACGGCTCGGTGAGTGATGCTTCTTAATGATATTTCCTGCTCTCCCCCATAGAAAGGCATTGCTCCATTTGCATTTTCCCCTATGCCTGCTGACAAGTTGGAAGTGAGGCATAATTGAAAGTATTCTGGCTTGATGTAACTAAGAAGTGAAAGGTGCAGGCAAGGCTGACTTGATTTAACCCGGCAGTATGAGATTAGTTCTTCATTGCCTGTGTTAGGTCTCCCGCCTTGCCAACCTCTGAAAGCAATAGATTGGCTGACAGGGTGCTCATTTGGAAGGTTTCACCTGCCATTAATACCCTGGCTGCCTGACGGACCGTCGTTCCTCAGGCGGCCTGCTCTCCCTCCGTGGAGCACGGCCATTCTTAAATATTGCGAGGAGGAGGAGGAGGACCGTATTTGCACTCCTGGAAGGAAGGCCTGTTGGAGGTTTTCCTCTTACTTCATGCCAATTCTTTGTGTCAGTCTCGGAGTTCCGGGGCCAGAGAGTCTTGCCCCAGAGCACCTTCTGCTTTTCTTATGACTTAGCAATGGAAGATCAGTCAGGCTCGACCAGAGGCCTGGCAGAGCGGAAGCCTCTCTGCAAGCTGCTTTGCCAGCTTTCCTGTTCTGGGGGAGGGGTGTGGGAAAGAGAGAGCAGAGTCAGCTAGGAGAGCCACAGGGCTCTGTTGACCACGGCAAGGGTGTGATTCGGGTGGGACCTCTCTTCCCCATGTCTCTAGCCCTGCCTGGAGACCACTGGAGGATGTTTTCCCACCAAATCCTTAATATTCACCCGCTTCATTTATTTTGGTGAACCTTCTTTACCAAACTCTAAATACCTTCCCCCCTAACAAAACACAAAAACACCCAACAAAATCTGTTTGGGACTCCAGGTGGGGCTTGAGGATCTTTATTATTTATAAGTTCTCTGATGATGGGGATGTTTGTTCTGAGCACTGACTTCCCAGTATCCACCATCTAAAGCAGCCGTGCTCACGTACTTTGTTACCTGGCCCGGAGAACAGATGTTTTTGCATTCCTTATGTTACCCTAGATCTACAGAATCATTGAGATAGAGATGGGGAATCTGTATTTTAAGGGAGGCCCCTAGGTGTTGCTTTGCTTCTCAAAGCTTAAGAATTCTTGCCCTGAATTACTGCAAAGGCCCTTTAGACATCTAAGGAAGTACACACAGTCCTGGGGGACTATGCCAGCTTTTCCAATCTGCGTCTCCCGTAGGATATTATCAGGGGTTTCCTGCAATGCAGAAATGGAGGTGGTGGGCAGGGGAATCTATGTTCGAGTACAACCAGGAGACATCAGTTAAACGATAGGAAATTTAAGTTCTCGCAGCAGAACTTTTCAGAGCCCTTGAAATGTAAATACACACAACTCTGTAATGCCACAGTTCCGTGGATGCCCTTCTTGATGGAGGATCCGTTTGGTCCAGAGAAGTCTCTGCCATATAGCCTAAGAGCATCTGAAGGCATTCTGTGGGGAGAGGGGGCCTTGTTCTTAGAAGGGCCAACCGAACCTCCCTGTCCTCCACGTGACAAGCAGCATCTTTGTCCCCTCTTGACTTTGCAGAGGGTAGAGGCCATCAGTGACCAGGCCCAACACAAACTGCATTAGCCTGACAAGCATGTCCCTTCAGGGGAACCGTGCTTTGTCCCTACTCTCTGTCTTCTTTTGGCTTCCTCAATACCCTGAGGTGGCCTTGAGTGTGGGGAGGGGGCAGTGCCAAGTGACAACATCCTGGGGACCACATGTTAACGAAGCATCACAAACCTGGCATTGTGGTACAACTTGGTTAATGCCGCCGAGTTACGAAACAACTGCCCAGACCATCTCATAATGTTTTGTTTAAGTTCACGGTTTTGTGTTGGGCCGCACTCGCTGATGCTCTTGGCGGGACGGAGCCTGCAGGCTGGAGCTCCCGAGCTGGCATTACAGGCAAGCATGTCTTGTGAGAGCGGATAGTTGGTGCTTACAAAGAACTTCCAAGGTGTCAGGGACTGTGCAATGCAGTTTTCATATATTCCCCTGTGAGGCCCCGGGGTCCCAGGCATCAGGGCTGTCATTTGCAGTGGCAGAGCAAGAGACCGAGACACGGGTTAGATGACTTGCTGAAGTGGCTAGGCGGTATTCGAACAGGGGGTCTGCTGCTCCTGGAAGCCATGTCTTACATATGGCTGCGGTTTGAGGCTATGCTTCTCATTAAACACCCCCCTTTCCTGAGGGCTATTGGACCACTGAGCCATGCTTTGAGCCTGCCTGTAATCCTTACACCTAAGGCCTACACCTAAGTCAATTGGAAGACCAGTAACTAGAATACATATTTGTATTGGGCTATGGAATATCTAGTCAGTCTTCCACTCTAGATCTTCACTTACATCCAGCTTACAGTCTGACTTGGTAGGCAGCCACTGGGCTGGCCCTGCAGCAGCTCTTCAAGATTCTGCATGTTTACCCACACTACACCGTGAATCCTTCATCCAGCCATGATCATTCACATAGGTTCTTAGGAACCTCCCAACTGGGTTCTGCAGTCTCCATTTTGCAGATGGAAAAACTGAGGCTCAGAGAGCAATTGGGTTCTCCCCAAGTACACAGAACTGACAAGTTAATGGATGCATGATTCCACATTGGCCATCTGCTTTCACCTCTTGACTTCTACTCTTGATTCTTATGGGAGGCTGAGAGGGTCAGAGCACATCAGGATTCCTTCCCTCTGAATGTTGAGGCTGCAGCAAACCTCCTCAGCTTCTCATCTCTGCCCCTCTCTCCTCCCTTCTTTTTCTGTCCCCCTGTCCTTTTCTTGGTGTACCCTTCCTTCTTTCCACTCTTGGCTAGCTGACTTCCTCTAACCCAGAAGCGGCTTCTAGACATGATCTCATGTGATCAGTAGTTCGGCACCACAGATGAACCCTGACCCAGCATATACTCACCCCTGTTAGCCCACAGCCATGTTTGATACACCACAGGGACTTGTGTCCTGGCTGCTGCTGTCTACCCCTTGACTGTTATGAAAGCCACTGGCCATAAAGAGCAGGGCCTCTGATCCCAGCCCCAAGTGCTCGCCTCCCTCCGCCTGCTCCTCCTGGCCTCTCAGAGCCACCCCCTCCCCTGCCCTGCTCCTCATCAGCTTGCATTTTTTTCCAGAGCCTGCTGACAGGTCAGACAGACGGAGCCTGATGGCCATGCAGCCTAGGCCCAGCAGGGGGTAGCAGCCTGGTGGGGTGCCAGACAGTGACCTGCTGGGTCCTTCAGAAAAACAGGGGCTGTCACAGTCAATGCTGTGGAGCAACAAGCTGGAACAGCTACTTTCTGCCCGAGGGGAGACCTGGGGCTGTCCATGGTGTCTAGGATGGGCCTCAGAGTTGAGACTATTGGGGCATAAACACGCTTCTGACTGCTGGCTGGGAGGAGGGACTGGACTCGGTTATCATACGAGCTTTCGGCTCGATTGGGACGGTAGAGAGAACTAATTTAGAAACTGATCCCTTCCTAAAGACTCCTGCGCCAGGCACTGGACCCAGAGCTCTCAGGAGGAACTTTTTTCGCCTTCCTGTCTCTTCTGTGGGGTGGGTGCCACGAGCCAATGTTACACAGCCAGTTATGGTTGTGAGGTCTGGAGACAGGTGACATGCATCCCACAGACTGACTGTGTGCAGACATTGGCTGCAGCCTATTAGCTCTGTGGCCCTGGGCTTCTGACGTCACTGCCTCAGTTTCTTATCTATTGAACGGTACTAATCATCGCGCCAGTTTGGCAAGGATGTCACCAAAGATTAAGCCTTTTTTTACCAAAAGCTTTTAGTGGATGGTGACCAGTTGTTCCCACCCACTTGACAGCTGGAGAAAGCCAGTCAGAGAGAGAGAGATGAAGGCTTGTGGGAAGGAAGGCTGGGATTCAGTGGGCCCACCTCAGCCTTCCCCACCATGCGACACCTTGCCCAGTGAGTGATACTGAGATGTCAGAGTCAAAGCTATCCTCAGTACTTCTGCGTTTCTTCCTGTCTTAATGGATAATTCTGGGGTACACTATATTTTTTTTGTCACTGAGACAAAATGCCTACTGAAACCCGCCTAAGGAGAAAGGATTTATCTCAGCTATGGTTTCAGCCATGACAGGCTTGCTTCTCTGTTATGGGCCTGTGGTAAGGTAGGAGAGCATGGCAGAGGAAAGTCCCTCACCTCAGGGTGTCTGGAAAGCAGAGAGGAGACAGGAGGGGGCTGGTGACAAAGGACAGTCCCTAAGAATGTGGCCTTAGTAGCCCACTTCCTTCAAATAGGCACCAACTTCCTTCAAGTAGGCCACTACCTCCTGATCGTGCTAGCGTGTTATGAATCCATTATTGGATGGATCCATCGATGGAGGCAGAACTCTCATAATCTAATAACCTGTCAGTCAGTGACTGACTCCAGCAGCTGAGGACTGTGCCTTTAACATATAAGCCCGTGGGGACCATTTTACATAAAACTATAACAACCTTAACACTGGGCTTGTGTCCCCAAGGAGGTCACTGTACAGGACAAAATGACCTTGGTAAGAGCAGTGAACAGTCCAGCCACGTGCGAGTGTCTTACTGAAAGGAAATAACGAATCTTACATTTGGATTTTTCTTTTTGCATTAGTGAAGTGGCTTCAGTGATATAAAGTGACTTAGGTTTAGGTTTACTGCCTTTTAAAAACGATAGTATTTATTATTATTATTATCATCATCATCACTGGAGAATTGCTTAATGCACTGTGAAAGTTTTTTTTCAATTTGATACAAACTAGGGACACCTGAGGCGAGGGAATCTCAAGTGAAGAACTGTCTCCATCAGACAGACTATAGGCAAGTCTGTGGGAGCATTTTCTTGATTGGTTGTTGATACAGAAGGGGGGTGCCACCCCTGGGTACATAGTCCTAGGTCGTTTAAGAGAGCAAGCTGAACAAGCTACAGAGAGCAAACCAGTTCCTCCATGGCCTCTGCCTCAAGGTTCCTGCCTCTAGGTTCCTGCCTTGAGTTTCTGCCTTGAGTTCCTCCCTGACTTCCCTAGGTGATGGACTGGGTCCTGTAAAGTAAAATAAATCCTTTCCTCTCCATGTTTCTTTCTGTCATGACATTTATCGCAGCAATGGAAACATGCCCAGGACATGCAGATAGTGCATTTTGATCATATTTACCCCAGCTCTTCCACTAACCCCTCTCAGACCCCACTCCACTGCCTTCCAACTTTGTGTCCTTGACATTTATTTATTTATTTATTTGCCCACTGATTCTGACTTGTTCTGCCCATTACTAATGGAGGTGGGGCGTCCCGTGGAAACTCTCTCTCCTTCAGTCGCCCTCGACTGTCTATAGCTCCCGAGTTAGGGGTGGGGCTTATGAAGGCGTCACTGCTTGAAGCAGCGATACTTTGTAATCCTAACATGAAATTTATTCATCCCTAAATAATCTACTAAATAAAAGCTGCCGTTTTATAGCCTTCTCATGGAGGCCAGTGTTTATCAGTTCATGCCACAGAGTTGATGATGACAGAAGAGGACTTGAGGACATGAGCTAGACCATGAGGGGGCAAAGCAGATGGTAAACAAAGGGATGCATGCCAGATGCTGAGGGAGTGAGAGTGCCTTCGAGACGCGGAATGAGGCAATGGGAACTAGGAGAGGATGTTGGTGGTGAGGACTGGTGAGGGGAGGGGCATCAGGGAGGGCTTCAGGGAGGAAGTGGTATCTTGGTAAAACCTAAGTGGCACGAGGACATCAGTCCCAGAAACATCTGGAGGAAGAGCCTTCTAGGAAGAGGAGACAGATGTGCAAAGCCCAGGGTGGGAATGTGTTTGAGAGTTGGAGGATCCAGCGGGCAGGTGAGGGCAGAATGGAGGGAGGAAGATGCAGAGGAAAGGGACCAGAGGGGAAACAGCAGCTTGCCCACACAGAGCGCCGGGAACTGCTGCAGGAGCCTGCCTGGCGTTCTATGTTCTACGGGAGATGAGGAGGCTTGAACAAGGATGTGCTGTGCTTTCACTATTAAGAGGACTCTTCTTGAGCTGGAGAGATGGCTCAGAGGTTAAGAGCACCGACTGCTCTTCCAGAGGTCCTGAGTTCAATTCCCAGCACCCACATGGTGGCTTACAACCATCTGTAATGAGATCTGGCACCCTCTTCTGTATACATAATAAAAATCATAAAAAAAAAAAACTTATATATAAAAAAAGAGGACTCTTCTTATGGTTCTGTGTAGATTGGGCCAGAAACTGGAGGACTAACCAAACAGGCCAGTGAAGTTGGTAGCATGATCTGGGAGAAGTTGGTGGAGGTGAAAAACACTCACGTGCCGTGCTTAGCGATAGAGGCTGGAGGGGCTGGGCCAGTTGACTATGTCTAGCAACATGCATAGTAGTTGGCATGTGTCAGAGACCAATGGCATGGCCACCTCAGGAGACTGTGGCAGTCGGCAGATGATGACGTCAGTAGTGTTTGTTAGAAGATGGCTTCTTCCCACACCTGTCCTTTATTACAACCCCCCTGAAAGAGGAAGACAGATCTCTGGATCCACTGAACCCAAACTCTAGAGATGGCACCTAACTGTCTATGCCTGAGTCTTGTCATTTGGTTCTGACTCTGGCTCACCTTGCTGTGCGTCCTGAGTTCACTCAACAGTGGCTTCCCAAACCCTTTAAGGTAGAGGCCACCCTTAGCCCATTTTACGGAGGACAAAATGGAGGCTCAGAGAGATGGAGTGACCTGAGTTGACACTGTTCATGGGGGACCGAGCTGTGAGCATGGGGTTCTCTGACCCCGACACTTCTTTGTCAGCCTGCCTGCCTCTTCTCCCCATGGGGATAGAATGCCCATACAGGCAGTGGAGGGCCACAAAAAAGACCATACTTTCTTTTTGGCCAATGGTGTATTGACTCAAAGAGATAGATAATCATCTGTTTGTAGGAAGCGTCTGGCTGTAAGTTTAGAGAGAAAGGTGCAGGGATGCAAAAGCTAAGACTTGAGACACGACACAGTGCTCCACATGACACCATGCTCCTGTGGCATACACGTTCATCTGACTTGCTCACAGCCCTGTTTCCACAGCTCCTGCATCTTCTATTGGAAGGGCCCCAGGCTCCTCGGAAGTGCTCCCTCCTCTCGGTCTTTCAATGTCTAGTCCCTTTACCCACAACGCTTTTCCCTCATTCTGTATCTTTTTTCCTAATGTCTATTACAATTTAAGATCTATTTATTTATTTAGAGATAAGGTTTCATTCTAGCCCAGTCTGGTCTGGAGCTTACTATGTAGCCCAGGATGACCTTGAATTTCTGGTGATCTTTTTTGCCGCAGTCGTTAAAAACATTCGTTTTTTTTTTGAGACAGGGTCTCATGTACTCAGGCTAGCCTTGAACTCTGTAGCCAAGGCTAGCCTTGAACTCTTGATATTTCTGCCTTCACCTCCCAAATGCTGGCACTATAAGCCTTCACTGCCATGTGCATTTCACCTACTTTGGAAGTCTCTGATGACCTTCTGCTGAGGACTCAAAGCCCCTTGACATTTTTTCTGTTGTGAACCCTTAACACATTGTGATATAATGATGCATTTAATGGATATTTTACCACCATCAATCCATGGACTCTTTGCAGGCTGAGTCTGAGTCTCATTCATTCATGTGCCTAGGGATTGAGTATGGGCATACACAAATGAATTTTGAGTCATTCTGACATGAGGTGTGGCTGCATTGGGGTTGTTGTTTGCTATTGGCTTCATCAATGACAAGTGATCTGAACAGGGCTGAACTGAAGGCAAAAAGAGAGATGGGCCTAGGGACCCAGCTAAAGGACACACTTACTGTCAGGTGCGTTAGACACAGTCACTCATCCTAGCCTAGGTCTGGGGCTGATGCAGATCACTGCTTAAACACTAGTGGTAGATTCCTATTTTCCCAGGGCCACTGGATCCTTTGGCTGGTTGCACAGCAAGAGAAAAAAACAGATTAGATTGTGAGCCAGAAACCTTGGATTCTGGTCTGCCCTGCTTGCTATTTGTCCTTGAAGAAATTACTTTGCTTCTCTGGATTTTGTAGCTGCTGTGGACTATGAAAAACTAGATAAAGTAAGTATTTTATTTTCCTTTAATTTAGTTACTTTGAGATTGAATGTCATCATCTAGCCTAGGATGACCTTGAACTCAAGATCCTCCAGCTGCAGTATTTCAAGTGCTGGGATTAAAGGCATGGACTACCATGCCCGGGAGTATTGCATATTTTAGCCATTTGGTACCTGGCAGTCCCAAAGACCCATGGAGGAAATATCCCACGACTCTATGAATGGCTATCCATTTAGTGTATGTGACCTCAGAATGTCAGAAACCTGTGTAGGGAGGTGGAGTGGTGAGGGACAGACTTCTAATGACATTCCTTAAAGAGAGCGAGAAAGGAGAGAACTATCCCAGAAAGATTTGCTGCTCCCTGTGAGTAAGGAGAAAGGGAAGCTTGAAGCACAGAGGGCCGGGGAACCTTGTCATTGTCTTTGGATTCACATTTGGCTACACGGGTCTGGCCTCTCTCCAATCCCCTAGAGCTCTTGGCTGAGAAGATGGAAAAGCAGAGAAAAGAGCACAGGCCTTGGGCAGCTGCTCTTGCTGCGCTGCAGAGAACGCCTTGCTATTTAGAGTCCAACTGTTCCACTTTCCCCCGCTCGCCCCTGGCATTCCAGTGCATAAGCACTTTGTGGGGGAAAAATGCATTCTAAATCCCTAACCGGGGGAAAGAGCTGATGCTGATGGTGGCTTTCGGCACGCTCAGAACTTGCGTTTCTGTGGGACCGAGGCTGCGCCAGTCCCTGGGTCGGCCCTGCTCCAGCAATGGACACAGCACTCAGATGCTGGGGAGCCTTCAACCTGAGGAGGGCTCTTGACCTGTGTTCTGGATCCTGGCAGGGCTGCGCTGTGCCCCTGGGACCATGGACAAGCTGTTGTACTTCTCTTTCAAAGTATGGCCATGGATAATTTGGGCCACGTCAGTAAAGTCTTAGCACATGCCTGAACCAGGGAAAGTGTTTAATGCCTCTCAGACCTTGGGCGTCATATACTTTGACATCAGGGCAAAGGATATCCTATTTTGGGACCAAGTGGCTTTCCCACGTACCTGTGCTTCTAGAGGAAATGTTTCTCAGCTTCCCTGTTATTTCCTCATAGGGCGGGGTTACTCCTATTTGTGGGCAGCCTTTCCACACATGAAGATGGCTAGCAGCAACCTAGGTGTCACCCAGTCGCCTTTCTTATTCGTCTTCACTTAATGAATGCTTTCAGACATCACTAGTGATTTCCTGGAGAGCATGGTTACCTCTGATAGGAGACCACTGATGGGGGTCCAGACTGTGGGGAACACAGAACTAATGAACATGGTGCCAGGGCTTCAGACTGCAATCAGGTGGAGTCCCTGGCCAAGACAAAACTCCCAGGAGTCAATTCAGTGATATAAATGTTACCCTTGGACCACTAGTTTAATCTGTGATTTAATTAAATCTCCAGTGATTTAAATGACTAGCACTAAAAATTATTTTAAAAAAAAAAAGTGTCTGTGGGGAGGTGCACATGAGTGCAGGTGCCGGTGGAGGCCAAAAGAGGGTGCTGCATCCCCTGCAGCTGGGGTGATGGGTGGTTGTGAGCCTCTCAACGTGGGTCCTGGGGCTTTGGCAGGAGCAGCGAGCTCTCTTAGCTACTGAGCATCCGTCCAGCTCCCTGATTAGCACTGCACAGATTAGGCATCTTCATTGCAGTTTTATGATGAATATTGGATTTGTCATCTAATCAGGTGAAAGAAACCCAATCTCTTAAGAGACACTTACTAACCATTTAAAGTACAGAAGACTTGATTAGGAAAGACTGGAGGTGCTATGTTAGGTAAATGCGTGAACTTGGAATGTCTTAAGAAAATTGATGGTTCAATCCATTTTACCAGGAAAGGGTTTTCAGTGGGCAAGTTTGGTCTTTGAAGGGTTAATTTTGCTTCCTTTGAGTTCTCATACAGATTCTGCCCTTGCTCTGTTCCTTTCTGGAAACATGTTAGTGTTTTAGAAGGAATAAGGCCATGGCTTTAGAGATGGAAAGTTGCACATCCCAGAAGTTGGCTGAAAGGCCTATTTCGAGTCTTATTTTCTTGACTCCCCATATTTGTTTCTGTAAAATGGAAATACAGTCACCCCTCCCTCTCTTTGGGCTTTCCATTCATGCATTCAACCCAAAATGAATAAGACGTATTCAGAGGAAACAATGTCCTCTGTATTGAACAGGTACATACGCACTATCCTTTTATGTCATTCACGGGACAGCAATTATGTATCTAGCATCACATGGTAGCAGGTAGTATTGGTAATCTAGAGATGATTTAAACACACAGGAAGATCTATGCAGGTAATACATAAATGCTACACTAATTTATATAAAGGACTTAAGCATCCTCTTATTTTGATATCCATACAGTGTAGTAAAACTAGTCCGTAGGAGACAGCAAAGGATGGTTGCCGTATGGTAAGAGAGAACTTACAGGGGCTGGGGATTTAGCTCAGTGGTAGAGCGCTTGCCTAGCAAGCACAAGGCCCTGGGTTCGGTCCTCAGCTCCAGAAAAAAAAAATAAATAAAATAAAAAAAAGAGAGAGAGAACTTACAGGCTGTATGACAAAACAGCACCAATAGAAAGATCTACATAGGACTACACAGGAGTATGACATTCCTGCTAGGGAGATGGAGCAGGAGGGCAAAGGTTGCCTGACCCAGGAGCTGAAGGACGAGGAGAAGCCCATTACAAACAGATCCCGGCTTGAACACTTTGGGCCCTGAGCCAGCAAAGACCCATGTGGTAGACACAGCACAGCTGGCGTGGGGATCAGAAGGGTGACCAGCGCGAGGCTGCAGCAGAGCTTGTAGGGAGGGTAGGGGAAGGACAGTCAGAAGTCAAGCAGGGGACACTGAGGAAGCCATCTAGCTAGGATGAAGCCAACATTTGCTTTGATTGTGAGAAGCCCCTGAGGGAATGATGGATCCGACTTACCATAGAAGTGTCCCCTAGCTACTGGGTTGGAGGGTAAAGGATCACAGCATGGGATTAGAAGCATAGAGACCCAGGCACTCGGTGTCTTCTCTCATTATCCTGGTACATAGGAGACCCAGCCCAGCGCTGACACACTTAGTTGTTACCATTCTTATATGCATCAAAGAAGAGCAAATCTCAATCTCCAATTTCCATCAGTTGATTATCTAGTCTAACATGTCCATACTTCCGGAGACTTTACTTCAATGGAAAGATGTGGAAGAATCTCAGACCCCCGTGGCCGTGAGCTCCTCTACTGTCTCATCTGGACTTGCTCTGTTTTCTCCTACAGACCCAGCACCAGGCCAACTGCTGGTGACCTGCAGGCCAAGTTCTCTTCCCACACTTTAGGAGCATGGCTTTCCCACCTGGGAGTAAACTGGGATCCTGCATAATAAATCCTCCGGATACATTTATCACAAGGCCCTTGAAATTGGAGGAAAATCCTCACCCAACCCAATCAATAAAACTAAGTTGCACGTTGGAAACATCTCCCACCAGACCGATTCATTAACATATGTGTACATATTCATCAAGGCATTTTGCAGTGGGTTTACCAAACACTGCCTTTCACTGGATGAAGAAGCTGGACTCTTTAGATTTAATGATTATGTCTTCCAGAATCTCTCAAGTCCCTAGCTTGGCTCTGCTAAATGCACAGACAAGGTGAGGTATTAATTAACAAGTGAGGTAAATGCCCAAATTATATCCTTGAATCAAGTCAAACCAATTTGGATGGTGAAGGGATGGGAAGGAGGGTGAAGGAGCTGTGGGCACGGGGCAGATTTCATCTGTTTCAAGTGTTCTGGATGCAGTCCAGTGGTACGTCTCCTCATTTAGATCTGGCTAGAGTGCCTTGGACGGCATGCCCAGAGCTCAGGCCAGCATCCACATCTCTTAACTCGAGGCGGCCTCCTCTGGAGCAAAACAAGGAACCAAACCTTGCCAGTGGAGGCTGAGTAGGAAACAGCATTCTGAAGGGAAAGCCGAGTGGTATTTAATTTATAAAGAGAAATGAAGTTGCTGCTGGTGGACTGAAGAGCTCCACTGTGCCTCATTCTACCCTGTGACTTTGAGGACCCCCCTTCCCCGGGGGGGTGGGCAGGATGAAAACTCTGGGCTTAACTTTGAGATGTGTCTTCTCTCATCCCAGTAATGTCATACTCCATGACAGTCCTTTCTCTTTGTCCCTACTACCAAGGTACTCTCCCTTTGTCACATCTCACGCTCTGCATCATCAAAACAATAACAATCTTTGTACAGCCCATCTTTTCAGATGGAGAGTGAGTTCTCTGCGACACATATCATGACGGTTCTAACATTTTCCAGAAGCCAGTTTGTATTGTTGAACATTCGGCAGACTCAAAATGTTTGTTAAACCATGAATGGGTAAGTTAACAGAGGTTGGATGGTTGGAGGGATGGATGAATAGATGAGTAGATGAGGCATACGGATGGAAGGATGGAGTCACTCATGACACAGAGTTAAGGGCTTTTTAAACTTTGGAACAAACATCATTCACTGTCCCAACTAGTGATGGAAAGTATTTTTAAAACATACTTGGTAGAAGTGGTGGGGTGTGTGTGTGGGGTGTTTGGAGCCCAGGAAGGTGACAGGGAGGAAGCCGGGTAAAGCATATGATATACACATATGGAAACGTTACAATGAATCTGTTGTAGTAAAAACAAGAGGAGAAGAAAAATCTGGTCACATTCCAGTTAGTCACTAAAGCTGAAATCATTTATGCTTTTTCTCCGAATTATTTGTTTCTTCCTGAAATAATGTTTCTCTCTCCTCATTTCACTCCTCACATGCTCTGGGAATTGAAGAGGGCAGGGATCTGGGTATAGGTACTATGCATAGGCCTGGGCTAGTGCCCCCCCCCCCCCCGGAGGAAGCATCATTTAAAAATGTTTTCCCCCAAAATGTGGTTTGTAGGATACTCTCTGGGGTGCTTGATAAGCACGTAGACTGCTGCATTGGAAACCTGACTTCAATGAAACTCAAAAGGCAGGGACCAAGAAACCTGACTTTCAAGGTCTCTATGGGGCTCTTCATAGCACGGAAGTTTAATGAGACAGGTTAGATTCTTCATCGCTCTATGCACTGGGAAAGTCATTGGTTGGATGCTGTTATATGATTGTCTCTGTTCTAGAAAGTCACATTAATAGTAACACTGTTGAGGCCAGCACCAGCCAACCTGTCGGTGCATTTTACAAACTAAGCCTCTGCAGAACATGTAGCATGCATCTGCTCACTTAAACTTCCCACTAGCTCATGGAGTTGACCCAGTCACACCCATTTTTACAGACAAGAAAATTGAGACTCTCAGAAGTGACTTGCTGAGCAGAGCTAACACAGGCTAATGCTGAAGAGCGGAAGCTGCGTTACTGCGACACCACAGTGTCACCTCCGGAGACACCACGGGAGCGAAGGAGGGAGGAAGGGCGGAAGACCCTGTCATGCTGTGTGAAAGCGAATGGAGAGGAGGTGACGCTTCTCCTGTGCAGTCCCGAGGAGGACAGTGGTGCAAGGTAACGGGGCGAGTTTAGCACAGGAAGGGCATTCTTCTGCCCTCCAGCAGCAGCCTGATGAGGTCATGACCGTGCCTTGTCAGGACGGCCCTGTCGCCTGTGCGCCAAGTAGATAGGGCACTTGATCTACCCTACAGGAGCTTCAGGCAGACTCCTGGGCAGGCTGGAAATGATGGACTTTGGGCATTTAGCACATAGGAGCTGGGTGTCCTGCTTCGAAGTCCTGGGTGACAAAGGGGCCTCCAGGGAGTGAGTACAGGCTCTCCAGGCCAGACAGTCTAACGATGCCTCCTCACCTTGCCATTCCCACTTGGAGAGGAAATCTACATACTCTCTCTCCTACCCCTGGCTGTGATGAACTAGAGCTCACACCTCTGCCTTGGTGGTGATAATTAAATATTATCCGCCTGTCACTTGGCACACATGTTGTGTGTGTTCTCAGACTTTAATGAGCTGATATTTGTCTCCTGTAAGCAAAAATATTTCTTTGAGTCTCTTTTTTTTTTTCAAATTGGGGTGAATGGTTCAAGTGAAGACCTCTCGCTTTTAAAAAGACAGTCTCTGGCCAGCTTGTCTGTGAACTGTCTCCACTTTTTTTTTTTTTTTTTCAGGGACAATGACACACACAGCTTGTCCCTTCTGAATTGGCCATTGCCTTCTGAGGTTATGTGAGAAGTCACATGGCTGTGAGTATGGTAGCAAGTGATGAGAATTCAGAAGTATGGGGCCACCATGTATGTTGTTGTGGGGACACCTTAAGGTGGGTTTTTCTGACAGAGTTTCTCAGCTTAATACCAAAGAATACTGAAAACACCCTGTATTCTGTGAAATTTTCCTCAAATCTTCATAAGAAGCAAATTTATCTGGTACCTTTCTGGATGCGTAGAAAGAGAAATTAAGGCATTAGATAAAATGGATGTTCTAGGACAGTGGATCTCAAAGGCAATCTACATCTGAGGCACCTGGAAATTTACCAGACATTCAAATTCTTGTACCCTACCAGAGACCCATGCATTCAGAAACACAGTGATGGGGTCAGGTCTCAGGCGCCAGGGTTTAATCAAATCCTCTAGGTCCTTTCAGAGCTACTAGGGAATAGAAAGAAAGTACAAGGGATTCAATCCAAGCACAGTTGATGAAGACAGACAAGAACTTCAAATATCTTTCTCTGTGTTTCTGTTTATAGCTATCTCAGTCTCAGTTTAGAATTAAAACACAAATAAAAACCCTATCACTTTAAATTGAGGATCCTCCCTGCCTCAGATGTCTGGAGATGGGGAAGGACTGGCCTTTTGCAGTTCCCTTTGGAAGAATGCTCTATTATCTCCCCCATTCATGAGATTTATGACAAGTGTGTTCTCTGCAGCTGCTCCCCGGGCCGGCATTCATGTTTTGCTTGGATGCCTCTCTGCCCCAATGCCGGGTTTCTAAAGCACGCAGTCCTTTCAGAAGATTCCCAACCCAGGATCAAACTAGGGACTCCAGGGGTAGGAGAGCCAGGGCCAATCACTGCCCCGCTCCCCTCCAACACTGAGTAGAGAGATATGGTGAGCTCTCTGCCCCTGGGTCTGGGGTTGATGAGAGGGACTTTAATATTTATCAATAAACAGCAAAGTGCTTAGCACACCTCCTAGGGAAGTAATTAACCATGGAAAGAATACCCTGTGCCGAGGTATCTCCTCCAAAAAAAGAACTTACTTAATTGTGAATTGCTTACGCCAGGTGAGAGAGAACGGGTGTCTACCCCCATCACCTGACATAAGCAACTCTGAACTAACTGGGAGTTTCTTTTTATAAACACAGTGCAGACACTTTCTTCTTGGTGGTTAATTACTTCCTTGGGAGGCTGCTTTAATAGTTCCCAGAAGAAGGCCATTGTTGTCTTTAGCCTAACTACTGCCTCATTTGCTTTGTCCTAGCCTTTCTAGAACGCGGGTTCTGCCTCTTCAAAGGATCTTGAGGTGTGCTCATCAGTCAAGCCCTTCAGCTTGGCGATCAGAGACCTCAGGCTGGGAGCCAGGATCAAGGTGAGGCTGACAGAGAGGGAGGTAGATGGGCCTGCTGGGGGACACTGACCCCCAGGAATCTCTTCTTTTTCCTGTGTGCTGCCGCATTCCAGCAATTCGCTATGCTTTCAGCTGCTGACACCCCAAGAAGGAAAGGGAGCCAGGGAAGTGGCTCCTTTTTCGGAGGCAGAAGGAACTGATCTAGAAGCAACCACGGTGCTCAGTGAAATCACCAGGGAGGCAGAAGCAAAAAGCCATTGGATTTCAACTCTTAGAAAACGCCTCATGCGGTTATACCTCACCTCGCTAAAAAATGAAACTGAGTGGCTTCTATCCTGGCTTTGTTTCAGGAGAGAGAAAATGAATGAAGGACAGAGCCACAGGAGCATCTGGCCCAGGAAATTCTTTGATCATGAGCTTGTGTCAGTGAGTATGTATGTTTATCCACAAATTATCTATGTACACAAAGGCAATTGTTATGGAAATTGCAAGACGTCCATTAAGGGGATGAAGGAAAAGGAGAAAATAGAATGTCTACTATTCTCATTTGTTTCCCACCAGGTTACATCCTACTTTGGACACCTGAAGCTGACTCCAGCGGCCATGAGACAGAAGTGGCTTTGATGCTGGATGGTGACACACACATACTCTATGACTGACACAGTGGGATCGTAAACTCCCTTGGTAGGTCAGGTCTAACTGAACTGGTAGATCCTTCCACCCCTGATCTTCAACTTCACGTGAACTCTGACTCATGAGTCATTTGGATAGGGATAGGCCATACACCTACAATGATGTTATGGACAGTACACAGTATTTGAGCTTAGGATGTTGGGCCGAGGAAGGGAGATTTCTGTCAGTTCAGGGCCAGCCTGGTCTACTGATCTCCAGTTGTGTCTTCACAAGAGGTTTGCTACCTCACTTTTAAGAAACTAATACATACAAGCCTTTAGTCCCAGCACTCGGGAGGCAGAGGTAAGTGAGTCTCTGAGTTTGAGGCCAGCCTGGTCTATAGAATGAGTTCCAGGACAGCCAGGGCTACACAGAGAAATTCTGTCTCAAAAAACCAAAAAGAATTTAGGAGATTATGTGACCCACATGCTAATGCAACCCTATTAGCTTCTGAGTCCTGTCATCACACTGGAATGTGTTCCAGAAGAGTCAGCCCAGAGCTTCAGAATAGGGGTGGTAGTCCTCAGTCATGCCAACTGTACTGTACATACCTAGTCTTAGAAACTAGCAGGGTGGTGGCTGGGTCAGTACTTGGATGGCAGGAGAGAGGTTGGCAAACCTGTCCGGTAAAGGATCCGAGCAAGTCTGAGGCCTGACAGCTGGGTTGTGTCTCACTGTGTTGGAACCATTTAGCTCCAGGGTTAGGGGTAAACACAAGGTACATACAGCTGTACATAGAATCTAAACAAGGGCCGATGAGCTGGCGCGGTGGGCAATGGCACTTGCCTCCAAGCCAGGTGGTCTGAGTTTGATCCCTGGGACCCACAAGGTAGGAGGAGAAAACTGACTCCTACAAGTGGTCTGCTGACCTCCACAAGTGTGCTGTGGCACGCATGCTCCCCTCCTCCACACACACAATGAAACGAAGACACGTTAAAACATTAACAATTAGTATCGACAAATGAACGCTACCATCTTCCAAGACAAAGGAAGGTGTAGGTTAAGGGTTTAAAGCTTCATCATGCAAGATAAAACAGTCTGTGAGATCTGCTAGGCTGTAATCATAGTGTCTATAGCTAAAACGACTGTCTTGTATACTTAAAATTTGCCAAGAGGGCAGAGGGCAACTCCACCTGTAGAAAATAAGAATAAGGATGGTGGCAGGAACTCTGATGGCCATGCTGTGGCCTCAGTCATAGTAGCACTCCCAAACTCATCAAGAGAGGTCCAGCTTTCTAGATATAAATCCTGCGTCAATGAAGCAGTTAGGAAAATAAGTGTGGGCATTAAAGTTTGAACTTTATGTACTTTTCTGTATGATGAAATGTTCTTTAGATTATTTCCCCTCAGCCGTCAAGAAAATGTTAAAACCTTTTCTTTTCCCTCACCAATTGGATTTGGCTCACAGGCTGTAGCCGGGTGACCACAGATTAGAACACATACTTTGGTTCCAGAGCTGGGTTTGGGCCCTGGTTTCATACTATGTTGTCTTTAGAAGTAATGTAACTGCATCTCACAGGGCTATAAGGATGAAGGGGCATGTGGCTTATGACATCCCAGTGCAGTGTGAGGCTCCGACCGTTGTCACCATTGTCATTGACCATAACTGGCCACTCTGAAAGGTCTGGCAGGACCATTCACCCAAAGGCAATGACCAGAACTCAGCCACCTCTCTGCAAAGATGGGTATTACAAAGCCAATACCAAACCCCAGTTTGTGTCTCCAAGAGTCCTCCTGGCCCAAGGACATGTGTTCTCCTTCATGTTCGCTTCAGAGGAAACATTACAACATTTGACAATAGTATGGAGGAGCTCTTTCAGGAGCGTGACTCATGATGAAGGCACACACAACACTGTTCTTGAGGGGATGGGAATTAGAAGACGCTTGCTCACCTCCCTCATTATCCTTGTTATCAGCGCAGGAGGTTTCCATGGCAACGTTGCATCCGGGCCCTCTCCAGCCGGTCTGGCAGACACACTGCCAGCTGTTCTGACCCAGTGTGCATCTCCCGTTACCGTTGCACAAATCAGGGCAGCCATCTGGTTGGAGAAATGGAGAGAATGAGAAGGAGGGACGTGAGGCCGCGCTGGGGAAGCAGGGGAGCCATGCAGAGGGGGAGCAAGCCTGCAGGGCAGCCACTGGGCCAGCCTCACAGTGGGGCCCATACCTGCTGTCCAAAGAGTCAGGGGAAGCAGGCCATGCATGCAGGTGCAAGACGGAGTTGGGGCACAGATGCAGGGGTTTCCCAGTGACAACTGACCTGGGTGCAGGGGTCAGAGCAATCTTGCCAAACTGGGGAGGGAATTCAGTGCACATCCCAGACAACTGCACCAGTGCTGGCCTGACAGCCGGACTCGCTAGGCTCTGACGACCAGCCAGTGGCTCAGGATGCGTGCTATCTTGAGAAAAGGCTGCCAGTCTTATCTACCCTTTCTTTCTTTCTTTCTTTCTTTCTTTCTTTCTTTCTTTCTTTCTTTCTTTCTTTCTTTCTTTCTTTCTTTCTTTCTCTCTCTCTCTCTCTCTCTCTCTCTCTCTCTCTCTTCCTTCCTTCCTTCCTTCCTTCCTCTCTCCCTCCCTCTCTCCCTCCCTCCCTCCCTCTCTCCTCCCTCCCTTCCTTCCTTCCTTCCTTCCTTCCTTCCTTCCTTCCTTCCTTCCTCCCTCCTTCTTCCTTCCTTCCTCTTTCTGTCCTCCTTCCTTCCTTTTCTTCTTCTATCCCTCCCTTTCCTTCCTCTTTCTCTCCTTCTTTTATTTTCTACCTCCCTTTCTTTCTTTATTTAATGACTTCTGCATACAAGATAAAATTCCCTACAAGGCCAGAGTCAAGATGTCCTCCATCTTGCAGAATTTTAAAGATAGATTTACATATGATTTTAAAGAGCTTCTGTGACCAAGAAAGAACAGAATGGCTCTGCTGGGCTATTTTTTTTATATATATTATTATTTATTCTTGTAATACCTTTAAGGGACACTTCAAAACATTGGCTGCTTATCACCACCTATTTATGGTAGTTTAAAACTAGAGCAGGAGTTAAAGGCCAAGGGAGGGGTAGGTGCTGGGTGCCATGAATTGGGGACATGACAGAGGGTGTATCTATGTCCCCAGGGGAAGGGCAGTGGAGTCTGGGCAGTTTTTAATTTTATTGCTTTCTACTCTGTCTTTCTTTCCTTCCACCCCGCCCTTTGTGTGTGAAATCAGCAGCCTATTTTATTTTCTAAATGCTCCAGCACCCACAGCAGCTGTAGCCTAGACTCCCCGACCCAGAGCTTGGACAAAGGGAGCTGGATGAGGAAAGAAGGGCAAGTGATATGGGGTGAGTCTTGCCAGCGAAGCCACCATGGCCCTTTGTGAAACTGAGAAAAGCGGAGGGCCTGTGGCCTGTGCCCACACTCATAGGACCTACTTGCTGGCAGGAATTTCTAGGTATCTTTTCATTTTTCTTCCTTTGAGCAGTTTTATTAAGGCATCATCTACATACGGTAAAATTTACCTGTTGTAAAAGTACACTGCAGTGACTCCTGGGAAAGTTATGGAGTTGTGCAACTGGAGGTATATTTTCTTGCTTCATTTAAATATACTCCAGTGACCATTCATTTAATTGCCCCTGTAAGTAGCTATCTGCACACCTTGAAAACTCTCTCTCCCTCTGTGACTGCTTCCATCTCTAGATCTGTTTTTAAACCACACCACCGCAGGCCTGACTGGGATCCAGATGCTTTCTAATGATAGCAGTAATTGGCCTGGAACCTTCCTGTGAATCCAAGTGTGCATCTCTCCTAGGCATTCCAAAGGCCTTCACCTTGCGTCCTGCTTCTCTTCTCTCAAGCACTTTGTGGGTGCTGATAAACCTAGTGTGTGCATGTGGCAGTCCTGTGAGTTTAAAGACCTCCTAGGGAGAAAGGTCCAAGACTCCAAAATTGCGTTCGACTGCTTTAGGAAATGTCAGTCTCTGCTTGCTCCTTCCCATCTTGTGCAGATTAGGATCAGAGTGAGCAGGGTAAGCAAGGGGAGGTTCTCTGGGGGTAGTTTCTGGAAGGCAGCTGTGCTGAGGGAAGACAAGGAGCCCAGAGCAGGGAGTCCGGCTTGGTGCTGATTCCAGCAGTGAGTGCACATGCACCTTGGTCTCCAGGCCTGCCCTTACAAAGTCCAGCTCAGGATCCCACACCTTTCCTTACCAATGAGGTGACTGTGACCCTGTCTGGGGAACCACCGATGTCCCTCCGGCTCACATCCTGAGACAGTGCTCCAAGGAAAGCCTTCCAGAGATGTGCCTTAAACACTTCTATGGGAGCAAAATGGAGCTCAGGAGGAAAAGCCCGAGGGACATTGGACGAGTCCTCAGGGAGAAAGAGAGCATGGCCAATCTGCAGCCACCTTCTGCCTTACAGTTACCACCAGAAGAGTGTGGGGGAAAGAGATCACAGAGAATGCACTAAATGACAGACCTCCGAACATTTGCTCAGCATGGTTTCTGGTATGTGTGCTTTGCTATTTAGCTACTCTGGGCCTCATGTCTCACTGAAATCACGCCTGGAGCCTCCACGGAAGGAAGGCTTATTGTGTAGGAAACCCACGTCCACCACATAAAATTTAAATTTGCCAAGAGCCCCAGCATGTCAGTCAGAGATATGTGCTCAAAATATGTATGCTCCTCTATGGAATGAGGCCTCCCCTCCACGCCCCTACTCTTTTCATTCTGGCCAACTGAAGGGAGATAAACAGGGCAGAGGAGCGAGTTTTCGCTACGTCCTACGAGGAGGATGAAAACAGGAACAGTGGGGAGCTGGCAAATCTCGGAGAAGTTTCAGGGCAGCTGGGAATTAATGGACAGGACTTTGCTTTTAGCTTGAAGAAGAAGAAAGCAGCCTTGGTAGGTGCGTGGCGTTGCTAGGCAACCCCAAGCTAGCCCTAGTACCAGTTCATTCTGCTGGTGGCCTTCCGAGGAGGAGGTGATTCTTTGTGTTTGGAAAGTGCAAAGCCAGCTTCTGCTTAAGGAAAAACAAAACCTAGGAAGTAATTAGTCTGGAGGGTAAATGGGCATCAGGTGGCAGCTTTTCTCTGGAGAGGACGCTATGACTGAAGTTGGAATCGGCTTATGGGCTCATCCTTGGGCATCTGAGAAATTGTTGTAAGGGGTCTTCCGAGTTTCAGGCTGGCTCTCGGATTTCCTTGAGTGCCTGCCTCTAAATGACTGGTTTAGACTTCCGGAAGGCACCTCTGTTTGGGTGCTTATTTCTTCAGCTGGAAAGAACTGATGGCTGCCTGAGGCCTTCAGGCTCTATTGTGACCCTGGACCAGTGATTCTTCCTACAGGATTTATAAAAAGACTTCCCTCCCTTTCTCTGGGGGACATCTGGCAATGTCTGGAGATATTTTTGATTGTCATATTTAGGGGTAATGACACTTGAAACCTCATGGGTAGAGGCTGGGGGTGCTGTTCAACATCCCAAAGGCACAGGAGAATCCCACCCACATACCCCAAGAATGACACAGGTTCAAATGTCAATAGTCCTGGGTGGAAAACCCTGACTTCATTAGATCTCAGATATGGTTGGCATTGGTTCACAGAGCCTTGCCTGGTCTCAGACCAACAGCGAGGGCTTGAATGAATAGGAATCATTTCTGCCTGCCCTTCTGAATCTCTTCCAACAGCCATGAGAAGGTAGAAGGAACCTTCCTTTCCAACACAGGACATGTCCTTCTGGGAAAGCTTTCAAGGACACTAGTAACACGGGCTGGTTTTGTCATTTCACATGCTATCCACAGCTGATACAGATGCATACAGCAATCTCCCCACAAGCCAAAGCCGCCCAGCCAGACTCTGCTGACGCCTCACTTTCAGCTCTAGTCCTCCCAGCCTCAGCCCTGGACTCCAGCTCTCACCTCAGCAGCCCCATCTGTTCACTCCTGGGCGTCTCAAAACCAGAATTCAACTTCTTTCCTTTTGTTCTCTCTAAACTGACTCCTTGATCCACAAAGGGCTCCTGAATTCATCCACCCCCAAGACTGAAGCCTTGGACTCACTCTCCCCTTCCATAACTCTCATCTCTGGCATCTAATTTCAGTCTCCACTGCTTAATTTTCCTCTTAACTCTGAGGTAAGAAGAAATGCTGCAGTTGGATAGAGCCTGGGTGTGTCTCAAGAGTCCATCTTTGGAAGTTGTATCCTCAGTGTGGTGGTGGGAGATGTGTGGACCCTTTAGGAGGCGGGGCCTAGAGGGAGGTCTCTAGGTTATTGGAAGTGCCTTCAGGAAGGACAATGCAACCTCAGCTTTTCTGGGGTGTCCTACTTTAAGATGAGAGCCACAGAGACCTGCAGAGAGGCACAGCCAACAGGGCTCTGTCTCAGAGTCTACATGAAGCATTCAGACGTTCAGCGCCTAATGCTGTGGACTTAGCAAGTCTCTTTTTAAAATAAAGGCATTTTTTTTTTCTTGTACTAATTCAAAATGTAATGCAAAAAAGGGACTACATAGCCACACCTGTCCTTGCTCTGACAGATCTCAGAATCTGCTCCCTGCTGGTATTACGTTAATCTTGCTTTGGACTCCTGTGGATTCCTAACTGTCATTCTGCCTCTTTTTTTCTCCACGCTGGACACTGTTGGAAGCACAGCAGCCTTCCATTGGCCCCTGGAGAAGTAAGTCCTTAACATGGCCCTGAGATCCTCCTGAGCTGGCTCCCATCATACTGGCCTGTCTCGGCATCACTTCAGGTTCCGGCCACATGCAAGCCAGATGGATGACTCTCGTTTTCCTTTCTCAGTTCCCCATCTTCAGCCCACCCTTCCTATCCCTGTTGGGCAGACATCCCCTTTTAGAAGCTTCCTCCTTTCCTTTGTATTCCCCCACCTACCACTCGATCATTAGCAATCAGCATGTAATTGATGTGGGCTAGGCCACAGGCATCATCCTCTAGCCTGCTGCAAGGCGGTCATGATGACTGTGGACTTTGTCACTCACTACAATTTGAATGGTGTTCCTAGGACTTCTCAGTGCTCAGTTGAACAGCTGCCTGGGCACTGCTCTTGTGCTGTTCACCTGTCAGGTGAGGGACCATCGCTAACTTATTTACTGCTGGACTGCAGTACTCAGTGGACAGCTGAAGGGGACATATGAATAAATGAATGAATGAATGAATGAGTGAGTCTGAGGGAAATCAGCAGGGCCAGTAGAAATGCAACAGTTTCCAAGACCTTTTTACATATAAATCCCAACCACTGGAAGAACAAAGTGGAGCAAGGTCTTGTTGACAGAGCCACCAACGAGGCAGGCTTTTTGACTTAAACAAAACTTAGGCATTAGCAAAATAATGTCTAGGGCCCAGAAAAAAAGGGGAGCGTAAATGGGTTTGAAGACAGCTATAATTACCATAAAAACACTTTTCTAAGACATGTTCTGCAGTGTGTGGCAATTTACAGGTAGACATAAGTGGCTAATACTGTTTGGGAAGTAAGGACAGATGAATGGGCTTTTAATGGGCCAGCAAGCACACCTGAGAAGATGCGCTACAATGTAGCAAAAGCAAGCGAGGACACAAACAAGCCACATGTAAACACAGATTACAAAGAAAGCCACAGAAATGACACCTCCCTGCTCAGTTCAAGAGACCACTAGGAACATCATCACAACCTGCTATAAACCCTGAGAAAAGTTTCTGTTTCCCCCTCTCAACTGAGGGAAAACCATAACTTTGGAGGCAGACAGTTCTGGAAACTTTGAAACCAGATTTGCCTCTTGCTATCCATGTGATCTTGGGCTGGTAGATGTATCTCTTTGAGCCCAGCCTGTTTGTAAAGCTATGTTATCCCCAGCAACACCCAGTTAATGTTTTATACTGTTGCTCTCAATAGAATAACATCTTCAAGGGGAAGATTATGTCTCCTTTGTCCACTGAGACAGTTTCAAGGTCTAGAAGGGTAGTTGGCACGCACCACGCGATCAATGCTTGCTAATGGAGTAACTTGCTTCAAACGATGACAATACTTACTTTTAACAGATACCAGCTGTGTTACACAGAATAAGCAAGAGGGGGTTTTTAGCAGAGTTGGGGGCATCCCAAGAGCTCATTTGATAGAGTGCCCATTGCTGATAATAGTGTTGATCCAGTTGTGGCTGCTGCGACTCTAATTACTGGGAGGCTCTTTAAGTAGAGCCCGAAGCATAAGCCCTTTTTCTCTGCCCCACTCCCAGATCAGAAACACCCGGGAGCTTATATGAATTCAAGTTTAAAAAAAGAAGTAAAATTTTCTCTAGGGTTCCCAGTGTGTGCTTTCGCTACAAACTTGGGTGTTCTCATTCTCGTGACTACCAGCCCAGAAAAGCAGCAGCATGCATGAAGCTGGGCTAAAGGAGAAAGTCCACAGAAGAGAACGACAACCTTGAAGGCAGGAGGCTCACATGGAGTAAATGTGACCTTTCTCTGGAGAAGAGTTCACTTTCCACTTTTCAACTATTATTATTATTATTGTGTGTGTGTGTGTGTGTGTGTGTGTGTGTGTGTGTGTGTGTGTAGGTCAGAGGTAGACATAGGGCATCCTCCTCAGTTGCTCTCCAGGTCATGCTTAGTGACAGGGTCCCTTGCTGGACCTAGACTGGCTGGCCAGCAAAGCCCAGAGATGTTCCTGCCTGTCTCCCTCCACCATTGCAGAGATTACAGATGTGCAACGCATTGCCCAGCTTTTCCACATGTGTGCACTGGACCTGAAAGTCAAGTCCACATCCTTCAGTGGCAGGTGCTGTATAGACTGAGCCACTTCTCCAGCCCCAAGAACTGTGTTTTTAATGTCAGCTGAAGTATGGACACCATCCTCTCTTCCCTGCAAACTGTTTAAATACTACTCTTTCCTTGGTACTGCACATCTCTGTATTTAGGAAAGATGCTTAATAAGAACCTGCCTTACATTCCAGAACTCTTTCTACTTGAGGACAGCAGAGGTTTTGGGGACCAGGGGTTGCTAGAGGTTTAATTGTCACTTATATTGAAGAACAGTGGTAACACTAGAGATTCTGTGAGACACACTCTGGGGGGAAAACTCCAACCGATTTTGGAAAACTGGCTGGCAAAGAAACATCCTAGTCCCTGGGCGACAGCAAGGCTGTCCTCGATCACCCACCCACATGTCAGGTGGGAGCTGTGTGGGGACCCCATGTCTAGGCACATTGTGGAATGGACATGCCGCCCAGAACCTGCAGCTGAACAGCTGTCCCTGCTCTGCTAGCAGACGTGGGAAATTGAGAGGCAGATGTTTCTCTCTGTTTTAACAGCATCTATGTGTCTTTGAGGGTCTGCCGAGGTGTGAGCAGGTACAGTCCCGCATGAGACGCAGAGAGAGCCAGCATCCTTGACATGGTCTGCTGCAGAGGAGGAAGTAGCTTCTGCTAAGAAGGCAGAAACTGTTCCCCTCCATGCCAGCAGCCACAGAAACAGCAGATCAGCCATGAGATGATAGGAATTTGGATTCAGCTGTCTGCTGCACGTGTCTGGATGCACCTGGATTCTCGACATCAGCATCATTTCTGTCTGTGTGGGAGAAAGCGTGCAGCAGGCTCAGCTGTGGCCGCAGAAAAAGTGATGAACTTGAAAAAAAAAAAAAGTAAACAGGATTGTTTCCCACTTGGGGGAAAAAGGCAAAAGGAGACCCAGCATACTTTGTACTGCCCTGGGATTTCAGGTTCTTAATACATTGCAGTCCTTTTGAAGTTGGGGTCACGGGAGGAGGAAACTAAGAAGGTAGGCAACAGTGATGGGAAGAGCTCTTTCCGGGCAGGAACTCCTGGTCAGTTACTGAGTGAATTCAGATGGAGTCAGTACCCTACCGCGAGCTGCTCTGGGGTTCCACACAAGCCTGTGCTCTCTTTCCTAGAACATCACTGGTCCCTATTCCACTTTACCCATCCAAGGAGGCTGCTGGCTGCTGCTGGTGACTGGACTTGGAGCCCACGCTCCAGTGTTGTTAAAGCGCATACTATACTAATTTGTGACAAGACCCTGCCTTACAGGAGCTTCACTACTGATCCAGAAGCTTCTCTACTGAAATGGATGAAGAACAGCTTCTCACTCTAGGCTTATGGTCCTGACACTTGCAGCATCAGCTTGGGTTTCATCCCTCTGTACTGAGCCTCAGGACGGGCTCAGTACAAGCCCTCCAGAGGTACAATGCCTGCCCTGCAAACAGCAGTTTAGGATTAAGTCCTGAGCCCCAAATAGGACCTCAAAAGGTCTGAATTATCCGTTCTGGTAGTTGGCCTCTTCTCTTCCCCTTTTGCCTCTGCTCTCTGGGCCTCTGGAATCTAGATCCTTCTTGGGGGCTTCTTGGAAGCTCCTCTCCCTAAACGGAGCTCACTATATCCACTCTAGCAATGCCACTCACTCCGGCGCATCGGGACCATTCTGTCGGGGGCTGGTTTTCCTGACATTCTGCCAGGCCATCCCTGCTCCCCTTCATAGCACTTTCTCTTGCTTGCTCACACCCATTATAATCTAGTTCAGCCTATGTTGAGCAGTAGGCTTCAGCTTGGCTGCACAGACCGTGGCCATCCTTCCTTTCGGCTCAGCCAGGAAACTGTCTCCAGAGGGCCTTGCACCTTTCTGCAGGGGAGGCCCAGGTGTCAGTATCTCTGTTTCTCTCTTTCCTTTCCTTTTTTGCCTGTGTATGTTATGTGCAGTGTATGTGGATGTGTGCATGTTCATGTGTCTGAGGGAGCACCATGTGTGCGTGGATGAATGCACATTTGTACTGTGTAAGTGTGAAGGCCAAAGGATGATGTGAGGTCTCCTCACTGGCCACCCTCCACTTGACATACTGAGGCAGGGTTGCTCACTAAATCCAGCTCACTGATTCTGTTAGTCTAGATAAGTAGCTTGCTGCAGGGGAGAGAGCCTCTGTTTTTGTCTCCCAAGCCCTGAGATGGCAGGTGAGCTACCACCCTCACTTGAGTGCTGTGGATCCGAACCCTTGTCCTTATGCTTGCACCCCAAATGTCGAGCAGCATGAGAGTTATCCTCTGAGCCACGCCCCCCCCAGCCCCTCTTTTTCTTTCTTCCTTTGGTACTGGAATCGAGCAAGGCAACCCAGGGCCTCGCTCATGTTAAGTAACGCTCCGCCACCAAGCTACACTTCCAGCCCTTTCTTCCTTTCTTTCTTCCTTCCTTACTCCCTCCCTCCCTCCCTCCCTCCCTCTCTCTCTCTCTCTCTCTCTCTTTCTTTCTTTCTTATCTATAACTCTCCAGAATATTCCACTACACAATGAAGGCTGAGAACCAGTGTTTTAATGGCCTCCTTCCTGGGTTCCTCGATGCCTCCTGCGTGAAAGACTTTGGCTCTGTTGTGGATGGCTGGGTTCCCAGTGCTCACCCCGGTGGTTAACATTAAAGATATTTGTTTGATGAACTCGTGAAGAAAGAGACCGGGGCTGTGTTTCTTTGCCGTTTTACCATGCCCTTGGTTCTGCAGCCAGGGGAAAGGAAAAGCCCCCTGCAGGCCACACCCCAAGCGTTGGAAGGGCCAGCCTTTCCCCAGCAGAAGCAGCAGCTGCTTGCTGCACAGAGTCCAAACCCAGGCTGCGGCAGGGGCCGTGTCCGCGCGCCAGCGTGGAGCTCTGCCTCGAAACCGGGAAGGAGCAGAGAGCTCCCGACTGAAAGAGACAGACTGGAACACCCAGAGAGGAAGAAGAGAAGGCACCGCGGTAGATGAGGAGGGTGACGAGAGTCACACAAAGGCAGGGATGACAATGGGAAGAGAGCCCAATGGTTTCATTTGCTTCCCGAGGATGATCGAGTTGTTTTACCGTGTGCCCCTCGTTCCCACGGCTGTCCAGCAAGTAATGAACTCGGTACCTACTGGTATGGAAATAGGGACAGGCATGCCTTTGATTTCTGATTTGTTACTTTTAACCATCCAATTCTCCCCCCACTGAGCATCCTGATAGCCGCAGGAGGGTCATAAAAATACAAATAATGCCTAGGAGGCCTGTGGGCACGGACTTGTTACTTCTGGAGGGCCGATGGCTCTCTTTACACTAATGTAAAATCAGGCCAACAATCAATTACTGTGTGTGTTGCTGTACCTAGCACTATGAAATGGCTGTTTTTTTATTTGTCTTTTGTTTTTGTTTGTTTTTAGAGAGATGTTAAAAAGAACCTGCTCCAGGACTGAAACTCCAGATCTTAGGGAGTGTTCGTTCTGCACCGTGACAACGGTGGCAAAGGATCACAGCAACACTCCCGTGTGCCTTTCACCTATGAGGTCATTCAGTGTGGTCACAATAAGCCTTGGTGTAGGTACTGTTATTACTCCTACTCTACACATGAGACAGCAGAGGAACGGAGTGGTAACTTGGCCAGGGGAGCGGAGGCAGAGAGTGGTAGAGTCAGGATTTGGGCTTCAGGCTTTGGACAGGCTCCACAGACCTGTTCTCCATTAGGCTGGACAGTTATCCTGGTTTGCCCGGAAATGGCCGTGTGTGCACACTGCAGTGTGAGAACCCCGAGTCCCAGGCAACCTGGGGTCACTGGTGAGGTCAGAAAGTGAAGACTGGGGTGTTAAAGAAGGTGGGCTGGGGAGAAAGTGAGGGCAGGGAGTCTTGACTGGTCATTGTGGAGGCAGAAGGGGAAGTGGGGATAAAGGGCCTCCAAAGACAAGGAAGAGGTCAGAGTTATAGACCACGTACGTCACTTGTGTCGTCACGGAGTATGGTGGGGTCCTTCAGTATGCCTGCTGGTACTAAAACACCAGGACAGCCTGGGACAACACAAGTGATCCATCTCTTAAAATCTACCAAGGTTTGGTTTTAGGACCTGCTTCAGACACTAACGATCTTCAACTGCTCAAGGGTCCATATATGAAGTGGTGTGGTGCACTATTTGTATGTAGCCTACAGAGTCCTCCTGAAGATTCTGTAGCATCTCTTTATGGGCTTAGACCTAAGACCATGTTAATGTTAACGCTGCATTGAGAGTTGTTACATAGTATTAGGGAGTAATGACAAGAAAAACTTCCATCTGTGTTCAACCCTGATGCGTATTTCTTCCCAGTTTGCAGTTAGGGTCTATCTGCAGGTATGGAGTGTGTGTGTGTGTGTGTGTGTGTGTGTGTGTGTGTGAGAGCTCAGCTATAGTTAGCCTGTGTCTGAACTGTGTGAGTTTGAATCTCAGCTCTACCCTTGGCTACATGAACTTTAAGCAAGGAGCACAAACTTGCCATAGTTTTTTCACCTACAAAACAGAGCCTACAAAATATTGATCCCTTAGAGTTGTTAAGGGTTAATGAGAGACTATGGCCCATGGTAAATCTCCTGTATAGACACTGTTTTCACTGTTGTTATCATTAGAGAAATCCTCTAACAAGGACAGCAGGGGCTGTGAGCTTCGGGAAAGTCTTTTATCCACACATCGATTGGTGCTGAGAAGGGGCCACATTCTACTACTTAAGATAGGAACAGAATTGGGTGGGTTGACACACAGATGTAACTCCGGTATTCCAAAGGCTGAGGCAAGAGGGTCTCAAGTTCGAGGCCAGCCTGGGCTGTGCAGTGAGATACTGTTTCAAAAGAAGAAAAATACAGGCAGGACCCAGAAAGATGTGCATGGTCAGTACCGCCAGGAAAGCACTTTTAAAGACTTGGAAAGAGATGAGCAAAAGGACGTGATTTTCCGGGAGAATTTCCTGAGTAAGATATTCCCGTGATGGACATCACTAGTTATCTGAAGAATGCTTCTTCAATTCAATAGGTGTGTAAGATATAACTCTTAAGGACCACAGGGTAGAAAATCTCACCCCCACTCCGCAAAGTATACTAACAGGATGAGGTAGTGTTGCTGGGGGGTGAGGAGAGACTCAGGTTCATTACAAAATATACCCTGCCCTATGGTGGTGGGGGAGCAATGTTGTCTGTCGTTTAGGCGTGTTAGCCAAGTGCTCAGCAATCCACAGTCTATATCTCACCAAGCCATTGCAAAGACCGTAGGAAATACATATTGTCATGTGTGGCTGAAATTACTGAAGCTCAGTGGAGTTAATTAACTTGATGAGGGTCGTCAGCACTCCAAGTGGTAGAAGAGGGATTTGAACTTAGGCCAATACACTTTGCTCTTCTATAGTTTGATAGGTTTCCATGGAAGAGGATGACCCCCAGCATATCATGTCACCAGCTGCAATTGTGGGTCCTGCATCCCCAGATTCAACTAGCCTTGCCTTGAACATATTGCATCTTTACTGAACATGTCTAGATTTTTCTTGTCATTATTCCTTAAACAACATAGTCTACAACTTTTAACATAGCATTTATGTGCATTAGGTATGACAAATAACCCAGGGGTGATTTAAAGTATGTGGTTGCATGGTGCTGGCTATATGCAAATGCTATGTCATCTTACAAGGGCATTTGGTACTCTCTGGGGTCATGGAGGATGTCTCTATGGAAAGGGAGGATTGACTGTGTTTTTGCTTTGATTCCTTGCTTTCTAAGCAAACTTCTGACTTTAAACTTCATTACCCATATAGATTTCCCTTTAGGGAGAAAATATACTGGAACTGTAAGACTTCTTCACTGTGGATTAATAAACGGCCATTTGGGGGGTTAGATGCAAATTTGGGTAGTACGAGGGGGACGAGTAGAGGGCTCATTTGTGGACATAAGCAGATGGAGCCACTGAAGCTGAGAAGCAGGCTGTGTGCTAGAAAAATCCTGCAGGGGAGGTGGCTGCATGGTGATGTGGTTTTGCCTCTTGCTCTGTTTGTAGCCCCTGATGAGACTAGCATGTGGGGACCAAAGGAAGAGGACTTCTGAGGGAGAAATATCAGCCCAGTTTCATGGTTATAGAGTACTGACAATATTCTGACTTTGTATTTTTTTTAATCAATGGGTCCCCGAAGTCCCGTGGACAAGGTAACATGAATGAAGAATGCCAAGCACAGGAGAGGAACAGTCATACAACTGTCTGCAGGGAGAGTAGTTCAGGCAGAAGAAATTGGGAGGAGCAAAACCCTGAGGTAGAAGAATGCTTGGGTCTCATAGAGACAGCAAGTGTCCAGTTGGCCAGAGCAGAGTCAGTGAAGAACAGGGCTTTCCAGTTCATTCTAAGCATACCGGCTTTATTCTGAAAAGAAGGCTGTCATGTGTGTGTCGGGGGCAGGGGGAGGCTAAGCAGAAATGTAGGGTGGGCCTCTGTACTGGGTGGTTAACAGATTGGGGAAAATTTAGAAGGCTGACCATGGGGAGGTCATGGGGCTATCTGGGTAAGTAAGCCACGGTGGTGGCTTGGTAAGTACCAGTTGTGATTCCGGCATGGCTATTTACAGATAGACACCTTTAGGTTTTCCATCTATCTCTCTGGAAAGAAAGATCTTTTGAGACACAAATATGCCCCAGATGATGTAAGCATACCACATCGCCAGTTGGGAACCAGCAAACAGATGATGGGGAGGAGCTGGGTCTCTGCTGTGATTTTACTTTCTCTTCAAGGTCCTTTGCCATGGTAAGGAAGGTACATGGTGACAAAGGACGAAAACAGCATGGACGTGTCCTGCTGCAAACAGACACACACAAGGAAGACTGGAGGAGAGGACAGAACTACAGGGTCACAGAGGACAGTCTCACTTCCAACAGCTCTAGCAGCTTTCTTAACGCAGTGACTTCAGACCAGAAGGTTGTGCTTATCAGCTAGCTCCATCTGCCTCTTCTTGAGTCCCTTTGGACCACTCCCAGAAATCCTTGTGTTATCATTGTTGATGATTTCCTTTATGTTCTACTTATCCTTTTGGCTAGCTTGACCCATCCGAATTGTGGCATTCAAACACACCTAAAAAATTTTGCTCACTTGTGGGGCGGTGGTGGCACATGCCTTTCATCCCAGCCAGCCCTTGGGAGACAGTGACAAGACAATCTCAGTGAGTTCAAGGCCAGCCTGCTCTACAGAACAAGTTCCAGGATAGCCAGAGCTGTTATACAGAGAAACCCTCTCTCAGAAAAAAATAAAATAAAATAAAATCAATCACTCTATCACTCTATCTATCACTCTATCACTCTATCACTCTATCTATCTATCTATCTGTCATCTATCTATCTATCTATCTATCTATCTATCTATCTATCTATCTATAGCTAATCATTAATCCACCAAGCCTTCCTTACTAATCAATCAATCCTGAGAATACCTGTAGACAACCCCCCCCATCAGATGAATTCACAAGGGATGGTACTTTTTACCTTGTTTTGTGGTACACTTTACCATGTAGAGAAGCAGTAAAAACACTCTGATCTTTCCTCCTCTTCTTTAACCCCGTTTCTCCCCTCAGGGTGGCACAGGTCCCCCTCACCCACCTTAGTCATCAATCCAGAATCATCTATCATTCACCCTTCCCTTCCCAGTGACCCAGGTGAGCTGAAGTCAGTTCTGAAACGATTTGAATTCTGTGACTGAGTCTTTTTTTTTTTTTTCCAACTCAACATTTAGCATCATCTAAAGGATTATGGTGGAGAGGGGCACTGCTCACTGCAGGATGTTTGTGTACAAGTTTTGCAATAATTTCGAGCAGGAAGCACACGCAAGGGTGCCACAGTTTGAAGAGGAAGGAGGCCTTTGTTTTCCAAGAGAGTGGAGAATGGTCCTCAGAATTCCCACAATCTGGCGAATGCTATTGTTAGGTGCTATTCTTCAGTTTTGCATAATGAGTACACCCTGAGAAAGGCAAGTTCCCTCTTTGAAATCTTCTCATTTACTGAGGAACTAAATTCCCTCTTTTCAAATACATTTTCACATGCAAAACAGCAGCCTGTTTCTGCTAAGTCACATTCTCGCTAAAGGGATAATTGAGCGGGTGAATGGGAGCTGCTTCTCAGCTGCTGACCCGCAGGGTTGCCACACATATATACTCCCAAATTGCGGTGGAGCAATCCCCAGGAGGCAGAAAGCATGACTGATTTTTCCAATAAAGCTACAAAAATCGATAATCCCTGTAGACGAAACGCTTGCATCTCTAACCATCTCAGAGTTTTCTTCCTGTTATCCCCCACCCTGGGACAGGCCTCTCTTCCTGATCCCTCACCACCAGCACCAAGCCTGTACTCCATTACAGTTCTGCTGAACGTACCTTTTAGGGAGGCTCTGCAATGCTTCTTGATTTACAGATACCCGGGCTTTATGTGGTTGTGGGAAAAGTTGCTTAGCTTTTCCCGAGCGCCAATAAGTTCTGATATATGGCTGTGCATGCCTGCATGATTAATGGCACATGCGATGCGAGGACTTGGAGCTTTCAGAGGTCACCCCATGTGTACTGAATAATACAGCACAGATCCAAAAACACCCTTGGATGAGAATCCTGGCTGCACATACATGCAATGACATTGCCTGAGACTCGGTGTTTCGAAAGAAAGTCACCTCTCCCCGAAGCAGGCAATTTCAAGATAAATTGGGAGATCATTTTGGCTCCTTGGATATTTCTCTGCACAGTGTTATAGGTGCCAGGAGAAGGAAGGAGGCTGGGAAAATCACGAGGCTGCAATGTTAGTTTCTGACAGGATTTCCAAGTTTAGGGTAGCCAGGCCACATTGTGAAGCAAATTAAATGTCCATGCAAAATATGCTACTGTGCGCAGTCCTGTGGCTGAGAATTTAAATGCACCAAAGTCAAGAGATTCAAAATGATGGTTCCCACAGCAACTATAACTCAGTTCTCTGGTGAATATAAAATTAACTTTATTGCAAAACATGCTGTTCAATTTACGCCTTAATCTAGTCATGGCAGAGTTACAGTTGCTGTGAGAACGCTAACTCTGAATTGTTTTGAATAATTAATTTAATGAAAAGTTGGTGGAAACGTGAACTCTGATAGAAAAGTCAACTGGAATTTAGGCAAGTTGGCCAATTGTGCCAATATGGAGTGGCATCGGGTCAGTCATAGAATCTGGAATTACTTGGTGCACTCTTTGGCCTAGGGACACTGGTCAAGGTAATGGGGCATTGTCCTTAATCCCCAAAGGCACGCTCTTGCAAGGGACGACTTTACCAACAGGTGATCGCATTGCTGGACTCCAAAGAAACCCTGTTGTTGCTGCTCCTACCTGGGGACAAAGCAAGTGATCAAAATATGCAATGATCACACATGGTCAGTGGGATTTGGAGCTCAGCGGCGCGTTCTTGGACCATTTGGCTATCTACCTATGGCTTCATTTTTGTGAGCCAGCTTTCTTTTGTGTAAAACAAGGGCGCTGATAATAACCTCCCAATGTCAACACGAAGGTTAGGAGGAGGAAGGCATGGCAAAGAATTTAGCAGTACCTGGCAAACTTTGTGTTAAGTGCTCAGTAACGGTTAGCTGGAGATATCTAGAAAGAGCTGGTAGATTAAAAACAAAACAGTGACAAAACCAATTATTTGGCCTGTCAGGTTCTTTTACTCCAGACAGGATTGGCATAAAGCTAAGTTGGCAAAGGGGACCTAAAAACAGAGGCAGAAGGAGGCAGAAAGTGTCCCTAATGATACTGCATCTTTCTTGAAGCCACTGAGGCCACTGCCTCTGAAGTTCTAGAAACAACCTCTTCTACCGGATTCAAAGCTTTTGACTTTTTTTTTTTTTTTTTTTAATTTGCTCTTCCCCTCTTTTTAGACGTTCCTCTCTTTATTGTGAGATATTCATGTCATTGATTGGCAGATATACTGGATGACATACTGCATACATGTCTAATATATAAGAGAGTTGAGTTGTTTCTACCCTCTTCTGAAGCATTTTTCACTGTTGGAAGTGATACTACCCCCATTGTAAATGTGTACTCTAGACCATGGACAAGAAAGTCTTCTGTTCAAGCCTGAACGTCCCCCAAACTCAGGAGGAACCCTGGATCCACACAGTGCATCCTTTTGGTGGCCTACCTTTGAAGCAAGCTCTGTACTTCCAATAAGTGGGTGATTTTGGCAGCTGAGAAACAATATTTTTGAAGTTACTCATTGACTTCTCCCTATTCTCTCCCTAGCTATTCTCCTACATACAATGTGGGTTTTCTTTCTTCCTGTCTTAAGTGAATCAGATGCTGGGCAAGGGGGAAGGGCACATTCCCAGGGAATTTTAAGGCTGGCCAGCAATCCCTGGACACCTGCTATGATCTAGGCTCCAAGGCAAGGGATCATTTAGGACCACCTCCCTAAGAATCTATATTGGACTGCCAGGTCCCAGGGTTGGCCAAACTAAAGGAACTGATTCTGCCAGAGGTATTGTCAAGGTTTTGACAGAAAGGGACAAAGTCACAGACTATGAAGGAAGAGAAATTCAAAGGCAATGCCCCGGCAGGCAGTGTGTGCTTTTAGCTTGGGCAGTCGTCCTGGCTTGGCTCTCTTTATGTACCAGCTTCACACTGTTTGCAAGGCCTCTGCCTCCTTCCCCGCAATGTCTTGGCTTGTGGCTTTCTGCCTTGCTGTGATCGGTGTCAGTAACATTTTAATGGCTCCTAAAAGACTTGACTTTGTAACACCACCATCGTTTGTTTTTACTGCTCAGAAAATATTTCAAAGCTCTATTACTTAGTGTAACCTAATCTCACTGGAGATGGAAGAGAAATTTGAATGTAGAGTTAAGGGTACCCTCAGAGCACAGAGCTCATTTACAGGCAATGGAAAGAGACTGCCTGGTCTTATTAGGTGCTTGGCTCATGTGGAATTTCACCCCTGTTTTGCCTGCAACCCTAGAGGCTCATGGTGGGAACCTCATCAGCCAAAACTCCCCAGTGATTCCTCTGTCTGTCTGGGGCTTGTCGAGGGCACCGCTTTGGCTTCAGGAGTCAAGTTCTCTAGTTTATCTGAAGGCTGGTGGATTTGAACCAGCATTCTCTTTCCAGCTGTCTAAAAACTGGCTTTGACCTATTTGGCTGCACTGGGCAACCGGTTTCACTGACCTTATACTTTTCTAGAATGTAGGCACCCCCGGGTGGTGGCAGAGGGATCCCATCACAATGCCTGATTGCTGTATGGATGGATGTAAAGTTATCAAGTATGGAGGATGCATTAGAACCTTGAGAGGCTTCATGGAGGAGGGCACGGAACAGTGGCTCACCAGATAGAGTCCGAGGAGCTTACATTCCAAAAGTGTAAGCTGATGGCTCCCAAGGCAGCAAAGGGGTCATTTCTTGATACACTCCTGTCTATAAAGACATGGATATTTTTCCATCCCCATAAGTTTTGATTTACTGGGGGAAAGGTAATAATACTTCATGCTTGATTCTGGAAGCCTAATATTACTCCCCGTGAATCTTGAATGTTTTCATCCCCTCTGTCTCTGAGGAAGAGTGTCCTGACTGGAGGGATCAGATGGAAAGCAGGTGGATATGTCAGCCTTTGTAGTTCCAGTGAGTCTAGTACCTCCCCAACACATGCATTCCGAATGGCCAGGTGTCCCCTGGTTCTGCACCTGCTTCTGAAGGATGCTGATGGCATGCCTGCATGCAGAGGATGTGGATGATTATAGTAGAGTATCATGCTGGGAGTGCTTCCCAGTGGCCTGATCGGAGACAATTTGGAAGGAAGAGCAAGCAATGTAGAAAATGTAGAATACTTGTGCTGCGCTGTCCGGGGAAAATTATCAACAGGTTTTACACTGCTGAGCTGGAGTCTTCTCCTTGGGTCACGCCTGCAAAGCCCAAGGAATTCCCCTCAGTAGAGAAGACAGAGCGCAGAGGCCCAGGAAGCAGAGGGGCGAGGGCAGGACAGGGGACTGTGTAGCAAAGCCTTGGTCACAGCCATGGAGGGAAAACAATGGCTGTGGAAGAACTCTAGTCCTCTTGGGACAGTCTGATTTTCCTGGCCGCTCTATCCAAGGCAACTCAGGAAGGGGAGGGATCCTGGTCCTGGCCTCTACTGTACCTCTTGGGCCCTTATGCCTAATTTTTGTGGCTACTTCTGTTAATCTACTGTGGCTAAAGAGAAGGCATGCATTGCCAGGTCTGTAAGGGAAAGACTTCAGAGGCGTCATTCTACTAGTCTAACGAAGAGAAAGAGACACAGAGGACCCAAGAAGCACAGATTATAAGGCTCCTTTAGTAGGACACAGTTGTCTACAGCCCCGTAGTATCCCAAGTGGAAGTTCTAGGTCTCGAACACTCAAAAGAGTAGCGTTGAGAACATGGCCTTAGACCAATGACAAGTGCAGAGCCGTGCTGCAATGGGTGCGGATGTACCATGCTGGGTCTGCTGAGCAGTCAGGTGGGCACACACACGCGCATGCACACACAGACATGTACACACTCATACGCACGACAGGAATCAGGCACTGGCTTGTCTTGTCTGTGTTTATTGTTGGAATTTGGAGCTGGCTGTCTACTGGAATAGATGGGAAGAAGCTAAGAAGCCAGAGACAGTGGCAGAGGGGGTGACCATGAGAAGCCCTGCTCACGGTTCTTGAATGCTATCTTGGCCAATGGTTTAGACCATAGGTTTGAATTGGTGAGTCAACCTAGCTAGTCCTGTGTCAATTACTTCTTGTTGCTGTTCACTGTGTTTGGGGGCTGCTGCTTGCTGTGAGGTGCACTGAGGCAACACAAAGTCTTTTGAGCTCCTTGGAGAAAATTCACCATGTAAGTACAAATTACCACCATTATACCATGGGCATGAGACTCGCATCAGCTTAAACCAATCACCAAGGATGGCTGGAGTATCAAACAAAAGCAGCCAAAGCTGTCCCAGTCTCAATCCAGGTAAATGATGTTTCCTAATTTCCATTACCCCTGCCTTGGAGGCAAAGGTCAGGGCCATCGAAGAGCGCACCATTGGTCCCCCAGTCTTATTTGAATGGCTTGAACAGCACTGATTTTTTTTCCCCCTCAACCTTGGAAAATTGGGAAAATAGTCACAACCATCTTGCCTTTTGGCAACTGTTGAAAAACTAGCCTTTTTAGAAAAAAAAAACCAACAAAAAACGAGGCTTGCATGTCTACATGGCAACACACAGTTGGAGCTGGCTGGCTCCTGCTTGGCCCCTACAGCTTGGGCATCCATTAGTCACTTCCTGTCCTTGTGCTCCCACTCTGTTTACTCTGCTCACTGACTTCTGCACTTGCCTCCTGTCCACGGGGCTATCTATTTCCTTCTACTGGTTATGCCCTCCCTTCCCTTCCCTAAGTCAACCAAGATCCCGAATTCATCGTGCCCTCATTATGCAAATCTAGGCCAGCTCCCCTTGCAGAGGAAAGATCTGCCCAACCACCCCTTACCAAGGGAGAGATGAGAAGAGCCGGGTTTCTCTCCCTCTCCCCGCCCTCGTCAGTAATTCCACCCGAAAGTTCTCTTATTCCGAGCTGCCCAGGCAGTAATCCAACTAAATTAGATCATAAGCATTTGAAAGTTTTCATACTAAATAAAAATATAGATATAGCTAAGAGAAGATGAGATTTAATTAATGAGTGTTATTTAACAGAACAAGTTGTGCCATATATGGAGGATTAAGAGATAAAAAAGGATAGGAGGGAAACATCAGATTTTAATGAGTTGCCATCTTTGCTCGCCCTGGCTGAGCTTCCTCCATTGAGGAAATATTAACACTTACTAGGGAATCATCTGCACGCATGTACACGGTGGCTACCCGGCTTTCCGTGACGCAGCAGCACTGGGGTGCAAACGAATTCCAACCTGTCCTCAAAATTCAAGGCTTCCATCCCTACATTGGTGGATCGCTTAGGGAAGCCACAGGCAAGGTTCAGTATTGAAGAATACATTAAAAATTATTGCCAGAAATGCCAGGGAAGGGATCTTGGGCTAGAATGCAGTGACGCCTTGGGTAGGAAAAATGGCAGGTGAGGTCTGAAGTACTGCGATCTGTTACTTGCTCCTTTGTGAACCATTCTCCGTGTTTGCTACCCTGGAGATACTGACAGAGTGAGGTCTCCTGTGTCACACTTTGTATAGTAATGAATACATTAGGTACTCAATAAATGCTGGATATACTTATTACAACTCAGCTCAAACTAGATGCAGGAAGTGTGGACATCAGACGCTGTACACGGATGGTTTCTTGTCAATGCTTATATTCATGGTCTTGCAGATGATGGTGGGATTCTTGGTGCATCCCTGTCTCTTACCATTGACTTTTGCTATGGGTGTTTGCTTTACTTAAAGGACTGGAACCATGTGACCCATAGAGCTCCTCCTGGGACAGTGAAACAGGAGAAGGCTGCAGACATCCATGTTAACACTTCAGGTTTAGCTCTGAGGACCTTTTGGTGGGATACTAGGCCTCTATGCATGCACAGCCATTTGCTGGTCTCAGCTGTGCACTTTTTGAAGACATATTTAGGAAGCTGAGATAAAGGTATGAAGGTATGGTATCAATAATTTTTAAGGTAATGTTTATAGAATACTAAGCACTATGCTATAACAAATTAAGTCTCCCTAACAGCAGGATGGAACCATTAATGTCCCCAATTTGCAGATGAGAAGAATCAAAGCTCATTCAAAATACATTAGTTGTAAAAAGTCATCTAAGTGGCGTGCAACAGGGACTGGTTTGGAGCCAGGCCTGTTTGATGGCAATGTTTATGCACATTCCCTACACCTCCCCAACCTCTGAACTCACAAATAATGACAATAGCAAAGTGTTGCTCGTGAGTGCTAACAGCAGAGAGGAAGATGTTACATTCTACAACCTGAATGTGTGAGATAGTGACAGTTTGCAGTGGGTTCTCTTATGTGTTATGCATTTCAAATGGTTTAATTCTGGGTCAACTGTTTTCTGTGCTAAGTTTCTCTGTGCTACGGATGCATTTCCTTTATCAGACCCCCATAGAGCAGGTCAGCAAGTGAATGGACGCAGATCTTCCTTGGCCCCATTATATGGAAATCAAAAGTTAATTCAGTTCCTATTCAAAGGAGGGTGAGAAGCTGATAGCAATATGCTTAAGGGATGTAAGTCGACCTGCCCGCATTCTCGGGTCTAATAGGAAAAAACTAGTTTCTCATATCCCCTCCAATATCTTCACTGGTTTTCCCCTGCTCAGGGAAATTGCAATAATCAGTGCTAGCTGCCTGCCTGGGCTTGTGCACACCCAGAGCAGAGCACCAGCCTCAGGGCCACGCAGCCGGAGCACTCTCCACAAGGCAAAAGCCACACTTTGACTTCCATGTTCCTGCAGAGAGAGTGTGTTTTGGATGCACTCGTGGTTTGATAACTTAGTGGAACAAAATCGGGCACAAACATTTCCTCTGCGCTTTCAAGTTGATGTTTTTATAATCTCTCAGACTCCCCACCCCCTGGCATTGTTTCTAGACACCTACTCAGGGCTGTCTGGCAATCCTTTTTGAAGTTAGAACATAATTTCAAAAATAAAGAAATGCAATTCACACTTATCAGAGCCCATCACTTGCATACTGCTTTAGACAGATGACCTCCTGGGCCAAGCTTTAACCAACTCCATTGCCAATGGGACTAGGTATTACTGCTGCTAAGTTAGGGGTTTTTCAGCCCAGGATTCTTAGCTCTTTAAATTGTCCAAGACAGTACTTTTATGGAACTTTTTTTTCTTTTTCTTTTTTTCTTAAGTATAGCCCATCCTTCCTTAGAATGGTGTTTAGGAGATGTATGGTTTGAACTGCATAGTGCTAGGTCTGATATATGTTAGGATAAGTAGCTTGAAAGACCTGGCCATAAACTGCTCAGAATCTGGGGTCTAGTAGATGTGTAGGCACCCTCTACTTCTTTCCAACTATGTTTAAAATAAAAGAGAGATCCCAGGGACACGTTCATATGCAGCTTTTTTTTTTTTTTTCTAGCTGAAAACAGAAGCAACCATTAGCTGAGATGAAGGGAGCTGGGTTGCAGGGAGGCTCTTGACTGTGTCTAAACTGACATTCAGAGACTGGCAGTGTTTAAAGAATTTGTAATCATTTTTCGTTATGTGTTTTGGTTCTGGGACACATCTGAAGGTGACCGAAAATGAGGATATAAATAGGACTCCATGGTGTTTGATAGTTCTATACCTACCCTGGGGTAAAACCTTGAGACACAGGAAAGATGTAGTTTGCACTTGACATTTGTTGTCCCAGGGAATCAACCACATCTACGGCAGAAATGAAGGACTATTCTCACAAAGGAACTTAGGGCCAGCTGCTAAGGTTGCAGAGTGTTTACCGTGTAAGTGCAATAGGAGTTCAGAGTGGGCCCTAAGGGTGTGGCTGGGACTGAAGATACCCGGCTTCCCCCAGCATGGAGCCTGGCAGGCAGTGCTGTATGATGTCCTGGAGGGAGATATTGTAGGCAATCAGTTTCTATGAAGGGACAGAACTTGAAAAATCTGAAAGGCTAGATACACACATGTGCAGCTCCCTTGGAACTTCAGAAAGCCCCAGTGGTGTCAGCAGGGAGTGAACTTTGTAGTTGGGATGAGCCATGAACTTGGACAGGTGATGTAACTGATATAAATAGTTCCTAATGTGTGAAGTAGGTTTGTGCTATTCCGACAACTTGGGTTTACCAGTCTTACAATAAATGTAAGAAGGATAAAAGATTCCCCTGCACCCTCTTACAGTTTGAAAAGGTTTCCTGTCGCCGCCAGCCTCGTGTGGACTGTTATCCCAGATCTCTTGGCAAAGCATGTCAATCTCTGCTGAACCGACCTTTGCACCTGACGCCTGTCGGCCCAGGGAGTCAACTGCATCTCTAGGGAGCTGAGAACAGAAAGAAAGCAATGCCATTGTGGACCAAAGTGGAGGCCCTCTGGAGAATTCTTTGGTTACTGCCATGGGAGAAGTGTGGACTTTCCGTTCAGGGTTACAATAATCAGAGAAATATTGCCTGGTAGCTTTTAATTACACCATAGATGCCTCGCCCTATCACCAAGGAGCAAACAGGCCTCTATTCCTGATTACAATGAAAATGTGTGTGTGTGTGTGTGTGTGTGTGTGTGTGTGTGTGTGTTTTTAAACAAACACTTTACTTAAACTATGGATTTTTTTTAATTAGAAGAAAGATTAACTAAATGAATTTTCTCTTGTAATTTAATCCATTCTAATTATCTTGAGACTGTTTATGATGAAATACTTAAATTTTTGCCTAGCTGCAAAATTCACGAATGAAAAACCTCCAAGCCAGCCGATAGTATGGGTTCCTCTTGCAGCTCTGTTTACAATGGCTCCCAGAAGCACATGATGGAAAAGATGGAGGCAAGTGCATCCCAGTCGTGACTGGGATGTGTTCAAGATGGTGGCACCTTATTTTCCAAAGGCAATAAAGATGATCTTTTAAAAATACTTATTTTATTATTTGAATTGTATGTATGTGTGTGAGTGTGGGTTGGGGGCATGTGTGCATGGGAGTGTAAGTGCTCCTCTAAACTAGATGTATCAGATCCCTCTGGGGTTGGAGTTATAGGAGGATGTGAGTCACATGACATGAATCCTGGGAACCAAATTCGGGTATTCTGGAAGATCAGGACATGCTCTAAAATGCTGAGCCATCTCTCTAGCCCCAGTACAATCTTTTTAATGTCTTAATGACACCCATTATTTTGTAGGTGACTATATATGGAAAGGCAATCGCTTTAAACACAGCTTATGAAATAGAATGCTATGAAGGGAGAGAGGGTTGCTAAGATTGAATCCGATTAGACAAGCTGCTTGGGAGGAAAGGCAAAATCTGTTTCTGGCATGAACATCTGGGGTATCCTTCTGATAACTACAGAGATTTTCCAGATGTTGCACATGGGGCATGCTCCAAGGAATCAAGAAACTGCAGTGAGTTAGGAAGGAGGGTGACTGTGAAGGTTATCGGGTTGAGTGGGCACAGAGAATCAGTGAGGGTTTTGGTCTCTCTAGAGGGCGTCCTTGTTACTTGGTAGAGTCAAAACTGGGACTACTGGATTACTCTTGATTTACAGAACCTGGGAAAGTAAAATTGTGCTACCCAGAGTTGTGATGGATAAGGAAGGAATCCACAAAAGAGAGACTGAGATATGTTCTAAGTGATGCTGACTCCTGACACCCTCCACCCAGGAAAAGGTGGATTCCCCCGCCTCCTTTTTTTCCTCCCACAATGCTGGGACTCAAATCCTGGGTTTTAGGCATATTAAGCAAGTGCCCTGTCACTGAGGTATGTCCCAGCTGATCAGACTCCCTCTTAATGCAGACCATGACATCTTGCCACACTCCTCAATGGCATGCCTGTGGTCTCCAGTTAGAGGAGCACTGTCTTCAAAGAATGGAATATTCTTCTATTCAGGAGTAACAATTTCTAAATTATACCTCAAAGAAGTTTCTTTCTTTGAAAGATCCTTATTATAAAAATAAAACCTAGAATTAAAATAAATTCATACTTGGTTCTCTGGGAACACCTGTCTCAGAGTTTGAGAACCTTTGGCCCAAAGTTGCAAACCTCAATTTTACAACATGGTTCTATTAGCATAAATATTTGATTCCATGTATCATTGGACTCTTTGATAAGATGAATAGGTTCAATCCCAGCTGAGAGATGAAATTCTGGTTTTGCAATCATAACGAGTGTGGGAAGCCAGCTTTACCCAGGGTACTCTTGAGGAGAGAGGGATGAGAAACTTGTAGATAGAAAGATAGCAGAGATTGAGACAGACAGAAACACAGGGTAGCTTCGGGAGGACCTGGATCAATATCCACCAGCCCCTCTGGCTCTTCAAAAGGGCTTTTTATAAGAATGCCAAGGGGTGGGGCAAAAGACCTCCCTTTTGCTAGATCAAAGCATACCACATAGCCCAAGTGCTGACCCTTCCACACACCTGGTAACTATGCCCGTGGTTAAGCCATCCCCTTACAGAGCCCTGTTGGGTAAAGCAAGCTCAGATCTCACTAGGAAACCTCTGTGGGCCCCCACAAATGAGATGCAGAACAAACCTTTGTTTGGGGAATGAATGGAGGGGGTGTTGGTTGTGATATGTCACTAACTTCTTGATGGGTTTGGAGGAAGATTTGTGGAAGGGTAGCTAAAGATGGGAGAATCAGAATCCTTCCTTGCCCTTCAATTTATGCTACATAGGTGCCAGGCAACAGTAGCAGTCATGATGACTTTAGCTCATGTCCACAGGGGTCTAACATCAGACTGAGCACAGTGCCACACAGACTCTTCATCCAGCCCAAGGAAGGATGTGCTACTAGCACTCCGCATCTTACAGACAATGAAACAGAGGTCCATCAAAGCTAAGAGCTGCCGGGATTTGAGTGTAAGCAGGCCTACACAAAAGCCATGTCCTTCAGCGCTTCCTTAGTAAGCTTGCATTTCTCCCAGTCCAGGGAAAATGGGAGGAGACAGATGGACTTCTGCTTTAATATTTTCTATTGGAATACAAATATAAATAGATGAAGTGGGGATAACTTTTCATCATAGGCAAGGAAACACCCCAACATCCACAGAGATAGATTTCCAGGCAAACTGGGCATGAACAGGAACCAAGGGGAGCAGATGAATGAAGAACTGTTAACCAAAAGCACCTGTTACTGCTCTCCATGCTTCAATTGCATGCCATCAGATGGGGCAACACTCATGGAGTCTAACCCTTTAATGCAAGGTCTTTTGTGTATGTTATGGGAATATATATTGAAAACCTGCCTTACAGCAGAGAAAAGGGCTTGATTGCATTTGAGTGGCCCATTCACACAAGTCTGTATCACATGCAATAAACCCTGGAAATGGACGGGTCCTTAGAGATCATCTTATTCAAGTATATTCTAAAGTCAGTCAATCACACAGTGCATTTGTGATATTTGCAATATCTGCACTGTTATTTACTTAATATTTTTCTTTAAATTTACTCAGGCCTAATATCGCTACCTTCTATCAGCACATCCCTAAGCAATAACACCCATGTAATCAGAGGTTTGATGTGGTAGTTATATTTTCCTGATACTTATTCTTAAGAGCTTCATATAACTATCCAACGAAGTGCATTTGCACCCAATGGACAGCATCTTGTGTTTAGATACAATGTCCTAGGAAGCAACTACATGTTCTAACATCTATGATATCACTAAGTGAGGAGAACAATATAACTCTATTATAATCTATGGACCACCATCATATATACATCCCTTGCTAATCACAATTTCATTGTGTCATTGATGAAACATTTCCTGCATGAAGACACCGAGGTTAGAGACTTTTGGTGACATGTTCTAGGGTGCATGAACTATATTTGTCACAGTCAAGCCTAGAATACAGATGTCCCCTTCACTGGCCAATGCATTTTCTATGATGCCATAAGGAATGAGTTATGAGAGAGAGAGAGAGAGAGAGAGAGAGAGAGAGAGAGAGAGAGAGAGAGATCTATCATAAATAGATCCTGGAATTCAACTCACGAGGCCTATCTTTCACTTTCCTTTCAAAGTCTTGAGGTGTAGTGCAGGTGTGCTGTAGTGTACGTGGTGAGAGATCCAAGAATCGCAGACTTGATTCTTTTTAAAACTCAGCTGCTGAGTACCCAGCACATACTAGGACAGTTTATTCTACTTTTCAACAGATCTTACATATGTTTGCTTTTGGGTGTGCAATCTTTCTGCTGGAACTCTCCCTGATGGGCTTATGCCCTGAGAGTGAACCATATTCAGTTCTTTCTTTGTGTGAAGTCTTGTGTCTTTCATCAGTGACACAATGAAATTGTGATTAACAATATGATGGTGGCCCCATAGGTTATAATAGAGTTAAATTGTCCTCCTCACTTAGTGATATCATAAATGTTCATGAGTCATATGTGTGTGGTGATGCTAGAGTAAGCAAACCCACTATTCTGTCGTTGGAATAGAAGTATAATAACTCTTATAATTTTGAATAGTACACAATCCTTGGTAATAAATGCCATTGTTACTGGTTTCTGTTATTGTGAAGCATGTTCCCACTTATTAAAACTGTTTACTATAAATGATGTTTTGTAGGCAGCAATATCTCTAGCTTTCCATAGCTTTCAGTTGCATTAGGAGGCCATATTGAATGACTGACCTAGGTCATCTGAGTTTGCACAAGAACTCTATCATGCATTGACAAAGTCATCTAACCATGCAGTTCTTGGATCAAGTCCCCACTACTAAGACATACATACTATTTTTGATGGGTCTGTACCTGCCACTCCTGGCTATAGGCTTAAATCCTGACCACTTCCTCTGAAACTGTCAGGAGGTGGTACAGAGGATGATCTGAGCTTCCCCAGAATCCCTCCCCTCCTCTCTTCTTGATAAGAAGCCATGTCACGATTAGATAGTACCAGATTGCATCGGAAAGCCCTTCCAGAAATGTTCTTCCTGGAAATCTGGAATAGCAACTCCTAACGTTAGGACAAAGCTGTGTCCACTGCATCGTTTTCCAGCTGATGCTGAAAGCCCTCCTTCAACAGCTAAGAAAGCCATCCCTGTCAGAGATGAGAATCTCATCGCGTGTAAAGCCATTATTTCTTGTTATTTTATTTTATATTTCCACAGTGACTTGAAAATGTGTCCTTGCCTCTTCTGCCTCCTACTTCTTATTCTGGGTTTAGATAGAAAACATAGACTTAGGGATCCAGGGTCAAAGAGAATGTCTGAGCATGTGACATTCCTAATGTGTGGTAGAAGGCTTACATTTGGCCAATTTGTGGGGGTGAAAATTACTGTTCTAAAAGTTTGCCTAGAATAGTAAGAGGTATAAAGGTTCAGGTTTTTACCAGAAGGAGGAAGAGAAGAGGAGGAGGAGGAGGAGGAGGAGGACCGCCACTATTCTGAAAATAGTTTCATTAAGAACACCTGGAGGATTTGGTTAATCCACAAATCAGATTATCAGCTGCTTTCATGGACATGGTGGTGAAGACAATTCCACAGAGTCATCTCCGCTTGACCTCACTGTTGTCACAAAAGCTCAATGTCCAAGGATAATAGCTACATTAAAAAAAGGGGGGGGTAATATCTACATCAGTTTCCCTAACTTGGCTGGAAGGCGGAATGAGATGCGGAGACAGCTGTCTTTGTGTGATGTTGGCTAATTTTAACAGTTGCTTTTTCTCTAAGCTTGTTCCCTATTGTTCTGAGACTTTCTCCCTCCTGGACTGTGACCCTGTCTCCTTCTGATGACAATCACTTAATCAGCACATCTCATTGTCGCCTGGATGGTTTTACCTTGGGTAAAGATTCATTATCCTTATTAACATCTCAAGAAACCTTTTCTTTCCCCAACCAATTAAAGAGGAAAAATAGAAGGGCCCAGTGCAATAGATGGAAAAGAAAACTCTTCTGACATGTGACACCAGCTCAGGTCACTCAGCCCCCTGTGGCCCTGAGAATCAAGTTGTCACAATTCTGAAACATGAACAGAGGTCAGGACCACAGAGGTAAAATACACAGGTTGGAATAACTATTGCACACGCTGCCCAAATCCTCAACAGCTCACCAGGTTTAGAAAGTACCAGTGTTGGTAGACTGAGTCCCTAGACTGTCACTTTGTGTTACTTGGCAGGGAAGGAGGCCTACATCCAGCAGAGGATCACAACAGTGCACTATCCACAGATACCTGCCCTTGTTTTCCTAGCAACAGGAATGCTGGCATCTCCTTGTATTTTCTCAACTGTTCTGCCTTTCAAACATACTAACACCCAGTTCACCTTTTTATTAGGTAAGAAATGCTTATCTGGGTTGACTATAGTTCAGGTGATTTGACCTAATAAAAATTCTATAGTTCCATCAAGCTGTGGTGTGATAGCCATTGGCTGGCCTTCTTATGTTAAATCCTTCATATTAATAAGGGGTGGTGGCAGGTGATAGGCAGGTGGCAGTTTATAGGAACAGAAATCCATTTTAAAATCACATTTAAGGAATAAACCTCCTCTAACCACACAATATGCCTTCTGATTTATTCATAGGAATAAACTGCACCTTACCCAAATAATGCTAATATATTCCAAAGATATACATGAAGTGTGGTGATTTAGATTCAAAGTCTATTCTTATCTATGCAGTTCTATAGATTTTAGACCTTATATTTAACTTGTTAGGAGCGAACATAAGACTCATTGTTGGGCAGATAATTTAGCTTTTACAGTTAACACCAACACATTATACCTTCGATTCAAATCTGTAGCAATAAAATTGCTAAATTTTAATAATTTAAATTAAATACACTAAATTTCCAAATAAAAATAATTTGGTTACAAATTTGGGAAATGCATTTGACCAAATATGGAGAGCCCCTGGGGCTTCCACTTGAATGACTTTTGGAAGTCTGTACTTTCAACGTCTCTTTCTTTTCTTCCCTCCTCATCTTATTGCTTCTTCAGTACAATAAATGCAACCTATAAAGGCTCATGTGAATTGTTCACTTGACTATTTGCAAGGACTCCCTTGAAACCGTCTCTCTACGACCTTCTGAAAACAGGCTGCAGACAACCTGAGCGCCCAACACCAGCCACCCACCAGCCTGCCTTACCCCACTGTTTACTGACCAGTGCCATTTCATTCTTATTTATTTTCTATCTTCAAAACATTGCATTTGAGGCTCTGTGTGGAAAGGACCTAAGTTCTTCTCTTTCTTCCGACTGTCAGTCTCCCTGAGGAGGAGGGCTGATTCTGGGCTTGTAAATTGTGGCATTTACTTTAAATGAAATGACAGGGATGTCTGTTTAAACTAAAAGACTAAAACTCCATGAAGCAGCTCCAGGGGCCAGTAGCTGGAAAGCTTGAGAAGTAATTATGCATGGATGATCCTCTCCCCCAGCTTTCCAGTAGTGAATCTCACAACTAAGGGACATTTGCTGTTTTTGAGAAAACACAGAGCAGGAAACATGGAAGAGACAGCACAGGTCCTATTAACCAAGCTGGGGAGCCCTGATTTCTCCCAAGAAAAAGCTTTGGCAATCACAGTCTTAACAACTTCCTTAGAACAGACTCTTCCATCACTGGCTGTCCTAATTCAGAACCAGGGACTTGCCTGTACCAGCATCTCTTCCCTCTTGAAGGGCCACACTGCATATAAATTGGCACTTCCTTGACATCCCTCAAGAACTCCTGGGTGTCAGATCACAGAGATGTGAAACTTGAGCCGAATGCTTCAAGTAGTGGAGACACCCTTTGCTCGGTCATCGCACCCAAGGGCCCGCTTGTCTGAAGTGCCTGAGCTCTCCTGCTCGCCACGACCTCACTGTCCTCCCAGAGATCAAAGCTGCCATTGGTCCATTTCTTGTTCAAAGGCTCCAGAGACATCTCTCTCGGCTCCTGTGTCTGGTCTTCCCTCACGCCTAGTCTGTGGGTTCTCCCCCTTTTCCTTTGGCCGTAAGATCTGTCAAGCCACCCTTGGTGGTGTCTCCTCCTCACAAGGACGTCCACCTGCCTTTCTTTTCACCTTTCTCTTCATCTAGTCTCAGGCAATTTTCTCATTTTGAGTTTAGTTACTTTTTGTTAAAGGGCCAGATAACAATTAGTTTTATGGGTTTTTATCCTCTATTGTGATTGCTCAATGCTGAGGTGTATCTGGCAACTAGCAAGATGCCAAAGAACTGGTGTGGTTGTCCTCTACCAATGCTCTGTGTGTGGACACTGAAATTTGAATTTCATAGAATTGTCAAATGTCAGAAAAAAAATTTTTTTTTCTTTTTTTGCTGTATTTCTATCAAGGCTTCAAAACTGTCAGAAACAGGTCTTTGTTAGCAAGCCATAGAAAAACCTGGAAGCAGGCCAGGTTTATCCCTTTGGCTACAGCTGGCCAGCACCTGCCCTAGGGTCTACCTGCTCTTCCCTCTTGTGAACTATTTCCAGACCCCCCAAAAAAAAAAATTAATAGGTCACAACAGGAGTGAGAGCCAATAGGCCCCACTCTGGAGACACTATCCCTGCCCTTTTCTTCCTAGACAGGGAAAGGGGGAGCCAAAGTTGAAGTATATGAATTGAGAGATGTGGGATCATTTACTTTAGGGGTTTTGATTGGCAAGAGCTTTCTGGAAGCAGGGAATAGGGACAACAGAGATATGAAGGTGGGGAGAAATTTTTATTTAAACCACACCAGGCATGCAGAAGCACATCTAAAACCCCTGAAGAGTGGAAGCCACTGTACGGACTGTCTTGGTCTTGGGCTGTGCACATCCCTCCCCTGAAAGTCTGGTGAATTGTCCCTCAGCCTCTGCAGGGAGCTGAGTTGAGATGAGTGGCCGCAGGGGATGCAGGACCTGGAGCATCATTGAGAGATTGCAATAACAATTCACTGCCAACGGACTGTCCCAGCAGGGTCCCAGTGCCATGGTCATGGCCCTGATTGGCATGCTGCCCTTCAGGTGGCCAATTAGATGGAACGGAGGGAGATTGAATGCAGAATCAGTTCACTTCATCTCTGTTTAACTGCCCGAATGAACAGCATGGGAAACTGAGTCTGACCTCATCAGTCAGCCCTGTGCAAGAGCCTCTCCTTGTCTCTCATTCTAGATGGCCAAGTTGGGCTTTGGGGCTAGGACAGAGGACAGGCTTCCACACTCAGGTTCGAATCAAAGGAACTGGAAGTGGGAAGGCCGTTGCTCGGTTGGAACTCCCCTGCAGGGTCTATGCAGCCTAGAAGGTTATCAAGGCTGGTGTGGAGGAGCCCTACAGCAGACTTAGAAAAGCAACAAAAGCAAAAACTGGAGGGGAAAAAAGGGTTCGGTGGATTACCTTGGAATCCTAACTCTCTGAGAAGAAAAAAAAGTACCCGCTTCCAATCCTCCATCAAAGAGATAATTAGACACATTCAGAGCAGCCTGTGCTTTCCCGGGCAAAAAGAATGGAAAAACAAATACAAAATGACAAAAACAAAACAAACAAACCAACAAACAAACTCCCCCCCAAAACAAAACAAAGCAAAACAAAACAACAAACATCAAAAAACAAACAAACAAAAAACCAAAATAACAAAAACAAATAACCCACCCAAAACTTCAAAACCATTATGTATTTATATTTTGGGAGATGGGGTCATAATATATAGTTCAAGTTGACTTCAAACTAAAGATCCTCCTATTTCAGCTCTTGAATGCTGGGATCATAGAGTGTGCCTCTGTACTGGTCCTTAAAATGGTCACTTTGTAACAAAGAACAGGCCTTTACCATTTTTATTTAAAGGGGTGGTAAGCAGGGGAGGTATTTGAGACAGAGTTTCTCTGTGTAGCCCTGGCTGTCCTGGAACTCACTCTGCAGACTGCTGGCCTCCAACTCAGAGATCTGCCTGCTTCTGCCGCCCAAGTGCTGGGACTAAATGCGTGTGCCACCACTCCTGGCTCACAAATACTCTTGGTTAAGCAGTTCTTATGTGAGCGGTAGCTGAGTGGAGAATGAAGCGGGCCCAGAGGTGGAGCCACGCTCTAGTGGCAGTGACCTTGGGGACGCTCAGGAGTCAACTACCGGGCTGAGTGAGCAAGAAGATGCTTAGATCTCTGGCAGTTGTGCCTGGTTATCCGAGGACCTGGACGGCTTGTGTACACCAAAAACGCTCCCACAAACAGGTTCGCAGTGGTACCAGCGCCAGGGATTCTGGGATGCGGCCAACGAGAGCAGGGAACAAGGGCGTAGCCTTATCAGCTGCAGGCACTGATAGTTTCCCATGCGTGTGCATTCCTCCCTCCCCAAGGATGAGTGCTTCGGATAAGGTGTCTTATCTGATTGGGTCTCTTCCCACCCCAAAATGCAATCCTGCCAAGAAGGGAAAGGCTTTTCCAATGGTGGAGCCTCGCTTTCCCCTTTCCCTGACCCCACGGAGATTTGGAGAGGCAGTGGGATGCTGGAGGGCACATGTGTCCCTGAGGGAACAGCCAGTTGCAATGCGCGACCGTCACTATCGATCTACGATTTATGAAAATAAAGCAATATGTGCCTGTTTCGGTGCCTGCCGTTTGCCTACCAATGGTGCAGTGTTCACCATTCCAGCCCTCTCGGCATTCACATTTGCCATCTTTACAGGTCCCGTGCTCAATGCAGCGGGGGTGGCACACGCGCTGGTCACAAGCCGCGCCTGTCCAGCCCTCTTCACAGCGGCAGGCTCCCCCGATGCAGACGCCGTGAGTGCCACAGTCTACTGAGCACACTTCTGGAAGAAAAACAATGATTACAGCTCAACACCACAGCGGGGTGAAGTCCTTCATGGAAGCCAGACCACACACATGGCTCGAGCCGGAGCCGGCCTGAGGCCCAGCAGCCCTAGCGTCTTTGCAGGTTTGTCTCTCCCGCATTGGCTGGGGAGTCATTTTGCTACTTTCAATTTATTTATTTATTTATTTTTTCTTCATCTAGAGCAGTGGTCCTCAACTTGTGGCTACTGGGCCAGCAGCATTGCCATCACCTGGGAACTTGTCAGAAATGGAAAGAAATGCCAATCCTTGTGCTCAGGTTGGATCAACTAGATGTATTGTCGGGAGCTGGACTCACCAATTCACTCTCACAAGCCCCCTGGGTGGTTTGGATACCCGCTGGAGCGTGGCAACAGCTCTTCTAGATACTGAGACCATTTGAGAGGAGGTCGGGCAGTGGCTGCTGCTTAGTGAAGCTGACCAGGAGGTACACCCCATGCAAAAGAACTATCTGGTGGATTCTGGCTCCCTAGTCAGCTGGGGGAGTCTGAACTGACCAAGCCACTGAAGCCTGCTGGGGTCCATGCTGCTCCATTCCTCACAATGCCTGTAGACCTACAGGTTCCCCAGTTCAGCACTCTGCGGCAAAGATAAACCCTGAAAATTACGCTGCACTTGCACAGCCTCTTTCTCAAAGGAGCTCAAAGTCTTTTGTGGGGGGAGTGGGGGAGGAGACAGACAGACAGATATTCACGCTGGCGTTCCAAACCCATCACGCGAGGACAAGCACGTGCCAGACATTCATCCTTACAACAGCCCACTGAGGGAGGCATGGCTCGTCATGCCAAGGGAAGGGAGACCAGGCCGGGATGGGCAGTGACTTGCCCAAAGTCACAGCGTGTCTGCAGTGTAACTGGGGCTTGGGGCTGGGACCCTGCGTCTCCCCCACCCTCTGCAGAACTTTGCCAGGACCACCAGCAGATGAAGCCAGAGGTGAGGGGGCCGACTCCCTTCCTTTTTTTTTTTTGGAATGAAAGATTCATTACTTTCCTCATTGCAGGCAAAGCTTCACATCTCTCCCTTTATGATTGTCACGGCAAGCTGACAAGCTGTCTCAGCACCCCGAGGAAGGGGGCGACATGATGATGGCTTGCTTGGATAGGCACTCGTCAGTGAACAGAACCTTTCTTGGGAAGGGGTTGGGACCGGCTTGAACTGTTGAACTGTTCCATTTTTTTTTTTTTTTTAAGGTCACTTGGGAAGTAAGACACATACTCTTAATTTTAGGAAAATAAAGTGTACAGCATAACTTCATTATTTCCCTGTCACTGGAGAACTGCAGAGCTTTATAACATGTTCACACGACACCCCGAGGGAGCCTCTTTTCTGTTTTATAGGACATTCTATTCTGTTTGTCTAGGACTGAATTGTTCTGTGTTGTTTTCTGCTACCTTTAGGGAGTGTACATAAGAAAGCCTATAATGCAAGCAGAAGCATCCCTCCTGAGCCCGTCATCCATTTGTGGTGACGGGACCACAGAGGGACAGGAACCAACACAATCATTTGATTGTTCTTTTCATTCGCAAAGACCACAAACTCCATGGCTAAGGAGACGAGTGAGAAAGGTACTGTAGGACTGACCAAAATCCCTCTTATCCCACGTGTAACGACGAGATTTCCATCCAGCCAGAATGTGATGCAACACAAGGTTCGAGTATGGGAAAGTGAGGAGACGATCTCTTGGCTTACCAACGGAGCAGTCGGGACCCATCCAGTTCGGATCACAGCTGCAGAGGCCGGAGTCAGGGAGGTAAGTGCCATGCCCACTGCACTGGTCTGGGCACTGAACCCTTGCCAGCTCACAGTTGAGACCACCCCAGCCAGGGCTGCATAAACACTCTCCATGCACACAGACACCATGGCTGGAACAGGTGGGATCCAAGCAGTCGACTGAAACAAGAGAAGAAACACCGATCAGTCATGAAGAAGGGGCCACCAAGGCCCTGACCCCTTCCCACACAAGCAAATGAAGGTGTCTACATATTACTCAGGTGGTCCCTTGGCAGCCATAAAAAAAAGGATTTTTATGTTGGAATACCAAATCTCAAAATGTAAAGAAGATACAGGAGATGTAAGGGAATTCCTTAGGCACAGTCAGCTCTAGATCCTTCACAGCTAGGAAGGTACACCATCATACTTTTCGATTGCTGGACTTTCTAACCTTCAACCTTGGCTGATCCACAGCAGGATCAGGGAATACATGTGGTGTCTTCTGCATGTATAGCCAAGCCTGATTACCCTTGCTCTAAGAGAAGGCTGAGAGGCTCATTCTAACCTCATGAGACCTTGATTTCAAAACGAGAACAAAAGATTAAAAAGAAAACCCATGAAACTCGTAAATGAGTCGCTCTCCTAATTGTTTCACTTAGGCTAAGTTTAGAATTAGTGTCTCTCTCTGAGCACACACCTGTTGAGGGGGTGAGTGAGGCTGCATGGTGCAAGGAGGTGAAGTTGGGTGTGTAACTCAGGTGGTCCTGAGTAGTGTGGATGGGCCAGTGTTTTCAACCATAACAATGGCCCTCCCCAAGACTGTCTACTGGGCAGGTTAATAGTAGAGTCCATGTATTATTGCCCCTGTGTGTTTTGTAGTCTGATTCCTTGGCCATTCTCAAGATCTGAGTGGCTACACATCAGATGGAATTTGGAAATAATCACTCCAGAATCAAGCCAAAGCAAGGACAAGTTGCTAGGGGCAGTTACTGAGAATAGGAGCTTTAATATGGGGATATGATCTCAAAGCTTAGATCTCTATCAGTCTGCATGCTAAGATAGATAGGTGTTTCAACAGACGGACTGGCTTCCTCAGAGGGTCCCAGGGATGGCTCCCATGGCATGTAGAGAAGAAAGTTTGGTATAATGTGGGTTAACATGGGGCATGAGACTTTCACAGAGGGCTCAGTTGTTGCTTTGTGGAACTCTGTCTTCTTTATTGAGAGAGACAAGTTTTTCTATGATTTGAAATCAGGCCTATTGGGCCACACTGAATGGTTACTTCTATTGTCTCCTGGGGGTAAGACAGAGACAAATGAAGACTAATTTCAATTCTTCACTTGTAACTTTTTGGGGCCATTCAGGCAATAATTCAATGTCTTTGTGTATTTGTGCCACTTTGTGGTTCAAATCCTCAGAGGATACCTTGTCCTCTCTCCTTGCCTCATGTCAAGATGGAAATTTGCAAGACTTTTGGCCCCTTAGTCATGAGATGGCCACTCTAGATAAGAGTGCTTGCTCTATTGTCAATGTTGGGTGCCTTCTTCCTTTCTTATTTAAGTACAATATGATGGTTCTGTAAGTTTTAATACTGACAATACATTGACTCTAAATATGACATCATTGAAAGAATCTGTGTCATAAACTCTAGTCCTTAGGGAGTCAGACCAGAAGACTATGAATTGATTAGAAATCACAATGTCCCATAAAGCTCTCAAGGAAGATCTCTCTCTTGAGGGAAAACCAATTTTCCGTATTAAGAGAATTCTGTTTGGATTTTCTCAGGAAGATATCATTTATGGAAGTCAGTTCCAAATTGTTTGAGTCATGGGGAAAACAGTGACTTTTTCTTCACCCAGAAAGGTGAATTTCAGTGATCTATTATTAGTTATTAATGTTCATAGTATTACTTAAAATTGTTACAGTTGCTTTAGAATGGAATCCATATGGTTGGAGGAATTGAACTCTGGGTGATGCAAACCCTTTGATACCTTCAAATTGGTTCCACATGGGGTGGGGGGCACATCTGTATATAAGTTTGAAATGAGGTTTAAATACATAAAAGACATTTATGAAGGAGTTATGTGCTAGTTACAGTGTTTCCAACCTGGCATGGGTGAGGGTGCACGCTGTGTTTACAATTTACGTAGGAACAAATGACAGACTGCCATAAGCATGTGTCATTAGCAAAGTAGATGTCCAGGGCCGATTAGAAAGAGATATGGTGCCGTTCTCTCTCTCTTTATCCTTCTTCTACCTTTTCAACACAGCATTTTGCTATATATCGCAAGCAGGACTAGGACTTACTATATAGCCCTGGCTAGCCTTACATTTGTGATCTTTCTGTTTCAGTCTCCCAAGTCCTGGTATTTCTAGTGTGTACCACCACATCTAGCTGGTATTATTTTTTGTTTTGGGAATAATATGTTTTTAGCATTGGCAATATGTGAACTTATTCATCCTGAACCAATAATGTTCATATTCTTCTCCTAAAGGAGATCTTGCAGTTTAGTTTTTTTTTAAAAATGATGTTCCCATTTCTAATAAGCCAAAATCAAAATACCCATAAAATACACTGTATATTATTGCCTAAAAATGCTGGGTCTATAATTAATCATTTAAAGTGTTTGGTGAGATAAACATATAAAATATTTTAAAAATGTATCACAATCTTTTCCTTAAAAGGATGAAATAAGAAAACATAAGATAATAAGAAAACTCAAGAGATAATGAAAGTAGATGCACAGAGAAAGAGAGATATGAGAGAGAGAGAGAGAGAGAGAGAGAGAGAGAGAGAGAGAGAGAGGAGATTTTTCTGACAGAAATATATATATTTCTGGCTTTCTTTGTCTTGAATTATGGTAAGAAGAACAGAGGAAAATCCACTGAGATTTATTACCTCAGTACTAGAATGTCATCAAAAGGCCATTTATAGTGTCTAGAAATACGAGCCAACATTTTCTCTGGTCAGTGGTATCAGTAAATATGCCCTTGGTGCTCTGTGATTACAGTGGCTGATGGAATAACCAAATCTAAACCTTTAAGGGAAATGGTTTTACAATAAATTTTAAATTTGGTTCCAATTCCATCAGATGGTCTTTTGGCCATGTTTTTAGAGTCTTTAACAGGCAGGAGAGCCTCTGTGGTTTTATGAAGTTTTATAAATAGACACAGTTGTACTTAGAAGGAGGACATTGGTCTTGCTCAGTTAAGTATCCTGTCCCTTGAAACACCAGTTCCTGAAGGCTGGAATTAGCACTCATTTGGTCTGGGGTCCTCTGTAGGTTTTGACAAAACGGGTTGTGAATGCAGTTTCTATCCCCAAGGATGGAAAAGGAGGTCAAAGGAGGCTTTACAAACAATATGTACTACGAACCCCCGAAGAACCATGAATTACATTTATGAAGTTAAATGTCATTGAAAAATGACTCAACCATGAAACTGACATAAAAACATGGCTGACTTAAACTAGCCTGTCAGTTCCCCTCTCCTTCCCACTTCCCCAGACATCATCCTGCTGTAGCTCAAGAAGACATTCTTTCATTTTCTTGCACACATTTGTTAATAGTACAACAATGTTTATGCAGCAAAAACAGAGGAGGGTAACTATTGATTCCCTTGCCATTTCAGGTAAAGCATTCAAACATTATGACTGTGATGAATAGCAGAAATAACAAAGCTAAATGGAAGAAAAAGTGCTGACTCAGGTGTTCTGGTTCCATTTCCTCTTCTGAAAACAGCGTATGCATCACCTCTGTCCATTCTTTTTGGGTAGCAGAGATCGATAGGGGAGATCTCATCCTTCTACAACACTCCACGTGGTTTACTAGTTTCATGGGATGGTTGATTCGCTCTGAACATTTACATAAGACTGCCTGGGAGAGTAAGAAAGTCTAGGAACTAGTGAACATTCCATTAATATATATCATCTTTCCTGGAGAGAAGAAAAAAAAATACCCAAAGACTGGCAACACCCTGTCCCGGTACTTAGCTACTGCCCAGCAGTATATGCAGAAGGTTGTCTGAACCTTCGCTGTCATAGTATTGACCTCTCCCATGTTTTCAGCAAATGCAGCCTTGCCTCCCGTAATCTGTTCATCGTCAGGCACTTGAACCTTTCCAGCAGGGTTATTAAATCAGTATTTCCTCCATCCCAACTCCCAGTTTGGTTTTATGGTATAAAACACAGGGAGGCTGCCTTTCATAATAGAGGGGGGAAATGCATAGTGAATGGAGCAAGGGGAGACCTGGGGGTCAGACTTCTGGGTGACATTAAGGGTATTACTGCTGACATATTGAAAACTTGTCGAAGAATAAAGTCGTAGAAGCTGCCTCTTCTGAGGCCACAGTTGTAGACACACTGGAGTAAGGGGTCTTCTAAGGGAGGCCTGCTGGGTATATCTACGGATAAGGCAATGTGACGGAAGTGGAGGAGGGCTGCTCTGAGTCATAGGCCTTCCCTAGCTGCATAGCTTTGTTGCTCTGATTTCTTTGATTCTCTGTTTGCTGTAGGCGGGATCTCAGAAGGACCCACATACGTACAGTCTTTCAAGCCTGTCTGCTCTCCAAGGGCAAGAGGTTTTGTTGAAATATTTACAGAGATGTGCATGGGCCTAAGAATACCAAGAAGAAAGAAGCCCAATCATAAGAACACCAAGAAGCCAGCTTTGAGGGTGAGAGGGGGCGCTTAGGAATCCTGCTTTCCTTTCTCTAGATAGTTCCAGAAATTCTCAATTAGAGGACTTTAAATGAAGCAGAAGAAAAGAGGGCATTAGATCTGGAGAGGGGGCCTGGCAGGATGGCACAGCAGGTAAGGCTGCTTACTACCGAGGCTGAGGACGCAAGATCAATCCCCAAAGCCTACATGGTAGATGAAGAGAGACAACTCCTGTAAGCTGCACTCTGACCACCACACGTGTGTTGTATGCATGAGTTGAGAGAGAGTGTATGCACATGCACACACACACACACACAAATAAATGTTTTCCAAAAGATCTGGAGAAGAGAGGGAAGGAGAAGGAAGAGTACAGGGAAAGAGTACAGACAGACAGACAGAGGCAGAGAGTAAAAGAAAGAGAAAACTCAAGGAGGAAGAGAAAAGTAGCTACTGTCTGTCAAGCAGAATAAAACAAAACATTCTTTCCAGAACCATCTCTGTAGGCCTTTCCTAGTCTACAACTAAAGAAGTTGACCACAGCCCAGGGGTTTGAAATTTTGGGTGCAAAACACCAAGTGAGGTTTTCTTGGCAATCCAAGGAGCCCAGTCCCGGACTCTCTGGCCAAGGTCAAGCCCTGCAGAGCTCTCCAGCAGCTGACCTGCCGACTCCCAGCGCTTACCTTCCTCACAGTGCTCCCCCTTGTAGCCAGCAGCACACACACAATTCCCATCAATGCAGGAGCCGTGGCCCCCACAGGAAGGATCGATGCACTGGTTCATAGGCACATCACACTCGGCACCCTTCCAGCCGCTGTAGCACTGACATGTTCCTTTGGAGTACTGTCCATTCCCACTGCACAGGACGGGGCAGGCAGCTGTAAAACCAAAGATAGAACACCAGGTCACAGGGGATCGACATCTGAAGGGCCGTGTCTGTCTGGTGCCGCAGCTTTGCATACAATCTTGTAGGCTGAGGACTTAGCCACAGAGGTGTGTCGTCGTCACCTTCAAATACAAAACAACAGAAACGCCATGGCTGTCAGCGGCTCCTGACCATGTGTGGCCAGGCACAGCAGAGGATACTTTGCGCCTTTCCTGACTGAATGGTCAGAACCACCCTGTGAGGGGCAGCTATGATCAGGATCCCCCCCCCCCCCCATGCACTGGAGGCTCAGGCTGGTGATCTTATCACAAGGCTCACAAGCAGGGCCCAGCTGGAACCCAGGTGAACACACGCCACAGCTGTGCTCTTAGAGAAGCATTCTGTTATAGATGCTATGGCACTGGGTGTCTGGGTGTATTTTACTTATTATTTTATCCTCAGATAAGTTGACTCCTGTTCTGGACACATTTGAGTCAATGAATCTCTCTCTGCCTTAGTTTATTATCGGTACCATGAAGAAATAAGTGTATCTATTTCAAAGGAGAACACATGGATTAAATTAGGAAGATAAAACAAACCTGACTTATTAAAAACAAGAGAAGGATCAAGGCAGGCCCAAAGCATGCCATCTGGAACAATCCCCACCTCTTGCCTTTGCTTATGGGATGAATGTTCAAAAGTCTGTGGGGATTGTCTGGAATTCCATTACTTCTACTGCTGGGGATGTCACTCTGTATGCTGTGAATGTGTTGCTCTGATTGATTGATAAATAAAACGCTGATTGGTCAGTAGTCAGGTAGGAAGTATAGTATAGGCGGGGATAAGGAGAGAGGAGAATTCTGGGAAGTGGAAGGCTGAGTCAGGAGACGCGGCCAGCCACTGCATCCATGAGAAGTAAGATGTAAAGATATCGGTAAGCCTCGAGCCACATGGCAAGATATAGATATATAGAAATGGGTTAATTTAAGATATAAAACTAGATAGCAAGAAGCCTGCCATGGCTGTACAGTTTATAAGTAACATAAGTCTCTGTTTGTTTACTTGGGTCTGAGCGGCTGCAGAAGCCTGGTGGACACAGGAAAACTCCAGCTACACTTTACTAAGTTGGCCTCAATTGCACCACTTCTCAGTTCCAGAGTTTATTTACAAGGGGCTTTTAGTGTGCTCCTTTAGGCTTTAGACTTGTCCTGTTGTCAGTGATTTGCAATGAGCCTGCATTTCCAACCTGTCTTTTAAATAGAATGTTTCTCTAGCTGCCCCAGTTACAGCACACAACTTCAGGAAGAGACCTTCAGATATGACCCATGTAGGTGTTTCAGTGGCTACTGGTGCTGTCTGTGATTCTGAGCCCAGGTTCTGAGAATTCTTCATGGATGGTGCATACATACAAAACCATTCCCTGAGCAGACTGTGTTGTCAGTCCGATCACTACTTAATCCACTGCCCACCCTGCTTTACTCATCCTTTCTGTGATCATGGTACTGTCATTAACTTCCCTCTGTGAGTGTCTGACTTTCTGGGGACATGATAACCTTCTTGCGGACAGGCACAGTGCTTACCAAAGATGATTTCCTGTCAATGCTGAGTTCTATAATGCTGACTGGCTTGGGTAAAAACTTCTGCATTCTTGATATCTGAGGGTTTATGGGAAAGCACCAAGGAGTATTTATGAAAGACAGAGAAAGAGCAATGCCTCAAATAGGCCTCACGTTGCAAACACAATGGATTTCCCCCCTCAATTTCAAACTGATTTGAAATAAAACATCTCAACAGTTGGCATATGATGGATGAGATATTATCTTCCCAAATACTTTATAAGAGGGCATTTGTAGAAAGTGTTGGGGATATTATTTCCAAAATTCTTATCCTTATGAAGTATCTAGAGAGGAATGAGTTCAAATGACATCAAAGGCACATATTGAATTCAGATAAACCTTTTAGATAGCGGAGGGTGCATGCTTCTAACACATAGGATGTTAAGCAGGGGATTCTGTAGTTACTAGAGATACTGATTGTCCTGGAGGGTAGAGAAAAGAGCTTGGAACACCAAATAGGGACTGTGCAAATGTGAACTAGCAAGAGAAATGATGTACTTCCTTGAGGTCTTGAGAGGTCTGGAGACAAAGTAAGTTTGTTCCATGTCAGTTCATCCTAGCTCAAGGTGAGAAATGCAAATGTATTCAAGCAGATTAGGATCCCCTCTTTTGTGACTCTGCAGACATCATTAATGGATCATGGTATCTTCTGAGCCTAGAAAGAGCCTGAAAACCATCTTAATGCCCAGGCTAAGACCTGCAAGGAGGGTGAGTTGGCATTCAAGAGAAAAACCTACTTGCCATTTCTGATCTGGGTCACATGGAAAGATCTCCAGAAGGAAGACTAGAATATGCATCGTTTCTCACCCCAGTTCCACCCTCATGCTCGAAATAAGCAGCAGAGAGAAATGCATCTATACAATGTTTAGCCTTCCAAGACTGTTTCTGATCTGCATATTGTATATTTGGATGGGCTACCTGGATAGAAGACAAGACCTCGAATCCCCACCACTGTGCCCCACTCCATCATTTTTACTCCTACAAGGTAGGGGAAGGAATAAATGATTACTGTCTATATTAGTTGATAAAAGGAAGAATTATTTTCTCCTTTTCTTTTGCACAAACTCTAAGTGGTGGGGGAAAAATAGAATTGTCTAGAAAATAAGAATTGGTTTTCATCTAAAATCAGATGCCTGGGAAATCAAGTTTAAAATGTGACCTACTTAAATGACTCAGGGAAAAAGTGAAAATGAGTCAGGTCACGGTGTTCCTAAATGTAGCCCTTTCTCAATTTGTTTGATGCCAGCTTGCTGGGACTGTGGTCAGAGAGGCAAGACACTGATGTTGGCTGGAAAGCAGGGCACATTAAAAACCCCCACAGGGGCTGACTGGAAGAGCAGAACTCAAGGAACTCATGGCCACTGACTCCAAGAATGAAGCCTGCTCGTCGTCGTCGTCGTCGTCGTCGTCACTGGGTTCAAAACATGGAAAGCCAGGAATGCTTCCTGTAATTGATTCTCAGACACAACCCATCCCAGGGCCCCAAAATACATATGTGTGGCTCAGACTTGTCCACACTGGAGAAGCTGAGTGGGAACTGGCAGCCTCTGGTGTGGACAAATACTCATATTTAATTTTTTTCTGTGTGTGATCGCGTAATGATCATTATCTTTTAAGAGAGAACAGGAAAATTATTTGGACTCCACATCCCACCAAGAAGCAGCACAAAGTAGAAGTGAAAAGGGCAACAATTCTGGTGCCAGAAAGTCCCGGGTTCGGCAGCTTGTCTTCGCGTGTCAGCTGTGGGCTTTGAAAACAGCGATTAAGCTTCTTGGGTATTCAGCATCCTCTTTAAAAACTTGTCTCTCAGAATGGATGTGAGGGGGGAAATGATGTCACATGACCAAGGAATCATTGTAGGAACTGATACCTCCCAGACAAGTAATGAATGCTCCTATGATCTTTCCAACTGGATCCCCAACCTGGCTGGAGGGTTGATGTGATTTAAAGAAAAAAAAAAAAAAGCTGTAGTTCTCACACATGTGTCATTGTGTATACACATGTGCACATGTATGCAAACACACTACCCCTGTAACAAAAAGAGTGCCAGGTGGCCCCAGTGGAAAGAACGCGTCAGCTTCCTTCCTGGTCCTCTCTGGGTGTGGGTGGAAGTTGGTCCTGACTGTCCAGGACCCAGATGTGAGATGCTGTACCTTCTCTGTTTCTCTCCTTTATTCCACAGCCTTCCAGGAGCAGAACATTGTGCATTCAAGCTTCTATTTAAAATTAATTAAAATGTGTGTACAAATTGACTATTCCTGTTTTACTAAATCTAGTAAATGGAAGCTTTAAGACTCCCGCAGAAGAAAAATAAATTACGGCTGCCACTAACGACTGACAAGTTAACAGGCTGATGACAAAAAAATGACACAATTTAGAGTCACCTAAATGGTGTAAAGCTCATTTTAATGATCAAGCTGGAGTTCCCCCTTCCCAGCTTCTCTGTAAGGGAGGAGACGAATTATCAGTGTTATTTACTCGGTAGGCAGTTACAGGAACAACTACTCATTTGTGTTTTCAGAAAAACAAATCCTGTCTACCTGCCGCATTGGGTGGAGAGAAGACTCAGAGGGATGGAGGGGTTGTCGGGGAGGCTTCATAGGAAGGGAGAGGCAAATGGCTACAGTTGACACGGTATCGGGGAGCTGGATTTGTTGTGAAGGGGCACTCTCAAATGATGCTCTTTAAGAAGTGACCTGAAAGCTGGTTTTTAAATGTTTTATTACTTGATTTATTTTGGAGAGAGGATCTCTCATCTATAGCCCAGGTTAGCCTAGAGCTCACTGTGTAACCCTGGCTTGCCCCAAACTTGGAACCTTCTGACTCAGCTTCCTGAAAGTTGGGATTACAGGTGTGAGCCACCATGCTTGGTGCTGCACACACACACACACACACACACACACACACACACACACACACACACACTTGTGGCTACTCTTTTAGAAAAGAGACTTGAGAATACCCTAGACCTAGGTAAATTGTCACACTTGCAGTGTGCACTGCATGCCTTCCTTCACTCCGGGCAAGGCAGCAACTATGGACAGGTAACCCAATACTATTAACAGACAGGCTTGGTGGTGGTGGTGGTGGTGGTGGTGGTGATGTGAAGGAGAAGCTGCCCCCACCCTCCAGAGCAATCAGCGATATAACAGTTGGGTCATGGAGGCCAAGCAAAGCTGAAGCTCCCCAAACAAACTAGTCTTCCACTTTCTTTCAAGGAGCAAAAAATGGAGTTAGGAAAGACCAGCTTCACTTCTTCAACATCCCTGTAAGTGGCATTTCATTTGCTGCACAGCCAAGTTGGCCCTTATTGTACCCCATATCAAAAAATAAACTCTATACCGTGTAAAGAGTGGAAGTATCAGAAAACACTGGAGCGTAATCTTGTTTTCTTCAGGATATATGAAAGATCTATACATTCCAGAAAACATGAAGGAAGGGTGATTAAGTTTGATGGCACAAAATCTAAATCTATTTGACAGTGGATACTGGCCTGAAACTAAACCAGGTCATAAGCAATATTGGGAAGGCAGATCTTAACGTGATTTACAGAACAAAATTTACTATTTAACATGTACAAGGAACTTTATAAATCAATGCAAAGAGACAGACAAATGGAAAAGCGGGCAAAGTGTACATCAGAAATAACACAGCTTGACAATATCAAAGATATTCAGGTTCTTTAACAATTATACATAGATATAAATACTATTAAGATGTAATTTTAGGCTTCTCAGATTGGAAGTCAAACTAAAAAAGCTGCTCACAGCCTGGAAGGGCTGCCAGGGTTTAGGGGTGCCGGGACTGTGCGGGGGTGGGGTGGGGTGGGGTGGGGGGGGTCCAGAGGGTGGGGAGGGGAATCCCAGCTAACATCCAGAAAGATGCTGTGTCATTATACACAGCCCCCTGCCCGATGGAGTATCCCGTTTATCTCAGCACCTCGGTTTTCCTCGCCTGTTAAGGAATGGGAAAGTTGGGAAGTAAAATTAAGGAGGAGAAAAGCTGTCCCGACTCTTCAGGCATTCAGTGGGAGGGGCCGCATGTACTGGGACTCTCAGTGATGGAATGCAGAGAGGCAGAGCTTCTGGCTCCGGGGTGGCGTGGCGTGGGGTGGGGTGCGGTGGGGTAGGGGGTGGGGCCAGGATGGGGGTGGGGCAGCTTCTGAAGCACCAACTTCCTCCTTCCCGGTCTGTCAAATGGCACATTTAAGCAAGAAAGCGACTCAGGGAAGAATTACCAGAAGGACAAAAAACTCATCAGGTGTGTCAAATCTCTGACATTCAGGAGCCATGTGGGGAAAGCGGCACACGCTGACTTAAGCACGAAAGTATGGATGCTTTAATTAATCCGGGGTGAATTTAATTGCTTTAGTTAAGTGGAAATCGGGTTAAAAATGATGCAGAGCATGCTGGGGTGTGTTAAAAACATGACATATGAGTTGGATGAATCGATAAATTAAAAGTGCACAGATGTTTTAATTAAACCCAGGGAAGTTAACGAAGATCGCAAGAGACTTTTAAGCCTATGATTAATTCAATTCATTTAAAATACCTGTAGAGATACGGGGACGCCTCCATTTTGAGAGTTAAAAGTTCTCAATCGATACGTACTTAAGCTGCTTTGAAAAAAAAAAATTCTAAGGGTGTGCATCTGTGACAACAGCACTGGTTACATAACGAATAGTTCAATTCTTTGGCATGTAGATCAAGTGCTATGTAGTGCGAGTTCTCGGTGAAGTCGTTTACGCTTTTGTTTGGGGTTGAAGCATCCAGACAGATTTGCAACTTCACTGTGCCCCGCCCCCGGCCAGCAGGGGAGTGTCCCGACGGTACCTTGGAAGGCTGTGTTCCCCTGTCTCCAGAGCTCCTGGGAAAGACTCTTCCTAGAGCTTGTCTTATGACTTAGACTGAGTCTCTTGTCCCCTCTTGTCCCTCTCCCCAACCCCCAACTGTGTGACCAGACACTTTGAGCTTCTTATTTTACCTTTAAAAGGAGGTGAGAATCCTGGGGGTACTCTGTACGGTTCTTGTGGAAATGGAAAGAAATGAAATAATGCCTGTGGGACCTGGCTCAGGGTAAGAAATCAATAGGTATTATTTTATTATTATTATTATTATTATTATTATTATTATTTTCATTAGGAGAAAATTGTACCAACTAGTTACAGGGTAGAATATCTGTCCTCCATCCCAGCCTACATCCTTTCTAGAGACTGGAGTTTTTCCGGTGTTGTCTTTCTGAGACAACAGGGTATCTCCCGTACCACGGGCCTCACTCCCCTCCCCAGGGTTAGGCACCCTCTCTTCTAGGACTGTGCTGCTACTTAGCTAAGAGAAGAGAACAGAAGAGGTCGTCAGTGGTTTGTTTCAAAAGCAAAGGAACGAAGGTGGGTGTCAGGGATCCCAGGTCCCATTGGGCAGTCTCAGCTGAGTTCCATGATCCAGATTCATCCTTGAACTTGAATGTGTATGAGTCAGCTGCCAGAGGTCTGGCTTCCAGCTGAAGACTTTGGGAACTGAACGAGCTCTGGAGGTCCCAGACTTACTGCATTAGAAACTGTGACCAGAGTCCATCCAGGAGTTGCTGGTTGAGATAACTGAACAAGGTACCAAATGTGGGAATCACTAACCAAGCGGCAGTGGGTATGTATAAAACGCCACCTCCATGGGGCAGAGTGGTGAACGCCTGATATCCCAGCACCTGGAAGGCTGAGGCAGGGGGATTGCCACAAGTTTGAAACCTGACTGCATAGCAAGTTCTAGGCCATCTTGGGCTATAGAGTGAGACACTGTCTCACAAAAGCAAAAAATAGACAAATAAGTAACACCCCCCCCCCAACACCTCTGGCTTTCTTTTCTGAGATATAGTTTCCTCGGCTGTGAAATAAAGATAACGTGCAGTGGGAAGAGATGAAACCACATCATTCACACAAAGTGCTCTGCGTGGTGCCTGGGATGTAGTTCATCTTTGAGATGTGGTAGCAGTTATCCTTGTACTGGGCCGTTGAACGTGACTTTGCTCAGTATGGCTGCTCAGTCACTTGCTGCAGAACATGTTCTGGGTGCACCTGCTTCCAGCCTCTCTTCCTGGGCCTAGCTGCCAAGAAATCCCTGCACAGTCGCTTCTTCAGACCAGGGGTAGGAGGGAGGATAGGAAGAATTGGGTTGTTAAACTGCAACAGGCCGTGGAACATTCTGGGGGCAGGAGCCATACATAATCCAGGCTCGTCTGCATTCAGGGGAGGGAGAGAAGCAACCCAGGTAGGGTAGATGGAACCGGGGCGCATTTCATGAGGGGGTGAGGCCACTGTGCAAGGGACAGAATGATTCTTTTGCAAGGATGCTGTGAAGGGCGTGTTTCTGTGGTGGTGGGAGAACCCCCACTATCCGGGAGGAGCTGAGGGCTTGTCCTTTCTCCTTGGTGGGCAGAGGAGATGATGAAAGCAGATAATGGTGAAAGAGCCAGTTGCAAGGGTCAGCCTGTGGGGGCTGCCAGAAGTACTTATTGTTAGGGCTTAGAGGGCTGTCACCGCCTGGAATTGGGGTATCTACTTAACAGTATACCCACCTGTCACCATTAGAGTCGCATCTTCAAATCCGCCCCTGTCACATGACCTTACTCTTTTTTCTTGACATCAGAAGCTTGCTGTGTAGGTGAACTCAACATTTCTGGAGTGTGTCGTGTGTGCTGTTGTGCGTCTGCACGTTTCACACGCGCTTGTGTTGACATTTTCCAGCAACGCAACTGTCCCCATTATATAGAAGACAAAACTGAGGCTCAGAGAGGCTAAGTGATGGTCTACAACGTGCACAGTTAACTGGAGGAGGACAGAGTCAAATCCAGCGAATTCCAATTCTGTAGCTTCCATTGTTTGTTTTTTTTTTTTTTTTATCACCCCATCATTCCGAGAACACATGTGGGTGTGAACTAAATGGTGTCTCCTTTCTGTTAGCACTTCTTTATCTTGTATGACCTCCCCGTAGCCTGCGCATGCTCCTTCCACTCACGCTGTACCTAGGCTGACTGGCTGTCACAGGCATGATGACTCTGACAGATGAACACCATGCTCTCCAGGACTCATACTGGTCCCATTTCCGGCAACATTTTAACTCTGTGAGCCTTGCCCCCTTACCGTGACGTCATCAGACATTTTAGCACGTGCATGCTATGGCTTGGGTGTCAAACTGGGGACAAGGACAAGGGCAACTGCTTCTGCTTTTGGTCGGCAAGAGAAGATGAGCTCTCTTTCCAGACAGAACAGCATGGCAGACCATGACAGAGCCCCACCCCCAGGCCTTCACGGTTCCTGCCTCTGAGGGACAGCAGGGTTCTTCGCGGGAGTGCTTCTGGAGGTTGGTGATCTATAACTCTGACTTCCACAAAAGACCATCAGTTGCATAGTAAAGGCTTTTGGGATTATGGGTCTCTTCCAGCCCAGAAGGCTGTGAGCAAAGAGGAATGAGCAGACCCGGTACTTGGATGGACTAAGTTCTGGAACCTGTGATATGTGGGCCTTAGTGGGCTGTATGGAGCAAGAGCAGTGTAGCTCAAGGATGGCCTTTAACACCGTTCTAAGATATTCGTTCTTCAGTATCAGAATGTGGACCCTGAGTGCCTGCAGGGCCCTAGGAGGTTTTGGAAAGAGGCACACAATCCCATGGTTCAGTTGCCTGGCATGGGGGAGGAACCTGGGAACTTGCATTCATGGTAATCTCCCCGATAACAGCACACAGTTGAGAAGGTGACTGGAAGTCACCGAGGGTGTTCAAGGGAAGAGGTCTGAGAAAGCTCCAGAGATGTCGAGGATGAGGAAAGCCATGTGGAGGGGCTGGTGGCCAGTACATAGAGAAGGGGACCCGAGGACAGGGTGGAGACGTGAAATGGAGGAGCTGGCAAAGGGTGGGAAGATGGGGAGGAAACCCACCTGGCTGCTCAGAGAACGTGGCTGGAGCACCAGGGGTAGAGCCAAATCGCCTTGGTTTCACACTGCGGCTCTGCCATTTCTGTTTAGTAAACCCTTAAACGTGTGGTTACTTTCTTTACACCCCCAGGTTGGAGAGCAGTATCTAACGCATACTAGTTAACACATGCTGTGCAGAACCATGTCTGTTTCCCCCCATCTCTTTGAAGCCCATCTCGTGGCTGGTCTACTGTGAGGAGTTTAGACCCGATGTGGGTTCGAATCTCAGCAGTCATACTTCCTCTCTGGGTAACGACGGCAAGTTATTTAAGCTCTTGGGTCCCTCCTTTTTTTCATCTCCAAAGTGATCATCACTTATACAACAGGGCTGGTGAGTGGTGTGACAGCCACGCAGCTTCTCACACTGGTGGTCTGCACACAGTAAGAACTCAATAAATGTCAGTGATGATGATGATCGTGGCGACAGCTTGATTTAAGGGCTAGAACGCGGCCAAGAGGAACTGGGCAGTGGGGATACATTTGCCTCTTAGGGAAATGGTAAGATCCTTGCTCTCTCTTTTCCACAGAGCTAGCTAGAGAGGAGCTGAGCCTCACACCTAGAGAAAAAAATTTAAAAAAACTTTATGTTCCCGTGCTTGTGGCATTTCTGGGGCTCCAGTAACAGCTGTTTGGCAGCAGGAGTCGACGTTTCTCACAGCTATTAAATTCAAGTTACCTAACAGCTATGGCTCCGGGTTGTTATGGTTCTGCTGTGGCTTGGAGCCTCCAGCTCAACCCAAGTAAGCCGTCAGAGGAGCCCGAGTTTAAGCTGAGGGCCTGGGCCGCCTCAGCTCACTTCTGAAAGCCAAGCAGGGAGACCCTGCCTACAAGTCTAGGAGAAGCAAAGTCAGCGCAAGGCCTTGATATAAAAGTAAATAAGAGGAAGAGGAAAAATAACCCGGGGCCCCAGCCCACAACAAACAGCGAGGAGGGAGCCACGGAAGAGAAAGAGCAGAGACAGCAAAGCTGGAGGGTCAACCAGAACTCGGATGAGAAGCGGGATTATAGCTGGGCCAGAGGATCAACTGATGGAAAAAGGTGCAAACTAGTGGGAAATAAATGGCGTTTCCCTCAGACTCTGCATCTGTGCCAGGGTGAATGGGATTCTTCATGGTAGTTTCCTCACTGGAGTTTCTTTGAGATTTTTCTCTTACTCTTTTTTATTAACTGGCTACTTTCATAAATAACACTATACTGTATCATTTTCATTTTTTTTTTAAACCAGGTATGGTGGTGTATGCCTGTAATCTCAGTAGCTAAGAGGTGGAGGCAAGAGGGTTAGGAATTTGAGCTAGCCTTAGGTTAGCCTCAGCTGTAAAGGGAGTTCAAGGTCAGCCTGAACTATGTGAGACTGTCTCACAAAACAACAAGGGGAAAAAAACAACTTTAGAAACTTTCAACTCTTCTTGAAGGTACAACATTCCCACCCACAGGCTGTGAGCACCTAGCCCAGGCTACCAAATAGACCTGTGTGTTCAAGCTAGTCTGCCCTTTTCTTGATGGTAGGGCGTGGTAACACTGCATCAGTGAATTCCCTCACCCCTGCTATGGCGCTCTAGAGTCTCAGTAAGTGCATTTGACCATGGGTTCAAGTTCCCATCTGTTTGATCTCACTCTAAGGGCTACCTTCCATGTAGTCTCTGTGTGGTGTCGTCTGCTGTGTCTCCGTCACTAGGGCTTGCTGGTATGATACATCTTTTATATTCATCTTCCTCTTTCAGTGTGATTTCCAAGGCTGTATTCAAGGATCCCCAAAGACTCCCCTGCTTACAGCACACCACTTCTGTGCTTCATAAACTTCCCGACCTCCTCCTTAGTAACATCTAGGCATTCACAGTGCCCATCCCAAGGTGGTACCATGAGCCACTAACTTCCCATGTGTTTCTGGAAGCAGGGCTCAGGACTACTTTGCACACCTTGTGTTTCTGGCTCTTCGTGCAGTGGTATTCTTCTAGTAGACATGTAACAGGCATGTGCATGGTTAAGTTCCCTCACCTGACTTGGAGTGTCACGTTAGAAACAACCAGTGTTCCTCCTTAGTGAGGGTCAGGTCCATTTTGACCTCAGTGCCCCTGGGAGCTCCAAGACAGTAGGGGGTGCAGAAGGAGTGCTCTGCAAATGTGTGCTGATGGTCCCCATGCTCCGTGAAAAGGATGACTTCAGACGCCTGATGCAGACAGGCAGGTTTTTAAGAAGACAAGGAACGGCTGCCTGCGCCGAGCATCTGAGGGCATGGAGTGCACAGTGTGAGGTCAAGAGAGTAAATCTGTAGTTCTGTCACTTGGACACATACCAGGTCGCTTGGATGTCATGGGAATTGTGCCTGCTGACGTGGCAAATTCTCCCCCTGGCAGGAGGGCCCGAGTTTGCTGGCTGCCTACGCTGGCAGGCTGGCAGAACCCAAGGCGTTCGGGGTACAGCTGTCAGAGCAAGAACAAAGGTGCTGTGAATTCCTGATGAGGGGGGACCTTGGTCTCATGGCATCTGCAGTGTTTTAATCCAGAAAGAAGGGAAGTGGTGGCGGGCCACAGCCAGGAGATGGGTCATGCTGCTGTGGGCAGCAGGAGGCTGAGAACCAACTGCTCTTACTTGTCCTATGGCCTTCCTCTATCAGCCTCAGGCTACTCCCCGCTCACACCAGAGTTTCTTGGGCTCAAAGGTTATATGTGAATGGGTCTTGTCCTAGCCACTGATAGACTGTTCAGTACCAATGGAATTGGGCCTTTAAGCCAGTTTGCCTGTGCAAAACGTCGAGAGAGAAAGGTAAGCATGTGCACATTCATACAGCTGCCTTTAACATTTCTTCATATCTGAATAGGAGCTTCACTCATCTTTGATATAATACACTGAGGGGTACATAGTATCTAAAATGCAGAACTTCAATCTAACCATAGAAGGTAGCAGATCAGCCCAAACTGAGAGATGTATACAAATTGCCTCAGCAATGCTGTTCAGAAGGGTCAAGGCCATGAAATACAAGAATAAAGAACTACCATGGGTTAGATGGACCAGAGGGACAAAGGGGTCATGATAATGAAACAAAGCATGGGATCTTGAACCAGATGTGAAAGGCAAAAGTGGAAAAAATTCTATAAATCAGTTAAAATTCTGGCTTTTAGATTTAAATTTAAAATGTTGACCTTATAGAAACTTGGGGGACTGTGGTTGGAAATTCTTTTATCTTGGTAACTTGTCTTTATAAGTTACTTGAAAAGTTTTAAATTATATTTACTCTGTGTGTGTGTGTGTGTGTGTGTGTGTGTGTGTGTGTGTGTGTGTGTGTGTATGCACATATTTGGAGGTCTGAAGATGTTGGTTCCTGGAACTGAGCTCAGACTGTCAGTTTTGTTGACAAATACCCTTTTACCCACTGAGCCATCTTTACCACCTTTAATGTAAAAAGCTTTAAAAAAATGGCGTGGGGAAGATTGGTACAAATATGACTCATGTCACATTGTTGATATGTGGACAAATGAGATAGCATGCATTCAATAATTTGCAGTGTCCAGGACATACTTAGTGGGAAGTGCAGGCTTCAGCATCAGATGAGCACCCTGTGCTGGGATTAGCTTTCCCCCGCTGGAAGCTGTCCAGGCAGCTGGAGTCTGTTTGTGAATCTATTATCACACAGGTGCACTTGGGGCATTATATTATTCTCAGGAGCCAAAGCCTATGGGACGAGACGCTTAAACTTGGATTTCCCTAAGAAGTCAGGGTTTGCATGGATATTTGGGTCTACTGTTGGATTCTTGGTTTTTGTTTTGTTTTGTTTTGCAGTACCTGGGGATTGAACACAGGGCCTCATGCATTGCATTAATGCATTTGAGACAATCATTCTACGCTACAGCCCCAGCCCTTACTACTGGATTCTTTTTTTTTTTTTTTTTTTGGTTTTTCGAGACAGGGTTTCTCTGTGTAGCTTTGCGCCTTTCCTGGAACTCGCTTTGGAGAACAGGCTGGCCTCGAACTCACAGAGATCCGCCTGCTCTGCCTCCCAAGTGCTGGGATTAAAGGCGTGCGCCACCACCGCCCGGCTACTACTGGATTCTTAATGAGTCATAAATGGTTAGAAGATAACGTGGCTTAGATACTCACTGTGGTAGAAAAGAGGAGTCTTTGGTTACTATCTATCTATCTATCTATCTATCTATCTATCTATCTATCTATCTATCTATTAATTTTTGGGTTTTTTTGAGACAGGGTTTCTCTGTGTAGCCCTGGCTGTCCTGGAACTCACTCTGTAGACCAGGCTGACCTTGAACTCAGAGATCTGCCTGCCTCTGCCTCCCAAATACTGGGATTAAAGGCGTGTGCTACCACCACCTGGCAAGTCTCTGGTCATTTTTAAAGGAGCATTCACATTTCATATTCATGACAACCAATTCTAGTCTTTTTTTTCTTTCAATTTTTGCTTTTGGCATTGTTCTTTTTAAAAGAAATATATCTGTGTACACATAATGATATTTGATTAAAAAATAAGTTAGTCAAAGTACTGATGACAAAAAGCAATAGAGGTACACTGAAGATCAAAGTTCGGGAAACGAGGGCTTAGAACCGAGAGAAAACGCACAGGGTTCATAACGAAACAGCTTGACCTGTGGTCACTTCAAAAGCATGAAGGGAGAAGCACCATTAGGGCGGAGAGGCAGCCACTTGCTTCCCATACTCTTAAACCAACTTGGCCTACAACAAATGAGGGATACAGTGGAAGGCAATTTCATTCTTTAAGCGCCTCAATTTTACCCATCGTATGCATCAACAGTTAAATTAAAATATGCATACAAGTTCAAAGCCCGATTTCAGGAACAACGATGGAGTAGGATGGAATAACTCCTCTTAACAGCCACTCAATATTTGTTTCACAAGGATCAATTATATCCTATGGCTAATGCACACTTGGAGGGTGCGCCCAGCCACAGCACAGGTGGCGAATGCAAAACACACACCGAGAGTCCTTTTAAGCAGCTAAATGTACACTCCATTACAGATCCATAATGCAGAATGGACACGCGTCTGCAAATGGATTCAGAGTGGAGGGTTCTTAAATGGCTGGGTACTTGGGTCTGAAAGGCCAGTAACTGGATGTGCAGTCAGAGCACACATGGTTTTTAGGATTAATAATACATCGGTGTGTGTCAGTGTTAATACACATTTACAGCTCACAGCCTGCGCGGCTGAGTGTTCAGCCCATTTGCAGCCACATATAAAAGGGCGACTCAGTCCTTCTTCTCATTAATGCTTTCACTCTCAGGAAAATTAGATTACACAAGAAAAGCCATTCAGACGACACTGAGGCTTGCTTTCCTTTAAGCCTTCACTAGGAAAAGCACTCGACATGGCACTGTAGGGTCAACCTCCACCCTGCTGGACCCCTTGGAGCCAGTACTGGAAGGAGCTGATAGTCTGTCCTTCTCCTTGTGGATGTGTCCCTGTGTCTTGGGACATGAGTGTGCTCTGCGGAAATGCAGCTAAGGAAACTGTTCATAGGCTTCATGTTTCCTATCTTTCCACATCTGATAAGTGGACCGAACCTGTGTTGTTGTGTTGTGGGACAGACGAGATGCCATAAGAATGAATGTCACACACATGGCCACCAATGTCAGGGCTTCAGGATTATAAAAGCCTCACTCACTTAACACTGAGTACCCATCAGGATGCAAATCTCAAATCTTTAAACTATGGAGAGTGTCTAATAATATTTTCTAGAGCAAGAGCTTGAGGGTTGGACAAAGGAATGGTATCGTTTAAGATGTAGCAGCTTTACTGATTTTTAATGTCAAGGCAGAAATCGTTTAATGAAATGCAAATAAAGGGGATAAAAAGACGACCTAATTATATAAATAAGTTAAAATATAAATAGGCAATAAAACCAAACCCTTTGGCACCTTACAATGTGCTTTGTTGAACCACATCAGTCCTAGCAGTACTTAGTACTGTATCAGTACTTACTACCATGTGCTTGTTAGTACTCTGCATTGTGTGTGGCTACACTACTCACATTGAACTTCTGACATCAGGCTCCCTTTTCTAGATAAGGAAACCAAAATTCAGACATGATGACTGACTTGCACAAGGTCACCAAGAGACAGAGATGTGTCGGGGCACAGCTGGCACTGGAAAACCCAAGCTGAGTGAGGTCTCTTAATGTCCCCTTACTGTGTTCCACACTTCCCCGTTTGTGGGTGGGCACTCTATGTTATAGGTGGTACCGCGTATTTTAGACAAATGGAACAGAAAAGGACAATACAAGACTTTGTGGATGTATTTATGTTCTTCCAGACGGCTGTGTGTGTATTTGTGCCCCCGACTACACTTAACCCTGAGTGCCAACCGAAGGTCACACTGAAGGTCTCTTACAAGACAGGTGTGCAGCCTCTAAATTCCTCGTTCTTCAGAGAGCCATTTTCTTTCTTAAATTACCTTTCCCCCAAGAATCCCAAGGCCCCAGCCGTTCTTTGCAAAGCAGTCTAGATAAATTAATAATACAATTTAAAACCAATTCCACAAAGATAAATAGCACTTCCTAGATTAGGAGTGTAGCTGGCCAGAATGAATGAAATTCACTAACCCTGAGATGCTTAATCTCCCATTACATAGAAGCTAATGATTATAAGAAAGGAGTGATGGTAATTCACTTCTGCTTTTACAGGAAATCCGACCATCTCATTTTTAGCAAATCTTTCTTCTCAGCACACCTCAGTGCCAAGGCTGGTTGGCTGACTCCTACAGGCACACTGACCGCTGGTCATATATCAAAACCCATTCCTTGCCAAAAGGGGAACCTTTGAGCATGCGTGTGGCTTTACAGAGTCCCAGTGCAGAGGACTACATAGGAAGGCAACCAGGGTGCTCCTCCTCCCGCCCCTCTGCAGGGAAGTGGTGACGCGTACCTTTAGCGCAGTCTGCGCCCAGGAATCCTGGGAAGCAGTGACAGAGTCCGGACACACATTCGCCATTGCCGTGGCAGTTCCGTGGACAGTCCTGCACTGAATCTGAAAGAGAGAGATTGAGCAATGACCTTCCTCTCCTCTGCTCAGTCATATAGTGATCAGTCATCTGCCATTTGTAACGACCCAAGAGGGGGTGGGGAGGACCAAGAGTGAGCCAAGTCAGAGACAGGGATGGATCAAGGGCACGTGAGCAGAGCATGGAAGTATCCGGCACTCTGCCGGTGCTAACCCACACTGGACTGCAGGGATAGGCACGGTTTCTATTCTTTTTATTTTATTAAGATTTATTTATATTTTATGTGTATGAGTGTTTGGCCTGCTTGTACAGCAGTGCTCTGTACACATGTAGTACCCATGAAGGCCAGGAGAGGGTGTTAGATTCTCTGGAACCGGAGTTACAGGCAGTTGTGAGCCATTCTGTGGGTGGTGGGAACCGAACCTAGGTCCTCTGCCAGAGCAACAAGTGCTCTTAACTGCCGAGTCATCTTTCCAGGCCCCTTTTTGTTCTTTTTTGCTTATTTGTTTTTAGAAGAAGCTGTCTATTTGGATTTAAATACTACGGAAGATTCCACGCCCAGATATTGACAAGGATTTTAGGCACTATGCCCTTCCTGTCTGCCACGCCTTCACCCCAAAGTCACTCCGCCAATTCAAGCTGTGGCTTGAAATATGAAATCTAAGATTCTAACCGCAGGTATAGGACATCAGGCAGGTGTTCCTTATCTCAGGCTTGTAATGCAAAGGTGTTCTCTGCCTTTAGGCAGAGATTATAAGAAACAGGCAAACACAGTTATGAGTTGCATGAAATGTTTGGTCGGTGCTGGACAACACATGTGGCCGTGTGGACCAGTGCTCCCTCGGCCTTCTCAGGTTATATGAGTGCTTCATGGTGTATATGCCAGGGTAAAGCAAAACAGTTCTTGAGTGTATCCCTATCTTAAGTGATGTGTGGCCATACTTAAGTCTTATATTCCCTATGAATGTTTCAGGCTTCTGCAAGAAGCAGGTATTGGCTTCTATATGTTTTTTTTTTTTTAAACTTTTTATGTGTATGGGTGTTTTGGCCAGCATGTATGTGTGTGTAAACTTCATTTTTGTGGCCCTTATTTTCTGTGAACGTCTGCTTGCTCTATCCTGCACAAGAATCTTATTCCTGGTCTGCCTTCTCTCTATACTCTCATTACATCTTTCAAGGGGGATTATTTTGGAACTTTGTCACATTGATTCAGATGGGCACAGCAATGGGCATGTTCTTTCAAAATGATCATTTTTGGTTTAAGTTAAAACAAGACACATTTGAGCTTTCAGATTCCAAATGTCTAAGATGATAAAAAGGAAAATAGAAGCCAATAGACCCAACTTATGACACGACCCAACCCCAGGAAAGGAGGCTGGTGAATTGGTCATAGCGTACCATGAAGGAGTTATAGGAGAGGTGTGAGGGTGTGCTCTGTGATCTCATCCTCTGCACACTCTTTTCCTGCACTGAGCACTCAAAGGGTGCATCCCAGCCATCTTTCCACAGCAAGTCATTTCTGTTCCTCTGGAACCAAGCTGTTCTTAGTTTCTGGCACTCAGAGGAAACTCAACAAGTGGGTTTGCTTTCTTTTTCTTCTTCTTCCCCAAAGATATATAAAAGACTATAAAATTCACTGAGCTGGTTTTCTTGATGTCTAGCAGTTCCCAGCTCAGCTACAGCTCCTTTGGGTGAGTTCTCTAAAGGACTGAGAAGCATGCACAGTGTACCTGTGTGTTTTGTGAGCTCATCAGCTATTCAAAGGGTGTTGGGTGCTTCCATAGATACAAAAGTTAGAAATTTCATGCAGGGTTGGAGGACTGTTGTGCCTGGGCTCGCTCCTGTTTCTGCATGTCTTGGGAGCTGAAGTCTATACTGTTGGGATATTCTGGAACATTCTAAAGCATATTTTCTAGGCCATCTATGTATGGCCTAGGCAGTCAAAGAAAATATCTCTGCAGAGTAAAGGACAGGATTACTAGGTTTAATAGAAAATGTCTCTCTCTGGATTGAAAGATAAGCATGTTTACTACCCATGCTGAGACCCAGCCTCAGTAAGCTTAGGGCTTCTCTCCTGTGAGGCAACTCTGTACATGCAGGATCAGCAGGGCACACTTCCTGATACTCTGCAGACATTGGGGCTTGGGATCTGCATTGCTCTGACTACAGAAATCCATTGTCTGTGACCCTGGAGTCTTGTGTACATGTGTGTGGTGCATCCTGAGTATGTATGTGGATGTGGCAGCTGGATGTCAGCATTGGGTGTCTTTATTTCTTTCTACCTTATATTTTTCTCTCACTGAATTGTGAGCTTTCTGATTTTGCTAGATTGGCTAGCCAGAAACCCACAGGGATCCTCATGACTCCGTTTCCTCAGCTCTGAGACTATGGGCACACACTGTCATACTTGGAGTTGTATGCAGATATCAGAGATTGAACTCATGTTCTTACGCACACCTAGCAAGTGTGTTACTGGCTGAGACACCTCCCCAACCCATCCTGCAGCCTAATGTCTTCTGATGACACCCAGGAAACAGTGACAGGCTAATATGTTAGCTTATACTTAGGGTAAGATGTCAGAACTGTCATAGTCTCAACATAGGATGCAGTGTATTAACTGAGCACCTATTGTATGCAAGGAACTCTGGTTGCTTGTAGAATAATCCAGTCTCTACCTTCAATATTTTCCACTGCCATAGAGAATATAAGAAACCCCGCCCTCAATCAAATAAAGTAGTAAAAATTATAGTAAGCTCTTTGCAGAGAGTGAGATACGCAGGGGGTTACAGAAGGGAGCCCCTTAGAGGGGGTGGATAGGGTGGGCCTCCCTCTGTCACCTGGTGCGAAGGAAGGATGAACTCTAACGAGCTGATGAGAACCAGTGGGTGGGAATTCCAGGTAGGTGGGACAGCTTGGGCATAGGCTCTGAGGCGGGGAAGAAGTGAACTGAATCCATTGTGACTGGAGATGGCGGTCCAAAAACAGAGTGACATGAGTTTGGAGAGATCTACACAGGTGGGCAGATTATCCAGGGCCCCACAGTTCACCAGACAAGTCAGATCTTATTCTGGGGCTGCTGGAAACACATACGCATTGTAAGCAGAGGGATGGCATCACGTGGCTTGTGGCTTTGAATGTTGCTTCTACTGTGAGGTAGTGTGACTGCTCCTCACTGATCGTGGCTGGATGGGCGTTTGGGTAGACTAGATCACTCTGGGGTCTGTGTCCCCAGTTCCCAACGTTATATCTTCAGGTCTAAAGCAGCGAGGGTCTGGGAAACTCCTTGTCACCATGGTTCTGTACAAGGGGACAGAGGTCTCTGCATGCTCCCCACTTGTCTGCAAGGCCCCAGCTGGGGACATTTATCCTTACACCTCAGCTTAAATGTCATTTGGCATCTGGGTGACTTCTTCTCTCCCTTTCCTCAGTGTGGGCTTTTTGTCTCTCTTGTTCCTGACACTTCTCTCACTGGCTTATGATGGACCCCCTTTTTTTTTTTTAAGTATACCTCCTCCCCTCTCCCAGGATGAGGCCAGATGCCATCAATCCCCGAGGTCCTCAGTGCCTGGTATACAGTGGGTACTTGGTAAGAAGTCATACAAGTGTGCCGATGTGTACACTGTACATGCTTAAGAGGGCAGAGAATCTAGAGTGGATGAAAAATACAGTGGAGGCCACTGAACATTTACTTTTCCTGTGGTCTTATGTTTGAAGCATTTTTATTTTTATTTTTTTTGTGGGGGGGGGGACCCACAGAAAAATGGTAAATTATAAAAGCACTGCCTTTTCAGATCCTTTTCCAGTTACAGATTACAATTTTTGAATCAACATGGTTTCAGTTTTTGTGTGGGAGAAACAGTGGAGATGAAGGCATGCTTAGGAACTCAAAGATTATTATTCTTATTGTTGTTTGTGGCAGTGCAGAGATTTGAAACCAGGGCCTTGCACATGCCGGGTGAGTACTCCACCACTGAGCTCTTCCCAGCTCCAGGAATTGGTGTTCTAGACAGTGGAGGCTCACACTGTGCTTCTAGAGCACGCCTCTGGGGTTTCCAGGAGGATGCTCATTTCTCCAAGGCAGGCTGCTTCTCCAGAGAAGACAGCAGACTCCTGAGTCATGGGTATATTTAGTGAGATTGCCCGACATCCGTCTAGCACTTTCCTTCTGTTTCCCATCATGGGGGTTTTCATGCTCCTGGCTGCTCTCGATGGCGAATGTTCTGATGATAGGTGTGTGGAAAAGAACTCCCGGACCAAATAAAACACTGTTCTTTCCCCACATTTCAGGCCAATTGCTATCATTGCTCTATCAAGATGTCTGCCCAACTATTAGGCTGATTATCTTCGACTCTCTCTCTGAGCTACAGCATCGATGAGAGGAACCCTCTGGGGAGAATTGCTATTTCCAGCTTTGACAGGCAGGGAGGGTAATGGCTGGGGGTGGGGATAATCCTCACCCTACCTTTCTGTGACCATACAGGGTGAAGAAATGGGGAAAGATGCCATTACAAGGTCACCAGGTCCCCCAGAAAGCTGGTGGTTCAGGGGAAGGACATGCACTTGGCTAGAACCTAAAGAAATTCACAATTAAGAGCACAGCTGTGGGAAGTCTGCGCTCTGACTTCAACTCACTGGTCTTGTGACCTTGGGTGGGCCCCTTTACATTCTCAGCCTTGGCATCCTCCACTTCCAAATGACAGAGAGACAGGGGCTTTCCCCACCACTATGGCTATCCTGTGGGTTGGGTGAGCTGAAGGACCCCAATGGCACATGACAGGGGTGAACACTTGGTCTGGCACTCTGTGTTACCGCTGTGGTGACAATCTCTCCATGCTCCCCAACCAAGCCAGCTGCTGTGACCTGCCAGCTCTGTCATGTACTCTCAGAGATGAAATACCAGGCGGTGAAAAGGAAGTCATTTCTCATCATGTTCTTCTCATCCTAGTCCCAGATCTGTTTCTGGTTCCTTCCTTTTGTAAGTTAGTCTCTACTGTTCTACTTCTCTTCCCTGTTGGGACCTCACGTCACCCTAGAGATTTCCCATCTGCTGGGAGCTTCCTCTATGACTTCCAGTAGACTAAGTTATGACATGGCTTTGGAGCATAGGTTGGCAAACTTTCCCTGTGAAGGGACAGATAGTAACTATTTAGGCTCTGTGGGCCATATGGTCCCTGTTGCAACACTCAGCTCTGCTGTAACAGTGGGAAAGCTGCCACACACAACATGCAAACAGATGAATGTGGCCGTGTGCCAATAAAACTTTATTTATAAAAACAGGCAGTGGGCCAGATTTGGCCCCTGGGCTACAGTGTGCCAACTCCTACTCTTGAACATTTGGCTAGCCTTGGGAAGGCCTATTTTTCCTTAGCAAAAGAATAAAGATCCACCTTAGACCCGTGGTCACTAACCAAACTTTGTGATTTTACACAACTTTAAAGTTGTGGTTACTGACAGAGAACTGTAGCCTGACATTCAGGTTGGATTACGTAGATCTTTCAAGAATAGGAAATTCCTTGAGAAAGCCATGTGGGGCCCAAAGAGAAGTTCTACAGTGTAGTAAGTTGATAAATAATGTTTCAAGGTGCTTTCCTTAAAGTCACAGGCTCTCATTCATGACTGTTGGCTGTAGGCCAGATGCAGTTTATTCATGGTGATCCTCACATTAGCCTTTGGGATATGATCATCTCATCTTCCCAAACAGAAGGTTGAGGCCCAGGCAAGTCACTCAGCTACAATGTGGGAAAGAAGATCTGGGACTTACTCCTGCTATCTGAGGTCCTTTTGTCATGGACTCACTACCTCCAGACCCCTCTAGTGAATCCAGTTAACAGTGGCTGGGGTGACATGATGCTGTGGAAAGATGATGGCCGAGGCTCAGGATGGAAAGGCCATTCCCATATCTCAGGACCCCGAGGCCTCAGTTAGCTCCACATAGCTCAGTTTATTCCTCAGTGGGATGCCACAGCCACCTGCGGACTCACAGAGCTTCTGTATGGATGAGTTAGCAGTGGAAGATGAAAACTCATAACCTCAGCAATGGCCGCTGCAGTTCCTTTCAGTGTTGAAACTCCGAGGGTTTTCTAGAAAATGTAATTCTTTACAAGTAATCACCCTTTGGGGGGTGGTTAATATGCACAAGGCAGAGGCAATTTTGGATTAAACCTTGGCTTTTGTATTCATACTTAGTGAAATGCAGGCCTAAAACATGTCCAAAGAAACAGGCATTGAATTAAAGCATTTCGAGGCCTGCCTGCTTGGGAATAAATAAATGACTTTTAAAAACATCTGTATCCTTTTCCCTGCTGTATTTTTAAGTTAAAAGAAAAAAAAAAACCCTTTTTATTTTGACATATTCTCAATTTTGAAGAGGTTAGAGCTGATATGAATGGCCAGTGTTTCTTGGCTCTGCTACACACTTAGAAATAAAAAAGCGTTCTTTATTCCTAATAGGAGCCTGGGAGGTGATACTGGCATTGCCTCTGTTTTATGAGTAGGAAAGGGAGGCATTTACAAGCCCAGCTATGTGCTCAATGTGGTGATTTGAATGATATGTCCCCCACAGTCCAGACATCTGAATACTTGGTCCCTAGTTGGTGGCTATATGGGGAGGCTCAGGAGGTATGGCCTTGCTGAGAAAGTATGTCACTGGGGATGGGCTTTGAGGTTTCCAAAGACTTGCACCATGCGAACTTCCCTGCTGTGATGGCGACTCTTATCCCTCTGGAACCATGAGCCCCACATAAACCCTTCTTTGTATAGCTGCCTTCACCGTGGTGTTTTGTCACAGCAACAGAAGAGCAACTAATACACTCGGTTGGACGCACAGCACCACGCGGCCCCCGCTGTCTGACTCGGACCCTCGTGAGCATCCTCAGGTCCACTAGGGACTCTTGCTGATGTGCATGGAATTCCTGTGCAGTCAGAGCCGAGTGCAGAGACTGTGCAGTTTGGCCTCCCAGACAGTAGACACTGTCGGGGTTGCTGAATCTTCCACAGAGGGCCCCCCTCCTGCCACCCCACCCCTTACAGAGCTTCCGCTCGAGGAACCCCAGACCTACCTAAGACGACCGTATTGAAGGAAACCATCTCCTTGTCTTTGCCATCATTGTAGAAGGCCAGGTGCCACAGGCCCACATCCAGGTACTGCACGAACACGGCCTCGTTCTGCACCAGGGTCTGGATGCTGCGGCGTTCCCTGGGCGACTCGACCACACTCCACTTCTCCTTTCCATCCAGGCGTTCCATGAAGTCATACTGGGGAGCAGAGAGAGGGCAGCCACGTGTAAAGCCAGTTTTAGACCTGTACCCTTAGCCAGCACGGCCCTCCTGCCCACCAGCTAATGGAGGAGTACTTTTTCACTAGGGTTTCGTAAAGTAAAATCAGCCGCGTAAGTTGTGATGACAGTATCAGCTGCAGGTTATTATGCCTATACTGATAATTATTAATTTATTTTTCATGGTGCTGGGGTTTGAACCCAGGGCCTTGCAGATGCCAGGCAAGCGCTCTGCTGCTGGGCTATAATTACATCCCTTGTTCTATTTTTATTTTGAGACGGAATCTGGATAATTTCCTTAGGTTGTTTTTGAACTTGTGATCTTTTTGCCTCAGTCTCTCAAGTAACTACATTTATAGATGCTTGCCAATGCTCCAGGCTTAATTTTTATCTATATTTTGTAATGCTGGGAACTAAACCTAAGGTCTCATGTATGCTAGACAAGTGTTCTTCCACTGAGCTTTATTTCCACTCTGTATTATTAATCCTATTATTATTAATCCTATTTTTGTTGGTCACAAGCTCTCATCGGTCATTCTGGAATAAAAAAACAAAATTACTTTAATTGTAAGGATTCCCCCTTTGTGCACACGCTCTCTCTCTCTCTCTGTCTCTCTCTATCTCTCTGTCTGTCTCTCTGTCTCTGTCTCTGTCTCTCTCTCTCTCTCTCTCTCTCTCTCTCTGTGTGTGTGTGTGTGTGTGTGTGTGTGCGTGTGTGTTTTGTTGAGTACTGAAGCCAGGAAGCCAGGAAGCCAGGAAGCCAGGAAGCCAGGGCCTTTCCCATGTTAGGCAAATACTTTACAGGTAGAGTCGTGTTTCAGGTTGTGTCCATATTTTACAGGTATATATAGGAGATTAAAGTTCAGAAGACCCAAGCATTTTGTTTAAAGTCACATACCTCCTAAATGGCAAAGTAAAAATTGGGACAAAGTTCTGTTCAGCTATAATGCTTCTGCCTCGATAGTGCCTGGCCTTAAATAAACCAACATTTAAATATTGAACTCCATGTCAGTGGAAACCAGGTTGTAAGTTGCTAGAGATGAACGCAACACAAATCTGACAGTTAAGGTCCGCCATCCCATGGAAAGGATGAAGGAATGGAAGGATGCAGTGTTATCCAAAACAGACTTGGTTGAAGTACCAGGTGAAATCTTACGGCAGGGCAGTGGGAGCCACTGAAAACTCTTGAGCAGTGACTGATGGGATAAAAGGACGTTCTAAGGAATTAGTTTTTGGAGGTGGGATATGAGATATTCTATAAGGAATGGAAGTGAGAAGGAAAACTGGTTTAGGAAGTGGAGACTGCACACAGTCATGTGTGAGGGGAAAGGAGTCCGAGAGGACAGTAAGCAAGGAGTAGGCACCCGAGGGACAATAAAGGGAGAGAAGCCACGAATTGCCCATAGGCTGGACAGGGAAGATGTAGGGGAAGGCAAAGAGGACTCCAATGTTTCTTCCTGTTGACAAGAAAATCGATAAACCCCCGGTAGAAATGGATGAATCTCACAAACTCAAAGTCACCGCACAGAACAGTTCCCTGCACTCTGACTCCCAGAGAAGACCCTGAGTGCGGAGCTTCAGCAGATTAAAAACTTCTCTGCAGGATCAAGTGCTTTCTGCTTTCCCCTCCTCGAAGAGAGTTCCATACATGGCAGACATCAGCTCCCTCACAACTTCATAGCCAGGAGCTCCAGGAATTGCCTAACTTTGTATCTCCCTCATCAGAGTGGCCCATTTTCCATCAGAAACACGATCATTACAAACAAAAGACAGTAATCTTAAGCACAGAGGCTCTGCCGTTAGACAAACCCAGGTTTGAATTCTGACTCCACACTTGATATTGTTTGACATTGGGTCTATTTTTATTCTCGGGGGTGGTGGCACCTGATGTTCAGGAATACCATTACAGGGATGGCATAAGCTAATGCTTAGGGCAGTGCCGGGGAGATAAGAAATTAAAAAGTACTTGGTGACGGGGGACACCTACTTGCAGATTGGAAGGACCCCAGGGAAGCAGCATGTGGCTCTAGCTGTTCATATGGGGAGTGCGATGGCTATTCCTGGGAAGAAGAAATGGCCCATATCTCAGTAAATAAGTGTTTGTGTGGAGCTTCCCTCTGCCCCATACTCCACTGGTCACCATTGTCCTTATGAGCTGAAATAAATGATTTGGAGGGAGGTGACAAACGGACACTGCTTCCAGAGACCTTTGTAACCAAAGCATTTGTTCCCTAGCAACCTCGTAAATGTCAGACCACGAACACTGGTGTCTACAGAGTGCTGTCAGCTAGAGCAATGGCTGTAACTTCCTTGGTGGTGAGGTGAGAAGAATAGGCTTCATTTGGGGTCCGAGTTATCACCCTCATGAGGAAAAGTTTGGGGAAGGTGATTACTTGTGTGCAGCCATTGCTCATGACTAATTTGGGCATTAGTCATCTGGTGCAGAACTGGCTGGCCAGCCGAGGGACACAGAAATGGCTCAGGACTAGTGGCGGGTCTTGCTGTCCAGCCAATCAAATGACTAGGGAAGAAGGCATTTTTCAGAGTAGAGGAAGGGCATTCATTCTGGCTGGCTCCTTGGAGTCCTTCTGTGGAGGTTTAGAGGGCAGTTTTCATTTAGGGGAAATCTGCCAGCTGTGGGTTCTCAAACAAGGCGTGAATGGGAGGGTGAGATGAGATACGGTGGCCCACACATCTCACTTCTGTATCCCTTTATGTACTCCATCATTTCCTAAGCTCTTATCTTATTCCCTAAATGACACAATTGTTCTTGCGCCCATCATTAGTCCACGCAGAAGGATGTAAGCTGCAGGCACAGGGACTCGGTGGCTGCTGGAGTGTTTAGAGCGACAACGTCAGGCTTCTCTTGCCTGGGTCAGGCTCTGGGCTCTGCTCTCCACTTGCTTTCTGGCATTTTGTGTAAGCTGTCAAAGGCCTGCACCTCTGTCTTCTTGTCCTTGCAATAGGCATGGCAATAGTTTCCATAGCAAAATGCAGCTCTAAGAATGAACTGAACTGATGTACGTGGTGCCTGGAACTGCGAGTGCTATGTGCGCGAGCAACTTCAGCCATCTTTATTAGCCGTCCCTCCCCTACCAAATCTGCCTAGAGCAGAAACTGATCGATACATGTTTGTTAAATATCAAATGAATAAAATAGCAAGTTTGTAGACGCGTGATATGGAGGGAAACAAAATTGGAACGAAGTAAAAGTTTTGTCTCCGATGATGATATTTCCTGCCTTAACTGGGAAAGGAGAGTAGAGCCTGGTATGAGCAGTCAGAACACGTGTGTGATTGGGGGCTGTGGGCCCGGCATCTGAAAATTCATCAACTCCGTGAAGATTCGAGAGAGGCTCAGGACTCTGCTTCCTAGTTCATGGGCATGATAAACAATGTGTGCAGGCTTTCTCCCTCAGCTTGCCTCATTCCCCTCCCTTCTTTGACACTGTAACTTGGTGGCCTCCGTGGCGGAGATCACTATGGTCCTGTAGTCCCTTTACTGCCAGCTGGGGATATGATCATTTAGGACAACGGAACACAAGCCATAGCGCATCCTTCTGATGCGGTCATCAGGTGCCCTGTGAATCTCTCACATACCCTCTCTCCTTTTCTGAGTGTGCCAGGGCATGGTACAACCTAAGGCAGCAGTGCCCGAGATAGTTGTGGTCTGGATGTGACAATTAGCACCGGGAGAAGATTCTGGAGTTGCTCCAGGAGTTGTCTACCCATAACTGCTGGTAACAACAAGCCTCTGAAAGGGTGACCTGTCCCTTCTGCAGGCTTCGTGGATCTCTCAGCTCCATTTCTCTTTCCCTTTCCTGGGTGCTCCCCAAGATGGCAGCAGATTCCAGCCTTGTTCTCATTTCTCACCAGGCAGAAGAGGACGAGTTACCCAAGAGAATGTGGCAGCGTCACCCCCTGGTGAAACTGTACTTCTGTTATCTGTAGCGTGCCTCTCCCAGTTTGCCAGTGAAGCCTCTCAGTCGTCACACCTGGTCTTCTTTCAGCGAAACATCTGGCTTCTCTATTCATAGACTGATACAGCACAAGCATCATTCATTGCTGCTGTGATCCAGGGAAGGGCCAGAAACACAAGTGGGTCTACGGAGCCAAGTGTGGAGACCCAAGTCCAGGGGAGGGGCCAGGAGCTAGCAAGGCGCTGCTAGGCAGGGCGGCCTGCTGGTTCAGGGTGGCTCTGTTCTCGAGGATGTGGCTTCAGACAGTGATCCGCCAGTGCACCTGACAGAGGGGTGTTCCTATAAGGACAGCAGTTCCAGAAGCCTGGCTAGAGCTCCATCTTCACTGAAGACTGATAACTCAGGCTCATTCTTCTGTTCCAGGAACTTACGGTAATCCATCCAGGAAATGGGGACATTCAGGGACCATGCTCTGCTTAGCTGGCTATAAAGGTCATGGCATGACACATTCTAACAGGTCTACAGTTCCCTGAAGGGCATTAGGAGTGCATAACCCAGTCACAACAGAAGAGACACAAGTGGCCTCTGTCTCTTTAACACTGATGGGGCGGGTGGGGTGGGGTGGGGTGGGGTGGGGAACAGTACAATAACCTGGAATAGACAATGCCCCTCTTCCTCAAAGTACTCTCTCTCTCTCTCTCTCTCTCTCTCTCTCTCTCTCTCTCTCTCTCTCTCTCTCTCTCTCTCTGACCTTGGAGAAACAACCCCAGCTGACACGCAATGAGAGGGCTGTGCCTGTGAGCCATCAGTCATGCCCGAAAGTGGCATGAAAACGCAACTTTGACGAGAGCTGGAGTGGCAAAGAAATAAACCACAGTAAATATTTGACTGATCCAATTATAAATCTCCCCAATTCTTGGCAGAGAGCGAGGAGGAATAGTAATTAAGATAACTTAGTGGGTTTCCAGAGGAGCTGGTGGAGAGAAGAGACACCCGCCCTGGCTGAGCCTAAGCCAGGGGGGCCTGTCGCTTTCCCAGAAGGGAAAGCGGCCCTCCACACACAGGGAGCACACAACCCCCAGGTTGCTGCTGGAAGCCTCCAGAATACAAACCTGCCAAGGAGGGCAAGGTTAAAGACAGACCCATTGCCCTTCAGGAAGATGTTATTACTGGGTCCAGGACCCTGGGAAGCTGGAAAATAACTTTTCTGTCACTTGGAACGTCTGCTTGCTGAGGGGTGACGCGACTGGGCAAAGCAATAAATGGTGACATTTCCCAGAGCTAGCCTGACACTCCGCTGCTCCCCTTGCAGCCTCCTGGCGGCATCCTTGGTCTCCTAGGTCTGAGGCTGGGTCTCTCTCAGTGGACAGGGCACAGGCAGCAGGTGGTGGGATTTTAGGGGGCAGCATGTGCGAGCTGGGGCTGCTTGGCGTCCCCATTACCATGCAGCCTGGCTGCAGTCAGTGGCAGGAATGACTTGGCACAGAAGGTCACTCGAGCCTTGCACATCTGTCTCTGCCAGCCAGGCCTGGGGCACAGTGTGTCCAGCTGAGTTCTCATCTAGGCTCAGCATAGCCTTTCTGCTGGCTTTCCAAGGGGCTGCGGGAAGAGTGAAAGGTAGAAGCAGGGCAAAGGCTTAAATTGGGGTGGGGTGGGGGGGATGCAAGGGGGCGGGTAAGGCTTGCCTGAGTGGGTCGGACTGTGGGAGCAGAGCAGATCAGCCTTAGAGTGAAGGCCTTCCTGAGCTCCAATACAGGAAACTGGGTTGCTTTTCCAGATCAGGTAAGAGTCCACGAGCCCTTTGGAGACAGGGAGGACCCAGCTGGGGTCCTTAACACCAGGAGTCAGGTAGGGTCCACCCAGGAGGGTGGAATTCTTGATTCATTCCTACATAGCTTCTTGCAGTGGCAAAAGAGTTCTCATCAAAAGTAAGAAGAGTTTATTGTGATTTAGCACTTGCTTTTTTGTTTGTTTGTTTTTGTTTTGTTTTCTTCTGAGACCGGGTCTCACTCACTATGCAGCCCTGGCTGTCCTGGAACTCACTCTATAGACCAGGCAGGCCTTGAATGCACAAGAATCAGCCCACCTCTGCCTCCCATGTGCTGGAATTAAAGGTGTGTGCCACTACACCTGGCTTTTTAAAAATAATATTTATCCTATTTTAAACTATGTGTGTATGTGAATCTCTCTCTCTCTCTCTCTCTCTCTCTCTCTCTCTCTCTCTCTCTCTCTCTGTGTGTGTGTGTGTGTGTGTGTGTGTGTGTGTGTGTACATGTGCCCATGGAGACTGGAAGAGGGTTCCCTAGGAGTGGGAGTCACAAGAAGCTGTGAACTGTCTGATATGGTGCTGGAAACTGAACTCATATCCTCTAGAAGAGCAATAAATGTTCTTAACCTCTGAGCCATCTCTTTAGCCATGCTCTTTTGTTATTTTGAGTTTTTTTTTCTTCAAATCTTACTGTGTAGCCCAGGACAGATTGAAATCCATGGCTGTGTGATTAAAATGAGAATTGCCTCATTGTAAGGAGTCTTCTGGCCTACCAGCCAGTTCCCAAATAACGACATGGAGGCATATTATTAATTATGAAAGCTCAGCCTATAGCTTAGGCTTGTTCCTAACTAGCTCTTATAACTTAATCAATTTCTGTTTATCTACTTTTTGCCATGTGGCTTTTCCCCTTTTTTTCATTCTGTATGTCTGACTCCCTCCATGTCTCCTCTGAACCTCGATTATGGCCTCCTGCTTTCCTCTCTCTGCCCGGAAGTCCTGCCTATATCTCCTGCCTAGTTATTGGCCATTCAGCTCTTTATTAAACCAACCACAGCAATATACCTTCACACAGTGTACAGATATCCCACAACACCCCATATTCTTATGCTTTTGAATGCTTGATCCTCAGTTGGTAGAACTGTTTGGGAATTTAGGAGGTTTGCTCTTGTTGGAGGGGGTGTGTCACTGGGGGTGGGCTTTGAGGTTTTAAAACCTCACGCCATTCCCAGTTAGCTTTCTCCTCCTCATGCTTGTGGATCAGATGTGAGCTCTCAGCTACTGCTCTGGCTCCATGCCTGCCTGCTGCCATGCTCCCTGCCATGATGGTCATGGACTCTAACCCTCTGGGACCGTGAGCCCACACATCCAATGCTTTCTTTTAGAAGTTGCCTTGGACACGGTGTCTTGTCACAGCAATAGAAAAGAAATGGAGACAATGATTCTCCGCCTCCACCTCCCGAGTACTGAGATTATAGGCGTGTGCCACCATGCCTGGTTTCTGGCTAGCACTTGTGACCGAAGTAGTCCTAAAAACCTCTGCCTTTGCTTTCATAGCTTTGGAGGGAAGCGTGGCTGCTGCAGGGTTGGAGAAGGCACCATAGACCCTGGAGCAGGGAGGGCTGCAGTCCAGGGCTTGAATTTGATGTTCAGGGATCCAGACAACCACAGGCAGCTGCTCTAGATGCCAGCTTGGCTGGTAGCTGGCTTGGCTTGTGGGTCCTTTCAAGATGCCACTGAAGGAAGAACTCAGCTGGGCTTGGGCAGAACAGGTAGAAAGGATGCTTGGGCAGCCCCATTGGTTTATCTAGGTGCTGGTCACACCTGGACTACTGCTTCCCTGAGAGCCAGCCCCTTTCCAGTTCCCTTCTCTCTCTCCCATGTGTTCTAGCCACACTGTTTTTTCTCTTCCGATGGCACACCAACACATCTCAGTCTAACGACGTGGACACCAGCTGCTCCCTCTTGCATGGCTGCCCTTCTCCTGCCACACAGCTGTCTGCTGCTCGTCAATCCTGTCTTTGCCTCCACGTTGTCACTTCAGAAAGGATGCCTCTCACCACCCACTCTAAAACACGTTTCTTTGTTTCCATTCTCAGCAGAAGCTCATTACTCTGAAAAACCTTGTTATTCACCAATTTAGAGCTCACCTCTGTCTTCTTGGATATGAGCTCCTGAAGGGTGGAGTTCATATCTAGTGACAGAACATATGTGGAGGCCTAGTGGGGGTGAGCGAGTATACATAGGGTGTGGGTGTGCATTTAAAAAATAAAGCACAATCATCCACTACACCACCCTGGGACCATGTAGCATGCTGCACCTGACCTCAGATAGGGACCCCCAGCATAGCATCTACCCCACCTATTTCTACCTTTAGGGTAGCGGGGCATTCTGTGACCCACCCCTACAGAACACTGCCCACTCCCACTGGGACCTAGTCCCTGCCACCAAAGTACTACTCCTAGAGTCCAACACACTGCCTGCAGACATACGAAGACTGCCTGTAAGAATGTACTAAGCCTGTAGGTTTGCTCCTGGGCTCAAAAGTTGCACCTCTTCTAGTTGGTCTGAGACCACTTCTGATACCCCATTCACATATCAACAGAGTTGCTACAAGACTGAACTTCAAGCACCATTCAGCGGGTCCACCACCTGAAAAGTTGGGGAAACAGCCAAGATCCAAACACCCACTCAACAAAGATGAGACCAGAGAGTCATACCAATAACCACCACCAGTCACCTAAATACAGATGCCTAGGTCTTACTGCAAAAATACAAACTACATAAATAACCAAGTCAACATGCTTTCTCCAGAAATTAGTACTCCCATTGTAATGTTTCCTGAGAAAGACAACTTAACTGATACACAAGACAATGACTTCAAAATAGCAATTATAAAGATGTTAAAAAAATTCAAAGAGAATAAGAATAAATACCTGAATGAAGACAGAAAAACAGTTGAATGACATAATGAAAACAATTTAAAATATGGAAACAGAAGTTAATAAAGAGATAGAATTTCTGAAGAAAAGCCAAACTGAAATAAAACTTGAAATGGAAAACTCAGAAAGTCAAACAAAAGGCTCAGAGGAAAGCCTCAATAGATTGGATCAAGTAGAAGAGAGAATATCAGGCCTCAAAGACCAGGTAGCGAATTGGATCACCCAGTCAAATAAAATGCTAAATCTAAACAAATACACAAAACCAGGAATGGAAAATCCAGAAATTCTGGGACTCTATAAAAAGACCACACCTATGAATGTGTAGATGAGAGAGAAGAAACCTAGTTTAAAGGCACAGAAAATATTTTCAACAAGATCATAGAAAAAAAAATCTTCTTAAATCTTGGACCCATCAAGATGTTAGAGGCATACAGAACACCAAACAAACAGGGCCAGATATTTTCCATGTCACGTAATAATCAAAACACTAGGTGCAAAGAAAAAAGAAAGGATATTGAAATCTGCAAGAGAGAAAGACCAAGTCATATACAAGGCAGGCCCACCAGAATAACACCTTACTTTTCAGACAGCCTAGATTAGTGATCTATAAGTCTGAAAGACTACAGATGCCAACCTAGATTACTGTACCCAGGAAAAATATCAATGGTGGGGGCTGGATAGATGGCTCAGTGGTTAAGAGCACTGGATGCTCTTCCAGAGGTCTTGGGTTCAATTCCCAGCACCTACACTGTGGCTTACATCTGTCTATAACTGTAGTCCTATGGGATTCAATATCTTCTTCTGGTGTGCAGATACACATGTAGACAAAAAATCCGAATACATAAAATAAATAAATTGTAGCACGAATCTTAACAAGTCTTATTAATAAAAACAAACCCAGGGCCAGGTATCAGGGTGAACACTGGAAGATCAGAGAAACAGAACATCCACAGCTAAACTCATCTCGCCAGTTCCTCAGCTGATCTCATTTCCTCAAACTGGAAGCCTCTGTGTCCTCATCTGAATGGATCTTAACTGAACTGCTGCTCAATAGCCTAAAAGCTTAATCAGGCCTAAAAAAACCTCTAGTTTCTGGTTTCACACCTTATGTACTTTTCTGCTTCCTGCCATCACTTCCTGGGATTAAAGGCATGTGTCACCATGCCTGGTTGTTTCCAGTGTGGCTTTGAACTCACAGAGATCTGGATGGATCTCTGCCTTTGGAATGCTAGGATTAAAGGTGTGTGTGCCACCATTTTCTGGCCTCTATATCTATTTAGTTAGTGGCTGTTCTGTTCTCTGACCCCAGATAAGTTTATTAAGGTTCACAAAAATTGGGGGACACAATATCACCACAATAAATCTTTAAAAATCTGTGAATCATAATCCCAGGAGAAAGCCAAACTTTCTATGATAAAAAGAGATTTAAGGAATTTATGTCCAGTAAGTCAGTCCCACAGAGAATACTAAAAGGAATACTTTTGTCTTAAGGACCAAACACACCCAAAAGAGCATGAGGAATAAGTAAATAATTCCAGAACAATTCATCAGAAGATGTCTAAGAAAACACCATCACAACAAAACATCAGGAATTATTAAATACCGCTTAATAACAAATCAATATTAATGGTCTCAGTTCCCCCAACTGAAAGTTACAGACTAACAAATTGGGTTAGAAAACAGAAACCATCTTTTTGATTCCTTCAAGAAACATACTTCACCATTAATAGATACTACCTCAGGGCAGAAAGATAAAGGTATAACAGGGAGAGCTGTTTTACTCTCTGACAAAATAAGCTTCAAGGCCACACTAGTCAGAAAACTAGTCAGAAGAGAGAGGGGAGGATATTTCATACCCAATAAAGAAAAACCCTGCCCAAAAGATACTACAGTTCTAAATAGTTATGCACCAAACACAGGAGCACCTAATTTCATAAAAGAAATGCTATTAGCTCTAAGATCACAGATTGACCCCAACACAGTGATGGTGGGTGACCTCAATACCCAACTCCCAAAAATATACGGGTCATCCGGACAAACTCAATAGAGAAATCCTGAAGTTAAATGGCATCAGAAATCAAATGGATCTACAGACTTTTATAGAACATTCCACCCAAATACTAGAGATTACATTATCTTTTCAACAGCCCATGGAATTTCTCAAGCAAGTCTCAGCAAATGAAGAAAAATTGAATCATATCATGCATCTATCTGACCACCAAGGAATAAAATTTGCCTAACAACAACAATAGAAACTGCAGAAAATAAACAAACCATGGAAACAAAACAACATACTATTGAATGAAAATTCGGTCAAGGAAGAAATCAAGAAGGAAATTTAAGAAAAAAAATCTAAAATTGAATGGATATGGAAACACAACAGGTGAAAAGTCTTTGAGACACAATGAAGGCAGTCCTAAGATGAAAGTTTATTGCACCAAATGCCTACATAAAAATGAGAGAGATGTCATATTAACAACTTAATAATACACTTGAGGTCCTAAGAGAAACAAGTACAAACAACACCTAAAAGAGTGTATGACTGGCCTGGAGAGATGGCTCAGTGGTTAAGAGCACTGGCTGCTCTTCCAGAGGTTCTGAGTTCAGTTCCCATCTATCACAGGGTGGCTCACAACCATCTAGAATGAGATCTGATGCCCTCTTCTGGCCTGCAGGGGTACATGCAGGCAGAACACTATTCATAATAAATAAATTTAAGAAATAAACTCAAGGCTAAAATTAATGAAATAAAAAATTACAAAGAATCAATCAAATGAAGAGTTGGTTCTTTGGAAAGATTAATAACATTGGCAAGCCTTTAGCCAAAGTAAGCAAACAAAAGGTAGTGAGAACTCAGAAACATTAGAGCAGATACCGAGGAAATCTAGAGGACCTTAAGGACAGACTCTAGAAGTTTATTATTCCTCTAAATTGGAATATCTAAAAGAAATGATGAATTTCTAGATATATATGACCTATACAAATTAAATCTAGATGGAACACATAATTTAAACAAACTCATAACAACCAATGAGAGAGAAGCAATAATAAAAAAATCTCCCAACTAAAAACAGTCCAGGGCCAGATGGATACAGTGTGAAATTCTACCAGAACTTCACAGAACTAACACCAATACTCCTCAAATTATTCTGTAAAATAGGAAAGGAAGAAATACTGCCAAACTCTTTCAATGAAACCAGTATTATCCTGAAACCAAACCAGGCAAAGATACAATAACAACAACAAACAACAACAACAAAAAAAAAAAAAAGAAAAAAGAAAGAAAGAAAGGAAAGAAAAGAAAAACAAAATTACAGGCCAACATCTCTGATGAACACAGGTGTAAAAATTTTCAATAAACACTTGCAAATTGAATTCATGAACACATCAAAAAGATTATTTACTATGACCAAATTGACTTTATCCCAGATATGTAGATATGGCTCGACATATATCAATCAGCAGATGCAATCTACCACATAAACAGACTCAAGGACAGAAGCCACACGATCATCTTATGAGATGCAGAAAATAGCTTTGACAAAATCTGATGTTTCTTCATGATACAAGTCCTGGGAGAAACTAGGGATTCAGGGGACATATCTCAACACAATAAAGGCAACGTGCAACAAGCCTACAGCCAACATCGTGTTTATGCTAAATAGAGAAAAACTCTCCACTATTTCCACTAAAGTCAGGAACAAGATCAGGATGTCCGCTCTCTCCATTCCTGTTCAACATAGTGCTTAAGTCTTAACTAGAGCCATAAGAAAACTGAAGGAGACCAAGGAAATACAAATAGGAAAAGAAATAGCCCAAACATCTGTATTTGCAGCTGATAGGATTCCATCATTAGACTCCACTGGGAAACTGACGCTGATAGATGGGTGGCAGTCCCACCCTTAGGACAAGCCTGCGCCCTCACAAACCTTAGACTGAGTTATGGGTTTTGTAAGACAGTGATCCCTCCAGGAATGGGGTCGCAAGGAAAGGAAGTCCACTGGTGTCACTCGGTGTGAATGAAAGGGCAATGACCAGGTACTGCCTGTCCAGAGGGACTGCACCGTTTAAAACCAAGCTATCCCAGACGCCAGGAAACAGGAAAGAGCTACACATTTGAGGGCCTGAATTTAGACTGACACAAACCCAAGGTTGAGAGACAGATCTGGAAGCAATTATAAAAAAAAAAAAAAAAAAAAAAAAAAAGAGGAGGCCTGGGTGCTGAGCAGCTAAAAACAGTGGGTTAGCAGGAGGCTTGGCTAAGGCAGTCAAGTGTATAATCCTGCCTTTGGTGGCCAGCGGTCAGTCAGTCTCATCAACTGGGAATAACAAAGGAATTTGGTAGCCCTGAGCCTGAGCTCAGGAGGTGGTCAGCCTCTGGCTCCACCTGTCTGCTTTTTGGCTGAAGAGTCTGGGAACTCAAAAGTGCTGGGTGATTAATACTTAGGAGATTGTGGAAGTGTGAAGACCTGCCATTCTTACCCGTACAGAGTGGTTGCTTCCCATGCGCTCAATGTGGGAGTCACCCCGAGCTCAGACATTGGCCTCCTCAGGCATATGGCCCAGGGAGTCCCAGGACAGTGAAAGAAACTGCCCAGCTCATGACTGCATATCTAAGTAAGGCCAACAGAGGCACAAGGAAGGGACGCTATGACAGGCAGCCCAGCCGACATCAGACACTTGTCCAGGATCGGCTCAGTACCAGCATATGCCATAGAAAGGACAAGAGCCTAGATCAGCTGATTCTCATACTTTCCACGCTCCCATGCATAAAACCAGATGCTTCCCAGTCTCTAGAGCCAGGAAGAAGCAACTCAACAGTTCTGTTTACTGTCTTCAATTTTCTTTTGACCTCCGTGTTTACCCCTTTTCTTCTTTCTTTCTTTCTTTCTTTCTTTCTTTCTTTCTTTCTTTCTTTCTTTCTTTCTTTCTTTCTTTCGCTCTCTCTCTCTCCTTCCTTCCTCCCTCCCCTTTTTTTTTGAGACAGGTTTCTCTGTGTAGTTTTGTTGCCTGACCTGGATCTCGCTCTGTAGCCCAGGCTGGCCTCGAACTCACAAAGATCCGTCTGGTTCTGCCTCCCGAGTGCTGGGATTAAAGGCGTACGCCACCACTGCCCGGCCCCCCTCTCCTTCTAACCACACTTTCTGCAGTGTTTTTACTTTATAATATTAAAAATATTAATATTTAAAAATGACTTTTACATTTTTTCCTTCTATTCAATAACTATATTTTTCTAATGACCTTTATCATTACTTTAAATTTTATCATTTTATCATGACTTTAAACTTTATCATTTCCTTTAAATATTTTGCTTCCTTTTTTTGTTCTTTTGTAAAGTTCCCCATTTTATACTGTACTACTACACTTTTAATAATATTTTTAAATAATTAGAAAACTTTATGCTTCTATTTTGAATTTCTCTTTACATTTATTTATTTTTGAACTTTCATATGATTGGGGAACCCTTTTTCATTGTTATTTGTTTTATTCTTTTCCCGAATACCTTGCTCTTTTCTCTTTCCTTCAAAATATTCTTCTCCATTATTCTTTATACTTCCCTGGCTCCCTCCCTTTATTTCACTCACTCTTTTTACATTTATCCTAAATGACCTTGAACTTCGTAGCACATTCTGCACTAGTTTTTACCATTTGCTTCATTGTGATCATAAAAAAAGAGGGGCGTCCATCAATTAGAAGTGTATTTCTTCATTGGTCTTTCATAGTTTGGTGTTGTATGTATAGCTGTTCATTTTCTCCTCCCTGATAAGGACTCAGACAAAAGCACCCAGGAAAAAGTTTCCCCCAGTAAAACTAGAAAAGATCATTAAACTAACAGAAGCACCAACCGCAACCCAGAATACAGGAAACATGGGGAAAGATTACTCCTCCCAAAGGTACCAACCCTTCAACTATCAGCTTAAAGGATGCTGAAACAGGCAACATGCTGGATGAAGATGCTACATGTTTGCTGATAGAACTGATCAGTGACTGCAGAGAGGTTACACAGAAGCCTAGGAATTCAATCCAGGATGCAGAGAGGAAAGCCAGCGACACAGAGGAAAGGCCACCCAATGGATGAGGTAATCAGACACATGGATGGGTAAAATCTAGCAAAGTAGTTTGGAAAAAAAAAAAAAAGAAATGCAAAACCCAATGAGTTAAATACAAAACCACAGTGGAAAACAGGAGATGACCTGACCAAGCAGAACAAAGACAGTCATGGATGGGGCAACAAGACTAGAGAAATATTACATTTAAAGGAAGGAAATTAAAGAGTACAAACATAGCATCTAAGAATTCTGGGATACAATCAAGAGACCAAACTTAAAAATCTATAAGATAGGAGAAAGTGCTGAGATACAATGAAAGGCACAGAGATTGTATTTAATAAAATTATAGCAGAAAATCCCTTAAATTTGGAGAAAGAGATGGTTATCCAAACACCAGAAGCATTTAACATACCATAGACATGACTAGAGAAGAGTCTTCCCACGAGGCTCCATAGTCAAAATGTCAAAAGGAATCAATATTAACAACCACAGGAAAGAACAGCAAATTATCTACAAAGGTACGTTCATTAGAATAGTAGCAGACCTCTCGTCAGCAACTCTAGAAACCAGGAAGTTATTAAACAATACATTTCAAGTCTTGAAAGTAGATAACTGCTAAGTAAATCTATCCTTGGAAACTGAGAGAAAATTAGGCCATTTCTAGACAAGCATAAATGAAGGACATTCACAACCAAGCCCAAGCCAGTAAGAAGGTAACCTTACACTGATTAAGGAAACAATCTATCAAGAGAACACTGCTGTTGTAAAAATATATGCACCGAACATGTGTATACTTAATATAAAACAAACACCACTAGAGGTGAATCCACAGGTTAATCTTGGCACAATAGTAGTGGGTGACTTCAACACCCTACTCTCACCAATATACAGGTCATCACACACAAAAAGAACAGCAAAACATCTAAATTAAATGAAACCATACATTAAGTAGATTTAACAGACATCTACAGAACATTCCACTCCAATATTGCAGAATATACATTCTTCTCAGCAGGTTAATCTTGGCACAATAGTAGTGGGTGACTTCAACACCCTACTTTCACCAATATACAGGTCATCACACACACAAAAAGAACAGCAAAACAACTAAATTAAATGAAATCATAGATTAAGTAGATTTAACAGACATCTACAGAACATTACACTCCAATATTGCAGAATATACATTCTTCTCAGCAGCCCATAAAACTGTCTACAAGATAGGTCATATATTAAGACACAAAGCAAGTCTTAACAAATAAAGGAAAATTGAAGTAATTACTTGTAGTCTATCTGATCACAACAGAATAAAATTAGGAATCAATAGCAAGAGGAAAATGCAGCACATATATACATTCAAAGAGATGAATTCTTTGAGAGTTTATGTTTTTCTATTTTTTTTTCAATTCTGGGGACCAAGTCTTGGGCCTTGAGTTTGCTAGGCAAATACTCTACCATGTCGTAAAACTCTTAACTCCTGCACATAGAGATCAAATAGCACATTATTGAATGATGAATGGGTAACTGAAGAAATCAAGAAAGAAAGAAAAAAATCTGGAGGGTGCTATGTAGGCTCTTAGGGGAAGAAAAGGCACCATTGGGTCTTGTCCAATGGTGAGTCCTATGATCTATGAGACCAAGTGCAAAAATGGCACTATCATTATTAGGGTAACTAACTGTTATTCAACTTGACTTTACACTCACTCACTCCACAGGAGGAAAGTCTGACTTAGAAAACATGGTTGGGGAGATCATAGGCCATAGCAGGGAACTGAATACATTTATTTTGATAAATTGACACACTGTTAAGCTGCCATCTACATATTTATATTTGCCCAGAGACAAAAACTACTCTAATTCTTAATCAGTGAAGCCTCTTCCAGTGGATGATGGAGAATGAAGAGAATCATGGCTGCACAAGTGGGTGAGCAGAAGTGATGTAGGAGTGCTGGCTAGAGAGATGGCTCAGCGGTTAAGAGCACTGGCTGTTCTTCCAGAGGACCTGAGTTCAATTCCCAGCAACCACACAGTGGCTCCCAACCATCTGTAATGAGATCTGGTGCCCTCTTCTGGCCTGCAGTCATACATACTGTATACATAATAAATAAATCTTAAAAAAAAAAAAAGATATGTCTTTATACCATCCTCACTAAGTGTCAGGAAACATTGCAGAAGAAGGGGAGCAAAGATGGGAAGAGCCAGAAGATAAGGAAAAGGACCATAAAAATGTCATCTTCAGGCAAGACCTAGCCATTGCAATCATTGGATGCCTACAAAAGAGTCAGGCATGGAGAGAAAAGGGACTCATGGGGCCTTAGCTCTTGCTGCTTAACTATTTGCTACTGATGGATACAGGGAGCAGGGAAATCCTCGCCTTCAGTTCTGTGTCCACCAATGACTACACCAGGTTCCACCAGACACTTCTAATCCAATGGTCACACAGACAGCCTTGGTTAAACTAAATAGGTCACAAAACAAAACTAAAAGTCATGTACCTGGGAAAGGAACTGGTTGACAAGAGTTGTTAGGAATGAGAAGTAGATATGAGGAGGCAATGTTGAGGAGAGTAATCAGACATATATGTATATATGACACCAAACAAGAAAATTAATTAACCTTGTTGCATGAAAAAGATTAGGAAAGAAATTAATGAAATAGAAGTGAGAGAAACAATACAAAGAATTTATAAAAAAATTGATTCTTATAATTGACAAACCCTTAGCCAAACTAAGCAAAAGAGGGAAGAGACCAAAGTAAAAACAATTAGAGACAAAATTTGAACCATCATAACAATTACTGAAGAAATTCATAAACTCACTATGACATATCTTAAAAACATATTACACTGAATTGGAAAATCTAAAAGAAATGGATGAACTTCTAGATGCATATGATCTACCAAAATTAAACCAAGATGAGATAAATAATTTAAACAGATCTATAAGAAGCAGTGAGATTGAACAAGTAATAAAAAATTTCCCAACTATAAAAAGCCACGGCCCAGATGGACTCATTGCTGAATTCTACCAGACCTTCCAAGAACTGACACCAAAGCTTCTCAAAGTATTCCACAAAAACAGGAAAGGAAGGAACAGTACCAAACTCTATTTATGAAGGCAGTTATCCCGAAACCCAAAATGGATTAAAAACATAACAAAAAAGAAAGTTATAAACCAATATTCCCGATGAACGCAGATACAAGAAATTTCAACAAAATACTTGCAATCTTAATTCAATAATACATCAAAATGTTACTTTTCATGACCAAGTAGGCTTTGACAATGAATGTAGGGATGGTTTAACAAATACAAATAAATAAATGTAATAAACCACATAAATGGACTCAAGGGCAGAAAGCACATGGTCATCTTAGCAGATACAGAAAGGGTTTTCTAAGAAAATCCAACACCCCTACATGATAAAAGTCCTAAGGAAACTCAGAATATAAGTAACATACCTTAACATAATAAAGACTACTTATGACAAACAGAACAATCATTGTATTTAATGGGGGAAACACTCAAAGTATTCCCACTAAAATCAGGGATAAGAAAAGGGTGTCCACTTTCCTCTCATTCAATACAATGCTAGAACTCCCAGCTACAGCAATAAGATATGAGAAACAAATAAAAGAGATGGAAATAGAAAAGTATCTATGGTGGTTTGAATGGGAATGGCCCCCATAGGCTTATGTATTTGAACGCTTGGTTGGTAGAACTGTCTGGGAAGGATTCAGAGGTGTGGCCTTGCTGGAGGAGATGTGGCACCTTTGAGGTTTAGAAAGCCCATGTTATTCTCTGTTAGTTCTCTCTCTCTCTCTCTCTCTCTCTCTCTCTCTCTCTCTCTCTTCTCTCTCTCTCTTTTTTTTTTTTTTTTTTTTTTTTTTTTTTTTTTTCTTCTCTCTCTCTCTCTCTCTCTTCTCTCTCTCTCTCTCTCTCTCTCTTTCTCTCTGCCTCATGGTTGTGTCTCAACATGTAAGCTCTCAGCTACTGCTCAAGTGCCATGCTTCCTGGCTTGCTGTCATGCTTCCCACCGTGATGGTCATGAACTCTAACCCTTGAAAATGGTAAACTCCCAATAAACTCTTTCTTCTGTAAGTTGCCTTGGTCATGACATCTTATCACAGCAATAGAAAAGTAACTACAACAGCCTCCTTATTTGAAGATGTTGTGATTCTAAATATAAGAGACCCCAGAGACTCTCTTTTCCAAGGAAAGTCTTAGATCTGATAAACACTTGGGGAAAAAAGCAGCAGGATACAATATTAACATAAAAAACCAGTAGCCATCATATATTCCAATAACAAACACCATGAGGAAAAAATTAGGGAAACAATCTCATTAAAAATTGCCTCAAAAATTTCTGGGAATGAACTACCCAAGGATCTGAACAACCTCTATTATTAAAATGAAGACACTAGTGTAGACGAATTTCAAAACAGTCTTAGTAAATAAAAAACACAGAGCCAAATATAGGGATGAAAGCCATAGAGATCAAGGAAATAGTGAGAGTCACCAACTATCCTTAGCTCACCACACCGCTGTAGCTTCCCAAGAGAACCAGCTTCTTCCTGTCAAATATTGCCTTGCTGTTCTGCTTTCTCATTGGCTTTTAGCCCAGCCACCTCACTTCCTCATCACTGCCTGTCTGTATAGACCTCTAGGTCTCTATGGTTGGTACTGGGATTAAAGGCAGGTGTCACCATGCTTGACTGTGTCCTTGAACACACAGAGACTCTGCCTGCCATGTGATCGGATTAAGGGCATGTGCTACCACCGCCTGCCTTTTGTTTATGGCTGGCTATGACCTCTGATCTCCAGGCTAACTTTATGTATTAACATACAAATAAAATATCACCACATTTCAGCACAAATAAAATATCACCACACACTAGAGGATGGAAAGAATTCCCATATTCATGTATTGGAAATATCAACATTGTGAAAATAGCCATCTTACCGAAATATCTTACCAAAAGCAATCTGCATATTCAATACAATCTGCATCAAAATGTCAAAACCACTTTTCAAAGAAACAGAGAAACAGTCTTTTTTTTTTTTTTTTTTTTTGGTTTTTCGAGAGGGTTTCTCTGTGTAGCTTTGTGCCTTTCCTGGATCTCGCTCTGTAGACCAGGCTGGCCCCGAACTCACAAAGATCCACCTGGCTCTGCCTCCCAAGTGCTGGGATTAAAGGCGTGCGCCACCACCGCCCGGCGAGAAACAGTCTTAAAATTCATTTGGAAGCAGAGAAGAACTCAGGTAGCCAAAGCAACCCTGAGCAAACAGTATAATGCTGGAGGTATTCAATTTCAAATGTAGTACAGAGCCATAGTAACGGAAGCAGAATGGCACTGGTAAAAAAAAAAAAAACCAAGCAAACAAACAAGACCACATGTGGATCAACAGAACAGAAAAATGCTGACATAAACCCATGCGAGTACAACCACTCAATTTTTTATTATTTGTTTTTGAGATTATAACATAATTACATCATTTCTCCCTTCCCTTTTCTCCCTCCAAAGCTCCTCATACACCCTTCCTTGCTCTCTTTCAAATTCAAGGACTGTTTTGTTCATTAATTATTGCTATATACACATATGTATACACACATACACACACATATGTATAATGCCCTTAGTCTGTATGATTACTTGTATGTGTGTTTTCAGGGCTGACCATTTGGTATTGGATAAACAGTTGGCATACTCTTCCCTGGGGAAGACTCTTTCTCCCACTTTTAGTTTTCCTTAGTTCTTTGTGTAGGGTTTAGGCCTCATGTGATTTCCCTGGTACATGTTAGTGTGTCTATTGTTGTCCTTGTTCAGCTTATGTTTAGGCAGTCATGTTGGTGAGACTTCATGCTGTAGCTTTTGGCATTTGTTGGAGACACAATCTCAAAGCAAACTCCCTGTGTCTCTGTCTCTTAACAATCTTTTCATCCTCTCTTTTGCAATGTTTCCTGAGCCTTAGGCAGCCACCTGATTTTTGACAAAGAAGCAATAAATACTTATTGGAGAAAAGAGCTTCTTCTACAAATGGTGCCGAGCAAACTGGATATCCACAGGAAAAAGAGTGAAGAATGAAAACAGATCATCTTTCACCTTACACAAAACTGAATGCCAAATGAATCAATGACCCCAAATCTTCTCAAATGCTAGAGGAAAAAAGTAGAGAAAACACTTCAAGATGTAGACACAGGTAAGAACTTTCTGCATATGATCCTGGTCCTTCAGAAAATGAGACCAATTACCAACAAATAGGGCCTCATGAAATTAAAAATGTTTCTACACAGCAAAGAAAAGAGTTAACCGAGTGAAATGGCAGCCTGCAGAATGGGATAAAACCTTTGCTAGCTATCCATTTAACAGAGGAGAAATATCTGGAATTTATTAAGAATTAACAAAATAAAACAATGAGAACAACAATAAACCAAAAACCAAAAACTGAGCATCAACAAACAAATAACCCAATAAAAAATGGACTAAGGGGCTGAGGTGAGGGTTTTCAAAAGAAGAAATCCAAATGGTTGACAAACACTTTAAAATGTGTCCAATATCCTTAACCACTGAGAAATGAAACTGAAAACTATTCTGAGAGCTCTCTTCCCCTGTCTGAATGGCTACAAGAAGAAGATGAAGGACCACCAATGTTGGAGAGAGAGTGGAGAAAGAACTCTTCCTGTTGCTAGAAGTGTGATCTGGTGGACCTGCTACCGAGTTGGTATGATGGCTTCTCAGAAAGCTAAAAACAGCATTACCATAGGATCCAGCTATACCACCCAAAGGACTCTATGTCATACTAGAAAGATACATGCCCATCTGTGTCCTTTGCTGCTCTAGCCGCAATAGCAAGAGAATGCAGTCAACACCATCAAGAGATGGAAATGTGGAGCTACACACGATGGGATTGTATTAAGCAGTGAAGGAAAATGGATTTATGAATGTGCTGCTCCTCCGTAAGAGGAACAAAAGGAGGCTTTAAGGGAGAATTGGCAGGGAGGATAATAGAACACATGTGAAATGGAAGTGAAGTAGGAATCCTGGGGATGCAAGTGTTGATGAGAGGATGGAGGACGAAGGAGAGGACGGGTGGAGAAAGGGTCAACCTAAACCTTGGAAGGATGAAAATTCCATAAGGAAACCAGTTGCTTTTCATACTAATAAAATATAAAAATAATATCAAAGTAATACATTTGCTTCAATATGAAAGCTACGTTTTAAAAATAAAAATGCTTCCCTGTAGCTGCATGTGGTGACTTAGGTCTGTAATCTCAGTACTTGGGAGGTGAGAGAAGGAGGATCAGAAGTTCAAGATCATCCTCAGCTACAAAGTGAGTTCAAGGCCAGCTTGAGCTACTTGAGAGCCTGTCTCAACACCTTCCTTTGCTGCAGAAAGTCTTCCCACAGAGGAAAAGGGATAGTTTCACTGCTGAATTCTACCAAACCACTAAGGGTGAACTAAAACCAACATTACTCAAAGTGTGTCACGAAATGGAAAGGGAAAGCACACCACCAAGCTCCTTGTATGAGGCCGGTATCATATTTACACCAAGGAGGCAATAAAAGGGAAAGTATGGACCAATATTTTTGATTAATACACAGGAAAAAGAGGGAAACACTTCAAGATATAGAGATAGGCTAGGACTTCCTGTAAAGGACTCTAAGAGCAGAGGAAATAATCCCAATTATTTACAAATACGATTACACAAGATTTAAAAACTTCTTCCCAGCAAAAGAGACTAGCCCACATAATGAACTTCAAAAATTAAACACCAGAAGTAACCAAATATATAAATAGGCCAATAAGCTGAACAGAGCTTTTCGAAGAGGAAATACAAATGGCCAATAAGTGTTTTCCTTCCTTCCTGATCCCCTCTCCCTCTCTCTTTCTTTCCTTCTCTCTTTTAAAGTATTCAGCCCTCTTAGCCATCAGGGAGACGCAAATAAATTGTTTTGTGATTCTATTCCCTCTCTGTCAGAAATGGCTATCATCAAGAAAACAAATTACAGCAAATGCTGGCGAGGATTCAGGGAAAGAAGAACTCTTCTCCACTGCTGGCTGGAGGGTGAACTTGTGTAGCCACCATGGAAGTCAATATGGAGTTTCCTAAGAATGTTAGAGCAGACAGCTTCAAAACCAGAACCTACCATGTGACCCATGGTATCACTACTGTGTATGTAATCAGCGGACTCTTAGTGTGCCACAGAGGCATGGTACTATTTACTGGCACGGTACTCCCATAGCTAAGACACAGTCAGCTTAGATGTCACCAGATGAGTGGATAAAGAATGTGTTATACATACACAAAACAGGACTTTTTCCATCGTAAAGAAAACTGAAATCATAATATTTACAGGAAAATGTATAGAACAGGAATTCATTGTCAAATGACATACACCATACTCAGACAGGTACTGCATGTTTGTCTTATCTGCAGAATCTAGATTTTAAGTGGGCATGTGTGTGCGTGTGTGTGTGTGTGTGGTGCGTGCGTGTGTGTGTGTACCATGAAAGAAGAAAGAGGACCCTAAGATAAAGATATCTTAAGAGGTAGAGGAAGAAAAAATAATGGAATACATGAGGTACTAAAGTAGAAGGGGGTTCTTTGGAGGAAAAAAAAAAGAAGTGACCGAGAAGGGAGTAGGGAGAACAGAGCAGAAAGGGGGCAAATAGGAATGAAGTATAATGACATATAAGTATTAAAATGCTTTAATGGGACCCATCACTTTGTAAGTTAACTAAATAATTTGGTTTAAAGTTTACGTTCCCAGTGGGAAGGTGACTTAGGACCTTAGAGTTCTTGTATGCTTTCTCCTTTAAAAAAAGATATTTGCTTCCATCTGGGGTGCATCTAGGCCTGCATATGTACCAACTCAACATTGGGGTGCAGCCATGAGATCCCCAAAGGGATGTCCTTTCCATACTTCCAGCTTGTAAGACTCAGTTCAAAAAAGAGAAGCTGCATCTTGGGTGTGAGCTGGGGGCTAAGAAATAGCATCTTCAACTGGGCATGGTGGCGCACGCCTTTAATCCCAGCACTTAGGAGACAGAGGCAGGTGAATCTCTGAGTTCTAGGCCAGCCTGGTCTACAGAGCAAGTTCAAGGACAGCCAGCACTACACAGAGAAACCTTGTCTCAAAAAATCAAAAACAGACAACCAAGAAAAGAAACAGCAGTTTCTAGAGAGAAGACAACAGTGGACAGAGAATCTAGCTCAGCGGTGGATCAGTTGCCCGGCACCGGTGAGGCTTTGGGTTAGAGGTCCCAGAACTGCAAAAGTCAAAACAGAGAACAAGCACCTTGTAAAGTGCTGTTCCAGTCTACACCCGAGGATACATCTTTTATCTCCTGCTTAGGAAGACTTTCCCTTCTTTTTCCATCACCACACTTGCTTAGCACACCTTCCACAATTCATCTTGGGTGGCTGCTCCTCCTGAAGGCCACTCTGCAATCCTTCCCAGGTTAGAAGGGTCCTAGGTTTATGTCTCACAACCTGCTGCACCCTTAAGCCTTCAGGAGTAGCAATAGCTAACAGGTGTTGACTGTGTGGCTGAAGCATGGAGCAAATGATACACGGCGTGAGCTTTGAGGATCGTACAAGAATGCAGTATTTGCAGGAGGCCTGCTGCTCACCCTTTGCCTACACAGAGAGAGGTGTCTAGAGGCTCACGTGGAGGGAGGCACAATGTCCCAGCAGAGGTACCCAAGCCTTGCTTGCTCTCATATTTGTCGGGGGACAGGAAGAGATAAGAGTCACTTGATATAGTAGGCACATCCTGAGTACTACAATCCAGACTAGAGCCTTAAGGACTGTTGAAAACTCAGTTTTCATATCAGTACCAGCTTTGGCCAGAGGCCCAGCCATCCTCCCTGTAGAGCCCCTGGTTGCTAGGCTACCTGAGAACGAGTAGTGAGGACTGCAGACCAGTTAGACTGATTGATTGATCTCTGTAGGGTGCTTACTATTTGTGGGGCGTTCTCTCGTTTATTCTCACAACAACCTGATGAGGAATGGTCCTCATGTTGTGGATGCTGAAATGGAATCTGGAGAGATGAACCCGGGGATATGTCCGCTACTGCACCGCACGGCGAGGTAAAATTCAAACTGTGCCCAGGGAAGCTGCCCAGTGTCCTTTCTCATCCGCCCCAGTCAGTACCTCAGGGACTTCCCCACTTGATGCTGTCCTCTGTGCTAGTCACTTTTACACTCTTGTGACAGAATATTTGAGAAAGCCAATTAAGGGAGGAGAGGTTTGCTTTGACTCACACTTCCAAAGGTTTCAGTCCACAGTAGCTGGCTCCTTTTAGGCTTGTGGCAAGGCAGGGACATCGTGGCTAAAAGGCAATGTGGACAAAAGCCACTTGCCTCATAGCAGCCAGGAGGCCATGGCAGGAAGGGGCAGGGACAAGATCAGCCTTCAAAGGTTCCAGTGACCCACTTCTTCCAACTAGGCGTCACCAACCAATAGTCCATTCTGTTATCATTTTATCAAGGATTAATCTGCTAATAAAGTCAGCACTCCTATAACCTGATCACCTTCCAGCAGAACTAGTCTCTGGGAACCAAGCCTTCAACACAGGACAGTTCATATTAAAACCGTGTATGGAACTGTAGCGTGTGTGTGTGTGTGTGTGTGTGTGTGTGTGTGTGTGTGTGTGTGTGTGTGTTGCACATGCTTAATTTCTCAGACAGATTCTTACTGAATCTCTGCTTTGCCATTTCAGCTGGACTGGCTGTCTGGACAAGCCCCTGGATTTACCTGTTTTCACCCCTACAGCAGCACTGGAGTTACAGGAACACACTACCACACCGGGCTTTTTCTTTAGGTAGGTGCTGGGGCTCCAAAATCATACCTTCCTGCTTGTGCAGAAAACACTTTACCCAATGATTACCCAATGAGCCATCTCAACTGAGACACCTCAACATGGTCTTTTTTTTTTTTTTTTTTTTTTTTTTTTAGCTTGCCAAGACTGTATCTCCTTAAAGTAGAGATGACGTCTTTTATTTCCATATCTGCAGTATAGACATCCACGACCATTTGCTGAGCCTGTGAATGGGCAGATTTCATACTTCATTATCCCACAAGGCAGACCCCTCATTATGTCGCCCTTTGATCTAGTCCATGAGCAGAGTGGAAGACACTTCTCTGAAGGCCAAATAACCCCGGCAGCCTCAGGGTCAAGCTCTGTGAAACCCACGAGCAACTCAAATCTCCTCCAAGATGCACAAAGACTGCACGCACCACAAGGCCAGGGGTGTGCACGTTCTACTGCTCAGTGCCCTGCAGACACGGTTTCTTATTTATGGCGCCTTCCCTTCTCATTGTCTTTAGCTAACTCTTCATCAAAAATGTCACAGTTGGCTCCTTGCCCTCCCGAGATCAATGGGAGGGTCTCATGCAAAAATATATCAAACACATCACCAAGGAGAGGGAACCACGGGGAATGTGTCCAGTCACAAAACCACTTCCCAGGCACCAAAGAGGAGCTGACTGGCAGGTACTGAGTGGCTTCTCAGCTTGTCCTGGCTAAGCTGTTGGCCTGGCAGGGGCATGGCTTTGAGTAAGTGATCCTGAGTTTCCACTCTTTCTTCCCTGTGGTGCACATAACACAGGGACTTTCCTCTGCGGCCATGTCAGTGTGGCTCCTGGCAGCACCTGGTGTCTGCATTCTTAGGACTATTGTTAGAAAGGCTTGACACACTGCGAGTTCTCTGAGCAGCAATTCCATTCAAATAATTCATCACAAGGAAATTATTAAAAAATCCATGCACATGGATCTCAAAGCTGCTTACTGAAGAATGATTTATAATACTAAAAAGGAGGATTGGCTAACTTTTTTTAAAAAGATTTATTTATTATGTATATAGAAGAGGGGTGCCAGATCTCATTACAGATGGTTGTGAGCCACTATGTGGTTACTGGGAATTGAACTCAGGACCTCTGGAAGAGCAGTCAGTGCTCTTAACCTCTGAGCCATCTCTCTAGCCCTGGCTAACTTTTTTTTTTAAAATCTAGACTAATTTTTAGGCACCTAAAAAGATTTAAGAAAGAATATTCAGATTTGCAAAGATTTTCCCTCACTATTAGTAAGCAGTTTTTTTTTTAAAACATTAAGTTACTTTTATTTATTTTGTTCAAGGGGCACAGATCTGTCATGGCATGCATGTTGAGGCCAGAGGATGACTTTTTGGGAGTCAGTTTTCTTCTATCACGAGTCCCTGGGATCAAACTCAGGACATCAGGCTTAGTGGCAAGCACCTTTGCCCACTGAGCCATCTCAAGGGCTGTGATCTTGTATATATTTTTTCCTAGAAAAGCTCCCCGCCTCCCCTGCCCTGTCCACCCTGTGCGTGCCTGTGTATGGTGTGTATATGTGAGTGCAGGACCATGAGGAGTCCAGCAGGGGGCACCAGGTCCCGTGGAACTGGAATTATAAGTTGTGAGCTTATTGTGAACCCAATGTGGTTGTTGGGAGCCAAACTCAGGTCCTCTGCAAGAGCAGTGAGTGCTCTTCAGCGACGAACCACATCTCCAGCCTTTGATCCCGTGCTTTTAAAACAGTGATCAAAATATGTGAACAGAAAAGAGGAATGCACACTAGAGCACACTAAGAAATATCAGTATTTTCTATTTTTCCTACCAGCATCATAATAAGAAAAACACAAGTCAAAACTCTCGATAATGGTTTATTTCCATTCCTGTGCCAGCACAATTCTAGGTACCTTATGAAGACTTCCTTAACAGTATCTCACGACATTGCTAATAAGCACATACTCTTTTCATGCCCATTTTACAGATGAGGGATCCTTAAGCACAGAGATGCCAAAGAGTTGCCCAAGGCCACACAGCCTGGAAGTGCTAGAAGTTGTAATTGGACTGTACTGTACTGTACTGCAGATTCCCAGTCTCTGTGTCTAGAACAGCTGCATAAGTATTCCATAGGACACTTATTTAAACACTATTTAAAAATATATATTTAAACATCTTAAAAATTATGATGCAGCCCCACGCTAGCTTGATTTAAATAGCAGCATCCAGTTGTCTGATGATATTTGCAATGAGTAAGAGGCCACTTGAAGTAAATGCATTTAATAAATGAGAAAATGTGTAATTAGGATTTTACCTTGCAAAAGGAAACTCTAATTAAAAAATATATATTTTATCTCATAGTTATGAAGAATTGGGAATATTTGCAAATATCTAGTGGTGGTTTGAATGCATACTCAGTTTTCACATGCACACAAATGTGACACCAAATATTTCATTCTATCTCAGCCTCATCGATCGCCAAACACATCCTGTTTTCAGAGATGTCAAGAGATGGGCATGACATGCATCTTAGAGTAGACGAAACAGACAAAACAGCACGCCAGCTTTTCAGCTGACTGGCCCAACCCCACCAAAAAGGACATTTTTGTAGCAAAAGTGGATGCTTCCGTCTAGTTTCCCAGGACCTCTTTTTCTGTTTTCTTAATTGCCCCCGCTTGGAAGTGCCGATGACGATTTCCCCTGCCTTGATGTGCGGCTGCTTCTTAAGCCGGGTCCTTAAGCACAGGGCCTTCCAGCAGCTCCGGGCACACTCGAAGGCTCTGGCACTGCCTTCTTCACCTTAATGAAATTCCTCGTCTTGACAGGAGTTGTAATTTTGCTCTGTAACAATGAGGCTTACATCTTGGAGATGCTCTTGGGAATGACTGAGTACCAGAGAGGAAGGTGTCTGACCTTCATGTCTAACACAAAGCAACTCTGTGACCCCATACCACACCTGTGCTTCCATCTGTCAAATGGGGGTGCTCCTAATAGAGCTGTTGTAAGGATAAACTAAGTTAATTCATATGAGGCAATTAGTCTGAGGGACACTGAAACCCTCGATAATAACGCCAGTCATGATTATCATCAGCGGGTAGTTACTAGTCCAAAGTGTGTGTGTGTGTGTGTGTGTGTGTTGTGTGTGTGTGTGTGTGTGTGTGTGTAGAACATTTTTAGGTGATCAGATAAATGTTGAAAAAAACAATAAAAGCTTCTTTACCTAGAAGGACTTTAGTGGTCATTTGAGAGGCCTTTAATTTTTGTGAGCGTTCGGAACAAAGTCTTAACATCTTTGAACACAGATTTGAACTTCTGTAACTCTCATTTATTAGAGGCTTAAAGACATGTGCTGGGCTCCCTCTGATCCCAGGCTGATGAGTGTCTGCTTGGATAAATTCATACACGCAGCCACACTGGAGGCGCTTGTTCAAGCAAATGCAGGAAGAGCAGAGGCACCTGCTCGTGTCAGGATGCAAAACCAGGACTGGAATTCCAAATGAACACGCCACAAGTCCCAGAATGGAAATTAATTTCTCTCTCTCTCTCTCTCTCTCTCTCTCTCTCTCTCTCTCTCTCTCTCTCTCTCTCTCTCTCTCTCTCTCTCTCTTGGAAACAGGGTCTTGCAGTAGAGCTCAGGTTGGCCTTGAACTTAGGGTCTTCCTGCCTCAGCCTCCCAAGTTCTGGAAGTTCAAGCATTTGTTACCAAGGCCAGCGAGATTTAAAAACAAAGCAAACTCCAAACTACAGAGTTGAAAGCTTGAGTGAGACTCGTCTCCTTTTATCACCAAGGTGAGGGCTGTGAGAAGTTGTTAGACGTTTTAAATGATTTAACCTTGAAATAATTATTTCCCCTCACTTCACTTTCAAGCGTGTGGATCAATTTAATTGAAGAGCGTCCACAGCCTGTAAGGGAAATGATTAAAGAAAACCCGGCTTCTATTCACAGCCACATAAGTATATTCATTATGATTTTTTTTTTGTTGAAAGTGTGCAAAGAAAACAAAGTATATAAATCAATTGCATCCTGAGGTTGACTGAGATTACAGGTACCACCAGAATCTTCCTCAGGCTTGATCCACTCAAAATAGACCCAACTGTGCCACAGAGCCATTTTTCATAAAGAAAGACTACAAAAATTAAGAAGAGGCTGTGAGGAGTATACTAATAAATACCCATTTTCCATCATTTCAAGTGAGTAAATCTTAAGGTATTAACATTTCTATTTTTAATCTCTCTCCCTCTCTGTGTATGTGTTAGAGAAGGTATATACTATATAACCTAGTATACATAAAAATATGTACTTCAAAAATCCAATTTCCACTTCTATTTTCCTATATTTTTCTTAGAAGAAACCCTCGTGAGTTTATTTCTAGGAGAGATACATTCTTCTGAATTCATAGGCCTCATATTCATGGATTAAACTAAGAGCTGACTAAAATATTTACGAAAAATTACATCTGTGCAAAATAAGGACATTTCCCCCCCTTGCTGCTGTTGCCTAAGTGATACGGCGTAAACACTGTCTAGCCAGCACCGGCACCGGGTTGGGGAATGTAAGTCATCTAGAGAGGGTTAAAGTAGATGAAAGACTGTACATAGATTTCACACAAGTACTCTGCCATTATATAGGAGGGAAATGAGCACCCTAGGATGTTGATATGCTGGGTCTGGGCCCCACAGACACTGAGGATGACTGTGCATATAGATGAACATGAATACACAGACATTACTATTATAATAATATGTGTGTATGTGGGACCATAAACTATATGCAAATAAAACTGTCACTTTTATGTTTTATATCTGGGGTTCTTTGTAAGATTTTGTTAGAAGATAAAGATTCTTTGCTCAGAAAATTGTCAGATTCTTGCCTTCCAGAACCTTCAGGATTCTTCCTGGACTAATTATGAGACACAGTGGTACCCTCTGACCTGCTCCTCTTAGCCATCTTCTGCCTTTGTGAGTTCCATGAAACCCAGCATCACAGTCTGAAAAACGTGCAGTGTATCCCCTACTCCCCAATGCCCCCATCCCACCGCTCTTTTTTGTCAACTTGACACAAGCTATAGTTATCTAGGAAGAGGAACCTCAGGTTAGAAAATGCCTCGGTCAGATTGCCTGTAAGCCAGTTTATAGAGTGCTTTCTTGATTAATGATTGACGTGGGAAGGCTTACTGGAGGCGGTGCTACCCCTGGGCTGCTGGCTTGGGTACTAGAAGGAAGCTGGATGAGCAAGTTATGGGGAGCAAACCAGTAAACAGAGTTCTTCCTTGGTCCCCGCTTCAGTTCCTGCCTTGAGTTCCTGTTCTGACTTCCCTTCATGGTGGACTGTGATCAAGATGTGAAGCCAGACTAACCCGTCCTACCCAAGCTGCTTTTGGTCTCGGTGTTTTATCACAGAAAAGAAAGCTAACTAAGGCACGGGTTTGCCGGGGAATTGCCCCCACACCAGATCTCCCACTGAATTCAAGTATCCCTTGCTGATTTTTTTTTTCTAACCACTCAGAGAGTGTCCCTGACTCTGGTGGCAATTAGGATGGTACCACTTTACCACTGGGGGTGCCTGGAGAAAGTACTTTCCTAAAGCACTTTCAGACCTTCAGGAAAAAAAATGCAGTGGATTCCACAAGATCTTCCTAACACAGACCACTGTAAAAACATGCCTGCCTCACAATGGAAAAGAATATCTTCTTAGGCATTTCTGCAAAGTGCTCAGCAATGTCCAAGAAGGCTGACTGCAGGCCCTGGTCTTACCTCCAGCCTACTGCACTCAAGGGACAGGCCCAGGAGAGCCCAGCAGATTGGTACCTGGACCCACAGAGGGCAGACAGGGAGTGGCAAGGTAATACAGCCAGACGGTTGAAATAATCAGTAGCCCCAATATCCCAGAGTCCCACCATGGCTTGAAACTACGGCCAATCCTACTTAGCAGGGCAAGAAAGTAGGAGATATGGAAAAAGAGAGTCTCCTTCCCAACAAGGCTCTGAGACAGATCAGGATGGGCTGGAGGCAGGAAAAGCTAACACTAGTCGCCATTCACAAATTTGCTTTAAAAAATGTCATTAGGAGGATGCTGTGGATGAGGACAAAAAGGAACGTTTGCTCAGCTCACTCCTTTAATCTGAGTTCACACATGCCCATTCTGTCATATTTGCATTTATTTGGTACGATCATGAGGCAGTTTGTGGCCTCTTGAACAGTTCTCTTCTGTTGGTTCCTGTTTGTAACCCGCGGACTGTTTCGTTTCTGCCACAGGAGCATCTCGGCACAAACGAGGCGCTGCAGGCTCCCCCTTCCATCTTTCTGCCGCTGCTCCATGCCGAGTACCTCCTGGCAATCAAGCCTGTGAACACACGTTCAAGTTGCTGCTGGAAGTCACTGGGCTCCTGGCTCCATCAGTCTGAGTGATGAAGTAGGCATTTTTAATATTTGCTAAACAGGATTGTGGAGAAGGTGAAGTCTCGGCAGGGCTCCCAAGCGGTAACTGCATCTTGTTGTCTCAGGTTAATCATGTACCTAATTTGCCGATTATTGACTTGTTCTCGCAAAGGGTTTTCCTTGGCTTGACATATCAGCAGCAATCAGTGATGAACTGTCAAGCAAACTTGCTCGCTGCCTAACCACCCAAGATCCGGACTTGCAGCAACAGACTCTGATCTGAGATTTCCTCTGATGCCTAGCCCTGAAGCCTGGTCACATGATTATTTTTCTTCCTCAGCCTGATCTGTGTTGTTTCTCGAACCAGGGTTCAGCAAATCTGACACAGTTTGTAGGATTTCAAATATTTGGCAAGATCCAGCCAACTTTGGCTGTACACACACCATCCCCATAAGGATATGAGTTGGTCGGTTAAGACTGACATTTTCTTCACTGCATCTTTAAAAAAATGCAATGTAGGGTGCCAGAAATGCTGCATTTAAAGCATAAAGATAGCATCCTTTCTAACTGACGATGTTTGAGAAGTGGTAAGAACTAATTTATGGAGGGGTGCAAGACAATGAATTTGTCACTGATACAGTGCTGCCATGGGTAAACATGGTGTACGCTCTCGGGAGACTCTAGCGTGGTAAATGTGATTCATAAAGGTTTATTTGTAGGAGTATACACAGACCAGCCACCAGGATGGTCATCACATCGTGGGTACTTTCCATTCATCTCTCTGACCCTCTTCTTCTGGGACGATCACTGACCGCCCCTCTGAAGCTATGGTGTGACCTGTGGGCAATAAGAGAAGGGACGTAGGTTTCATGTGTCACAAGATTCTTCAGACATGGGTGTGCCTTCCCGTCTCTCCGTCCCTTGCCATGGGGAGCTGGCTGTGCACCTGGTACTAGAGGCTTTGTAGTATTGGGTCCTTGAATCAGAGGATGACGCCAACCAGTCTTCGTCCACAGTGAGATAACTCCTTTGGGGGGGGGGTGTGCTGTGCTCTGAGGATCCAAGGTAGCGCCGAAGAGGGGGTTTCAGCAGTAGTTTTGGCCTCCATCCAAGGATGTGTAGCAATCTTCCCTGAGCTGTGATGACCACAAGTATGTCCAAGCGTTGCCAATGTCTCTCTTTATGATGGGCGTCAGGGCAGGTCACAATTTCTCCTAGTGGAGAATCACTGAACACCAGACTAAGCAAGAAACAGCATTTGCTATTTTAAGCCACTGGACTGTCAGGCTTTTTTTTTTTTTTTTTTTTTTTTTTTTTTTTTAAACTGCCAAGGATATGCTTTGCTAGAGCAAACATATATAAACATTTAGCCAAAGGGGACTTCTTCAAATTAGGAGTATTTTTACTTTCTCCTTTTTGTTTCTTAAAAATTTCAGCAATAAAAACATAGTTTGTTTCTCAGTAAGAAGAAAATAATGAGGAAATTAATTTTATTTTTAAACCCTGTATTTGTGTAATTACTTGTCTGTATTAGTGGTTTTATTGCACACACACACACACACACACACACACACACACACACACGAGATGCACATATGGTTTTTGGGGATGATTGTATTGGGGATCGAACCCAGGACTTTTCACATGCTAGTTGAGCACTTTCCTATCTCAGTTTCCAGTGCTGAAGTACAATGGGATGCATACTATTTTTCTTTTGGACTTTAGTTTACCAAGGCTTTCCACATCTTCCCTCTGCTGTTCTGTCTACGGTTACATAACTACTACAATGTTGTGGGGCAGGTGGCAAAGGCAAGAGGGAAGGTAAGGCTAAGATGGGCCAAGGAATCCATTTCCGGCCGCCTGGTGATGGCATGGCATGCCTCCACCCAGAAGCTCTTTGTCTAACCACAGATCTTCCTCACCTACGCCATGTTGCTTCTATATCTTCTGTAAAAAGCCAGTTTGAGAGAAAGTCAGCTGGGACTGACTCTGAATCTTGGAAAATTTAAGCAGGTTAAAAAAAAAAAAAGGATTCTCATTTGTATTTAATATCCTTGGACAAGGGTACTAAACTTGTAGTCTCTTGGTCAGAGCAAGATCCTCTATAAAATTTAAACATAGCCATTTCATGCAACACAGTCAATGGAATTTCATCCCTTTCCCCCTCCCTTTCTTTCTCTTTTTCCAGCTCAAATGAGTCACCTTGGCTAGACTGCCAATCCCCATAGAACTTATGTTCCTTGATAGGATATGCCAATAGAAATGAGAAATTCTATAATAGCTTGAGACGTGTGTTAGTCACCTATCCCAGCAAAGAGCTAAGCACTGTCTCCTCTAGGAAATGTAGCTCATCAAACGGACATGAATGCATGTAATGACAGGGAGTGAATGTAAGGATGTGCATGAAGTATTTTTCTCCCTTCTTCCCCCCTTTTAAAGCAGTGCTCTGATAGTGTACCTGTCTTGTGTATTTCTGGGCATCTATAGTATGCTATGCTTACCTGACCCCTCAACATACCCTGCGTTCCAACATTGGCAGTTGGACTGAAATCCCAGCTCCTATCAGCTCCTTGCTATTCATTTCCCTTCCCTTGAAGTGTATGCTGGGGCTGTCCCTGGAGTGGAGCTATTTTGAGAGGACGATCGCTAGAACAATCACGAGCTTGGCAGGAGATGGACAGTGTGGTATAGCCACAAAGGAAGAAAAGACATTGTCATTGAGGACTGGAGTCCTGAATGTCAGAACAGCAGGGAAACTGAGTGGAGTGTGTCTGTGGCTGCTGTCTGCTATCACTCAGTTGCAGGGCCGTCGTACTGACTTGCTGTAATCACAACTTTCCCAGGCTCTGGTAGCCAGAGCTTGCAAGGCAGAGGGGAACAGTGGTGAGGAGGCAACGTTTGCCTTAGCACGGCTCCTTGCAGCTGACTAGCTGAGAGGAAAGTCATGCTCAGCTATGCCCAGAGGCATATTTGTCCATCCCCCAAATCATGCCGACAAGCAGATTTCACCACTGTAAATCCTTCATTACTGCTATAGCAGAACCAGTGGAGCCTGAAGGTCAAGCAGACCACCTAACAATCTGTCTAACTTCCCAGAGGAGCATGCTGCTGCCTGGCCAGAAGCTGCCTTGGGGACCCCTCTCAGCTGAATCCCTCTTTCTCTGGATGAGGGTCTCTCTGGAGAGTAGCTGTCTGCTTGGTCAGGGACAGTGTCCACTCATCTCTGGATAATCCATGCCTAGCCCAATAAATATTTTTTTTTTTTCTGGATGGATGGATGGAGGACTCATTGATTACCACTTTACATATTGGTCCCAATAGCATGCACTGTGTATGGTAATAAAAACCTACACAGCCCTCCCTGCTCAAAAACGAAATCGCCCTTGGAGTCCTTATATCGATCATTGCAGGCTATAAAGATGGGATTACAAATAAGTTTCATCTCGAGAGCCAACACTGGTCGATTGGTAGTGGCTGCCTTGAGAGTTGTGTGGGGAGGTATTTGTGTACTGGGCTCAGTGAGGAAAAGTGCTGTCATTGATTAGCAATGTCTGCTCTGAACCAAAGACAGGGATATGGTGGCCCGACAGCTTCCTATTTGCCAATGATTTTAAAGCCTTAATTTCTTCTGATAGAATTTTCTAGATGAGTATCTTTCCAGCACATTTCCAAGCCAGCTTTGACTGGACATCTGCACGCTTTCCTTCCACAGTGTGCTTCCTAAGGTACTTTATATTTTTGCTAGATTTGAGGGCAAATGAGGCAGGGAAAACTTGGCTTTTCTCAGAAAATATAATTCTCGTTGGAAAAGAAATTCAAGCTAGGTAGGTGTTAATTCAATCCAAATGGTATGCATAATGAAATATATACCAGGAAGACATAGAGGCGATAAATATGAGTTCCATAAGAAAGTCTACTTTCCTTATTCCTAACTCTGGCAATAATCTCCATTTTCCATTGCCAAGGATTTCCCAAGGAGCTCCATTTAGGGTACCACTGAGAAACGTCACTGGATACCAGTTCCACACATCACTCTTCCCAGATACAATGGTCCATTACCTAGTGTGACTTTAATGAAAGGACTTTTCAATATAAGGCACCACAAAATTAACTTCTAGGCCAATCAAAGTAGACTAGATATCAGTAGGGTGGCGCACCTTTAAAAACAATAATTCATGTAACATAAACTTAACTTAAAAAAAAAGTCTTAGTGGTTTTAGTTCATTCACTGTTATGCCACCACCTCAGCTAAGTTCAGAATAGTTCCATCACCCCTGCAAGACATTGTGTTCCTGTTAGAAATCAGTCCCCACTAGAAAAAAAATTATCCTGAGTGAGGTAACCCAGACAAGCATGGTATATACTCACTCATAAGTGGATATTAGCTGTAAAGTAAAGGATAGCGATGCTACAATCCACAGACCCAGAGAGGCTAGGTAACAAGGAAGGCCCAAGGTGGGTAGGATGTATGAATCTCCCTGGGAAGGGGAAATAGAAGAGATCTCCTGGGGGGTACTGGGGTGGGTAGGCACGGGAACTTGGGGGGTTGGGTTGGGGGGTGGGCAGAGGGGACAGTGCTGAGAGAGATGCCTGGAAAGAGGGGCTTTGTGGAGTTGAGGAGAAGCCTGATGCAAGGGAAACTCCCAGGAGTCTACCAGGATGACCCCGCTGAGGCTCCTGGCAGCAGTGCATGCATCCCCTGTGATTGATTGGGGACTGCCCCTGTTGTCTTCAGAGAGCCTTTATCCAGTGCCTGGTCCAGGCAGACTCCCCATGGCCAAACACTGGGCCATGCTCAGGGACTCCTGCTGAGGAGAGGGAGGAAGGATTGTAGGGAACAGGGGGGTCAGGAACATCACAGGAAAACCCACAGAAACCGCTAGGCTGGCTCATGTGAACTCACAGAGTCTGAACCAACAACCAGGGAGCCTTCATGGGACTGACCTGGACCCTCTACATATATGTGACAGTTGTATAGCTTGTTCTATGTGTGGGACTCCCAGAGCAATGAGAGCCAGGGCTGTCCCTGATGCTTTGACTGGCTCTTGGGAACCTATTCCTCATGCTGGATCGCCTTGCCCAGCCTGAATACAGGGGGAGGTGCTTGGTCTTATGGCAGCTTGATGTGCTATACTTTGATGAAGCCCATGGGAGCCCTGCCCTGTCTGAGTGATTACAGAGGAGGGGTGGATTGGGAGGGGGGTTGAAGGGGAAGGAGTGGGAGGAGAGGAGGGAGGGGAGGCTGCAGTCAGGATGTAAAATAAATAAATAAATAAATAAATAAATAAATAAATAAATAAATAAATAAATTCAGTCTCCATTCCCTGGCAACTGCTCACCTACCTTCCGCATCTATGGATTTTCAAAATCTATGGATTTTGCCTTGATAGTTTATAAATAAAATTGCACGACACAGGCCTTTTGTATCTGACTTCCTTTGTTTAGCATAGTGTACCCATGCATGCTATATCAAACCACAACACTCTATTCCTCTTTATGTCTGAGTAGTATTCCATCGTATAGCCATGCCACGATGCTTATCCAGTCATCCATCATTTGGACACTAACGTTGCTTTTCACTCTTTGGCTATAAATGATGCCATAGTGAACATTAGTGTTCTCTATGGAACAGGATGCGTTCACTTCTCTCCAAGCATACACCTAGAAGAGAAAGTTCTCTGTCCTACGACAATTCTTCAACCATCTTTCTCAATAACTGGCCAACCTTACTCTGTAGAGGCTGAACTGTTTTTATTCCTGACAGGAATGTACAAGGGCTCCAGTTTCTCCAGATCCTTGCCAATACTTGTGGTTATCTGTGCTTTAACTATAGGCATTTGAGTAGGCACGAAGCAATGCACCTGCCCACTGTTACCCACTTGGTTCCATCAGGTGTGGCTGTACCTGTGCATGAGACGGTGGCAGTCCTCTCCTTATGTAGACACCAAAGAGGGCATCCTTTCCCAGGGAGATGTTGAACTTTAAGAACTGGGGCTGACTGATGTGAATCTGTGACCTCCAAAACACCCCTGGCGGGACTTCCTGTGTCACGCGTCGGCCAACTTCCGCTTCGCCGCTGTCGATGCTGCTGTTTCTCAATGACCAGGGCACTAGAACACAGGGACAGACATAGAGTCAATGACATTTGTATATGTTAGGTGACTGTATATTTATGTTCAATTACACACCAGAAGTTTTTGTTGTTGTTTCAAAATTAAGATAAAGATGCATTCTCATTAAGTGACAGCTAAGACATTGAGGATTTAAACAAAATGGCCATAAATTCATACCTCAGGGCATCTGAGACCCTGGCACGGTGTTTTTTTTTTTTTTTTTTTTTTTTTTTTTTTTTTTTAGAAATTCTATTGATCTCAACTGATCAAATGCAGGAAGAGCCAGAGTCTGAGAAGGAGACATGAAATTCCATCCCCCATGTAACTGGCATCTTAAAAGAACCAGGAGGGAGGGGCTGGCCATGATAACTTGGAACCATGCTTAATTTTTTGAAGCCTTTCATTACTCTTTCTAGACAGAAACAAGTCCAGCCTACTCTGATACTTGGAACAAAAACCAGTCCAAAATCCAAAATAAATGAAAAAGCTCAGCAGAAAACGAAGACAGCATGGGACGCTGGACTTGGCTCCTTCCTCAAGGAGAAAAGGGGGAAGGGCCATGAGAAGTCATACCTTTGCCTTGTGACTTTGACACAAAATCGCTTACACTCTTTTGGTTGCTGATCCTGAAAATTTCAGTTGCCCATGCACAGCCTTCCTCAGCCAGCACTTGAATACAGAAGTTTGTTTAAACAAAACAAAACACCCCACAAAACAAAACAAAACAAAACAAAACAAAACAAAACAAAATAAAAAACCCATACCAAAACTTTTTTCTTCCTTTCTTCTTTACTTTTCCTTTCTTCTTCATTCTTTCTCCTTCCCATCCTCCCCTCCTCTCCTCTGTCTTCCTCCTTTCTTGAGACAAGGTCTTTCTCTGTAGCCCAGGTTGGCATGGAACTCACTCTCTATAAGCCCAAGCTAGTCATGACTCATGGCAGTGCCCCTGCATCAGCCTTCCAAGTGCTGGGATGACAGGCATGAACCAGCACGCTCAGTTTGCCGAATCTAAGTTGAGAGGGGATTGCTTCCTAAGAGTGAACTAGCTCTCGGTCTGTCCTTCTGAAGATGCTTTCTTTTGCAACAGGGAAAAAGGAGAAGCTGAGATCACTTGTCCCAGAGTAGCAAGTTAATTTCTCTATTGGTTCATCATTTTCCCTGGCAGAACTTGGTTGCATAGATGTCACTAGAGATGACCTCAAATGGATTCATCCACGGCAGGAAATATAAAAAAAAAAAAAAAACCCACATCTTACCAGCTTCCTGGCTCGAGAGCGTCTGAGCCACAATGGAAACCAACCACAGAAAGAAGTTATTTTTGTGTCTGTTCCTTTCTAGGAGTATGGATCACACTGGTGGACCTGTTCTTAGAACATCTTCAGCCTGGACAAAGGAGGCTGATCAAGTTCCCTTCCATGCTCTACAGTTGATGGACAGCCCGGAAAAATCCCTGCCTGTATATACATTCTCCACACACTGTACAGGGTCTGGACAGGCATAAGAACTGCTGGAGGGGACTGCCTTTAAAGATGAGTGACCCTCCCTGACTCAGCAGAGCTGGCTCTGTCTCCATAACCAACTCTTAGGTGTCTTGACCTTAGTTTCCTCATCTGTAAAATGGGCAGCCAATATTTTTGGAATTCAGGTCTCTCATGTGTAAATTATGAAAGACCAGAGTGACTTGAATGCATGAAGTCATTGCCCCTGCCCAACCATGAGGACGATCGGTTTCTATTCAGCTCAGTAGTAGATCAACAGGGACTTAGGCTGGTGGCCTTCAGGACAATGAAACTAGGCAGTGGGCTCCGGAGGGGGAGTTTGGAAGTTCCCAACTGAGAAGAGAAACATGCTGAGAAGTCCTGAGTGGTTTGTAATAGAAGCAGAGCAGCTAGTGCATCAGGAACCCTGGCTGAATGCTGGCTGTGTTCAGCAGGCACTAACTACATACCCCAAGGGGGAACATGGGGAAGCACAGGAGAGCAGGGGCTCTGGCTGCCTCGCCTCATGTCTTAGCTTGGATGCTTGCTAAATGCACCAACTTTCTGTGCCTCAGTTTCCCTGTCTGTCTAGCGGGGACACTACTATTTCTCATTTCATAGGGCTGTTATGAGGAGTCAGTGGGTGGATCCACACAGAGCTCTCAGAATCATTTCTGGCACAAAGTAACTTTTATCTGAGGCTCTTAACCTCAACGCCTATTGTTAATTTGAGGGATTTCTGAAAGCATGGTGAGCCCAGGAGAAAAACTTTTGTTTTCACAAGTTGGTCAGAGGCTGTGAGTGCCACAAATTGAAAACTTTTTATTTAAAAACGTTGCGCTTGTCAGAGTTCCCTACCCAAATTAAAGCCTTTGGGGGCACGGAATGTTATATTAAACAAGGACCCAGTAGGGAAGGAGTGAAATAAGGAACAAACAAACAAATCACACAAGAGCACCAAGAACCACTGTGGACAAGAACAGCTGCAGGCCTTGAACAGAGACCAAAGCAAACACGAGCAAAGAGTTACGACAAGCGAGGAAAACATATTAACATTGAGGGAGCTTTGAAGTCTCAAGCTCTACCCAAGCTCCATCTCTAAGCTTAATGGAGCTTGGAGTTTAAATAGATAGGTGACAGATGTTCCGGCACATCTGTGGGCCTCAGAGCTGCTGGGCTAACAGCAGGCTGGACAACACAGGCTGGTGATCTGCCACCCGCAGCTTGTGGTGGCCTCTGGAAACCTAAGTGAATTCTGACCAGTGGCCCACTGGAGACATGGGTGGGAGCAGGCTTCCACAGTGGTTGCTCTGGAGAAATCCAGAAAAGAAGCCTCAGAGCTCTGGAGTCATAGGATCCCCCTTTCTTGTCCAGGACCCCACCTCCAGCTGTCAGTGGGTAGAGACTACCTACTCAGTAGCCATGCCCCTTGGCGTTCTAGGTGGTCCCCTTCTTCATCTGTCACCCTCCAGATGAGATATGGAATGTTGGGGATGGACTATGAGTTTGCGGGGGGGGGGGGCAGCTTGACAGGGCTCAAGTCCTGGCTTCCATGCAGTGTGACTTCTAGCATATTGTTTAACCTTCCTGGGCCTCCAGTCCTCTGTTGTAAAATGGAAACCATATATAGTGGGAACACTGAGTGTCCATACAGAACAAAACACCAGCCCCAGAACACAGTATTAGCAAAATAAACGAGGTCAGTTGCAGGGGATGGAAAATAGTCATACTGGAAGGAAAAACTACATAGAAAACATCAGACTTCCTTTTCGGAGTTAAAAAAAAAAACTACAAAAGATAGAAAGTTTGGTGTATATACATGATCTCTATGTACCTGTGCCCACCCATGTCTTGAGAGAGTCTAATTTTGTATAGGATAGATTCAGCTAGAAGAATGAGCTTAAACTTAGGACTCTGAGCCTGACCCCAGGTCAGTGGCAGCCCTGTCCTGAACACACAGCCCCTACCCTCTACGGCCCACTTTGCTGGGACACAGCCTGCAGTACTTGCTGATGCCGCTGGGGGGCTCTGCTGGCCTCCTCAGCACTCTGTCTAGCTGTTTCCCTAGGTGGGAGAGGGGCTAATTGTCTTTGTGCCCCCGCCCCATGTCCTGCATACCTTGTATCACTCTGCACTACTCCTGTCGAATGGGCCTCTGCTCCACCTGCCCATCTGGTGAGTAATTTTCAGCAAAACCCTGTGACAAGTGGGTGACGGGAGAGCCTTGAGGAAGATTTATTTTGAAGACTTGCGTGTAAGCTGAACTTTTTTTTTTTTTTTTTTTTTTTTTCAAAAAAACAAAATTACCTTTCAAGAACTCTACATGGAATTTGCTATTTAAAGAACTTTCCTTGTGGACTGTTTGGAAGAACTGGGAGTAACGTTCTGGTGTATCTTTCCTACAGACTCTAATTAATAAACAAATACATCAGGAGACATGGGATACAGTGGAAAGGCCCTTAAGATAAAGGATCAAAAGCCATGGGTTCTGGCACTGAACAACCTTGAGGCTTTTGTGGAAGGGTGGGTGGAAAGAAATTATCTTGAGTTGAATCCCATCCTTGCTGCTAAGAAACCACGGTTTTAGGATGTCTAGCTCTCAGGGTCTCAACATCATTCTGTATGTAAGAGTGGTATGGACTCAGAGGCATGTTAAGGGGCATTCTACTCTAGCCTTCTATGCTCTGTAGAGCAGGCTGCAAGAGTCATTCTTTAATCAAGCCACGAGAAGTCTGTAGGGGGGTGTGCGTGGCTGGGGAGGGCTTCCATCAGCAGACCAGGACAGAGACCATCAAAAAAGCTGGTTTAGAGCTGGAGAGATGGCTCAGAGGTTAAGAGCACCGACTGCTCTTCCAGAGGTCCCGAGTTCAACTCCCAGCACCCATATGGTGGCTCTCAACCATCTGTAATGAGATCTGGCACCCTCTTCCGTATACATAATAAATAAATCAATCTTTAAAAAAAAGCTGGTTTATAGGGTCTTTAATTTTAACAAACTCAGTGGCCTTGACAGAAGTTCCTTCCACTGGTAGATGGCATTCTAGTTTGTTTCTCTGTTGCTGTGATAAAACTCTGACCAAAAGCAACTTGGGGAAGACAGGGTTTATTTGGCTTACATATCCAGGTCACAGTCCATCCTTGATGGAGGTGTGGGTCGGAACCCAAGCAGGAGCAGAGACAGGAGCCATGGAAGAAAGCTTCTTAATGGTTTGTTACTGATTCTGCTCAGCCTGCTTCCTTACACAAGCCGGGACCACCAGTCCAGGAGAGGCACCACCCACAGTGGGATGAGCCCTCCCCCATCAATTAGCAGTCAAGAAAACGCCTCACAGATGTGCCTGCAGGCAAGTCTGATGGAGGCGATACCTCAGCTGAGGTTCTCTCTTCCCATGTGTCTCAAGAATAGTCATTACAGATGGTAAACAAAATCTTCAAAACTGATTTCCCAGGGTGTGCAACTGAATGATGAGTTTGCAAACCCTTTTTCTTCTCTAGAGGTATATATGTACACATACATTCATATACGTAATTTTTATTTTGAAATAACTTCAGATTTAAAATAATTTCAAGTGATACATGGAATTTCTGTAGTCTTTAACTCAGATTCTACAAATATTATACATATTAGTTTTAGCATCATTTTTCCTCTCCATATGTGTGTGTATTATCTATATATACACACATATATGTATATGTATGCGTGCAGTCAACCCTCTATATCTGGGGGTTCTACTTATGAGGATTCAATGAAATAGAGATCAAAACTATCTGAAAAGATATATCTGTATGAAACACATGCATTAAACACTTTTTTCTTGGGATTGCCTGAACAGTACATGTAGAGATGTTTTAATATATAGGGAAGGATGTGTCTAGATTATACAAGTAGTACATTTTATATAGGGGTTTTGGGGACCCACAGATTTTCGGTATCTGGAGAAGACTGGAGCTGTCCTTCTGAGACACGGAGCGATGACTCTGTGTGTGTGTGTGTGTGTGTGTGTGTGTGTGTGTGTGTGTGTGTGAATGTAGTTTTTTCCTCCTTGGAAACATTGAGAATCAGTTACAGACAAAGCCCTCTTTTACCTTCGCATGCTTCCATGCATTTATCTTAAACCACGGATAGCATTTTTAAGAACCACAGTGCAGTCATCAAACCCAGGAAACTCACCTTGCTACTGTGCAACATTGTGGTCACAATAATGGCCTTTATAGCAAAAGAAAGAATTTTCTACTCTTTTTAAAAAAATAATAAAAGTGGATCTATTAAAAGTCGCAGTTTTAAAAACAATGAAAGAGGGAAGGAAAGAGGTAAAAACTAGGAATTGCTACAGCTTGCATGGGGACCCATCTAATAGATCACATGGCTGCAGGCAGGTCAAGTGCTGGGCCAGTGTCCGGGAGCACAGATCTCTGTTTTTCCCTTAGAATGAAGAGACAGCAAAGCTGGGTTGGATCCCACAAATAAAGGTTTGAACCAAGGGTCTCCCTAGCCACACAGCTCTCCTAGGACAAGAACATGGCTGGTCCCTAACAGGATGCCATGGAGAGACAGAAAGTGGGGGAACAATAACAAGAGGATCCACTCTCTATGTACAGAATGGATAACCTCACATAGAGAAATGCAGAGGTCTCAAGGAGGCTTGTTAGGGCTGAACAGTCCCCGATGTGGACCTCAGCACCAGTAATTACCAGCTCCGTGCCTCTGGGCTAGTCACTACCCTTGTTTGATTCAGTCTTCCCATCTGAATAATGGACTTCTGAGGATGCAATCACTGACATGTTGTAGACACGCTGGTGTTTCTGCTTCCTAGCCTGTCTGTCACAGCACTCCCTTAAGTCAGCCAGAACTGGGAACTCAGATTTGAAGGCTAAACTTGTAATGGTATCATTTCATATATAGACTGCCCAGAGTAAGTACAATTAATAAAAAGAGGCCCAAGGGCTGGAGTGGGGCTTCACAAAGCCACAGACATTTTTCCAGAGCAGCTGAAATCAATGAACAACGAACAGCCAGTGTGCTTGCAGCCTGTCAGGGGCAGTGCATAGGTCATGCATATTAAGATATGAGGGCCAGAGCAATCAAACCTACAAACCTACAAACCTTCTGGTGGTTCCAAATGGCTCCAGCTGCTTCTCATGTGAGGAGCTCTGTGCACCTGCCTGAGTGAAGGGCAGCCAGACTTTACTTAGTTAACAATGATGAATGAACATCCTAAGCATTTGGCTGGGCCATCTTACACTCAAGCAATAAATATTTATCAAGCCTCCACTGTGCTACTAAATAAACTTTGGTCCACACAGAGCTGGGTTGTATGTCATAGTCTCACCCTGTATTCCAACAGCCGAGGTAGTGTGAAGTCCTGGGTCACATGACTGAGTTGGGGACCTCCAGAGAAGAGACATGACAGAGAATCCCGTGATCTTCTTGGGTAAGTGGGCCCAGTGTGACTGGGTATTGGACAATGGCCAGGAAAGGCATTCTGGCAAGCAAGGCCAGGTCCACGCCTTGCCCCTTAAAGCTGGGATTTCCATGGGAGACTTTTCTATCCATGAGCTACACAATGAAAAGTGGAGATGGTGGTCATTTTCCCCAAGAGGCAGATGTCTGAGAGCCTCTGGTTCTGGATAGCACACCTCCAGCCTATGGATGAGATTTGTGGTGTTTCTGAAGTAACACTCTGATGATCAATTTTTACATGATCATCCAACTCTATCACTCCACGGAAGATTGCTCATGTAAATGTGAAACTACTGCCTACTTCTGAGACATGTACCTAAAATTTCAACCAGTTAAATAAGACTGATGTTGAGGAAAATGACAGTCTTCTACCGCTGCATTAGGACTAATCATTTCAGAACGTGGTACCATAACTCATTTATGGAAACAGAGAAGTTATTCCCCAAACAAGTGATAAAGGGAACAGACTCGTAGTTATACCAGGAAAATGAGGCCTCATATTAATACTTCCTAACTTCCCTGAGCTCCAGAGGCTCCTCCACATAAATCTGCCTCACAGATTATTCTGCCTCACATATTTTTATCTATTGCAAATAAAGTTGAATTTGGAAGATTGCCTCAGTCATTACACTTCGTTTCCATTTATTTGGCCATCAGAACAACCATCTGAGGCTTCCGTTAGCCAACAGGTAACTGAAGAGTTCCTGTAAGGACCTTAGATTAGTGACTAAGAAATACAGCTGGTCTGGCCTGTCATCAGCCTGCCACTGAATGGCTCTTCTCGGGAAGGGGTTCCCAGAGTGAGAGACCCAGCTCCTGTGATGGTGTTCACAACACTGCACAGGATTGTTCTTATAAAATCCTTCCGGTCTGGAGACTATATATGGCCTTCACATATTGCCTTAGATAAAAGCAGTCAGTTCTTCACTAGCTGTAGTCAAATATTTATACCTCTGACCCTTCAGTGAACTCACCTTGCCTCAATATGCCACTTGGTTTATTAGTATTGTTGATGGCAGCTAAATGTACAGAATAGCTACTACTTGGCATACGATCTTTTGATAGCCTGGCACTTTTCCCATTATTCAGATGGGAAAACCAGGGTTGATGAAAGTTATGTGACTTGCTTATAGCCCTATAGCTCTTTGGTGGTAGAGCTGGGATTAAAAAACTTTGTCTAGTGGACTCAAAACCCCATATATCTAACTATTAGGTAGACTGCATTTCAGAACCCACACTAGAGGATCTCCAGAAGAGAATCCAGAAGGAGAAGAGCTCTGGGTGTATTGACCCTGGAAAGAAGGGTGGCCAATGAGAGGAAAGGCAAATTCAGCATGGAGGAAAAATGATTGGCTCATTTGGACCGATGTTAAGCCAGAATGATGCTAGGAAGAACGAATCACACAACTTTAGAGCTAGGGTCAGACACCCATCCTTGTGACATGTTTAAGGACCAGCTGTAAGAGCGGTAGAACAAGACTCTAAGAATGACAGGAATCGCATCAACCTAAGCTACAGGCGTGTTTGCTAATGGTTATGCTATGAGGTGACGTTTGACCCCTTGTCCTTCTGGGAACATCACCAACTTTGGAAAAGTCCCATGCAGAGAAGGGATCATTTGAAACCCTTAGCTGCATGCACTGAGAGGCTGAGTGACAGGAGCCAGAGGAAGAATTACCAACCTCCCTGCGAATCTGGCTCCGAGTACCATGCATTAAGCCAACGAGTAAAAATCATTATGAAGTTTTTGCTGAAAGGGCAAGTGTAGAAAAACATGTTTCTAAACAGAATAACAGTCTTTGCCATTTTTTCCAACTTGCATACCATCTGGAAATTCTGATTTTTTTCAAAGGGTAGGAAAGAAATGTGCTTCAGGCACAAATAAATGTTTACAGCTGAGTTATAAACCGAGAATGGTAGGGCTTAAAACAGGCAGGCTGGTGGTGATGGAGCTCAAAGCTGCGGGAGACAAATAATGCTTGGGGATCTGGCCAGCGTGTATTACACATCGGCCCCTTGGAAGGGGAAGTCTTGCTTCCCATTGACCTCATCCAGTGAGGGACAAAAACGTCACCCGGGACTTGTGTTAATTCTTAGAAGGTAAAGGGAGGAAAATGAAGTAGCATTATTGTCTGTCTGTCTTGCCATTCTGAAAGCAGCCTTCCCTTTTGGACAGCTCAGAATCTCATTGGAAGTGGCAGCCTGTGGAGATGTAGTAAATGGACCAACCAAGAGAATTGATGGTGACTTTAATGATGACAATGTGTATCAAGTGCATGTTACCACAACAGTGCTCTGCAAGAGCTATCTCATTTATGCTAGACTACAAGCTTGTCAAGGAGTGCCATTCCACAGATGAGAAAGTCAAGGCTAGGAATGGATAAATGATCTGAAAAAGTAAAGTCAGCTCAGTACACAGGGATGTAGCTGGCATTCGTGTTCAGCCAAATCAGTGCCAGTATTCTACACTGATTTACAGGATTTTTCAAAGAGAGTCATGAAGTGTACATGACCAGTGCTTGGTGAAGAAAGAGAAATAGAGGTGTTGGGATATTGGAATCCTTAATTTGGGTACAGGAAAGGTTCTAGAGAAGTAGAAATAAGTTTGGAAATGATGTGGGAGAGTCATTAACAGTTTTCTTTTATTAAAGGGTAAAATTGCAAATACTGCACCTGTTTGCCTCCACAGTCATATGGGCCTGGCCATGCACCAATAGAGACTGTCACCATGATGCGTGGTCAGCCAGATTTGGTCCATGAGATGTAGTTTGCTAACTCTAGTGACACAGAGGACATTAGGAATACAAAATGACTGATGGGTTTTGAGAATGATACATGAAATTCTACTTGAGACTATATTCTTTCTTAAGATCAGTACACAAACCCAAAGCCAGTGACATGCCCTAGTAAAGCTCTTGTATACCTTATTTCTGGGCACAGGCAATCAAGCTGGATCCCTTTATGCTATCTGACCAGGTCAGAATACTGTATCGAATCTTCATTCTCAAGGCTTATCTAATCCCAGATCTATAGAGAAAGCACTCTGTGTCCCACTAATGAAGATGTATGAGTTCATTCCTTTGAACATAGAAATACACACGAGATGGTGAGTGATTCTGGCAGTCCACGTGTAACTCCTTCTCGATGTGGAACCCAAGACCATCTACGTTAAGGTTTAATTGAAAGAGATTGGAAGAAAAATAAACCACAAACAACAGTAAATGGAAAAGGAAGAGGAAGACACAGCCCCAAGAATACACTCTCCTAACTAATGAAGGGAGAGCTCTGTTTCCACTATCATATCAGAGTGTGGAGGCTGTCCTGTCTATTAGATGCCTCCCCAAACCTGCACAATGTAAATACTCCTGCAGACCAACTAATGAAATCTCTATCGATAGACCATCTTAGATGGGCCTCACATGCTCGTGTTTTGCTTACATTTTAATTTGCTCCTGCTGGATACTTACCCAGTAATTGCTTAATAAGATTAACCTCCCTGGCAATGTGTGGTGAATCTTGATTAAAACATCGGAGTGAAGGATTATCCTATACCACAAAAAATTGAGGGGGTGTTATTTAATTAACTTATTGCCAATATGTCTTGATTGTCTCTTTGAAACAGTGGGAAAGTGGTCGATGGGAATTGATTTGGGTTATCTAAATGTATAGAATTGGTGAGTGAGGAATGGCCAGGTCACTGGGTCTAGAAATTCAAATCTCAAGTCACTCAAGGACATTAACAATCTTTCCTGTCACGTTACAAGACTTCCTGCCTTTAAGCTCTAAGAGGCAATCCGGTATCTTCAGTCATCACCTGAGTACTGCTTGGGCATTTGGAAAGAAAAGATATTGAGTTTTATTTCATTTTTAAGCAATTTTGAAATTTCACCCTTTTTATAAAAACCCAATGGGCAAAACTCACAGGACAATGCTTCGGCAAATAGTCTCCCTGTCCCATAACTCACTTGGAAAAGATGAGAAGCGGTGGTGTCACACAGATTGTACTCTATGTTTTAAGGAACACAGAATAGGAAAGGCGAAGACTCTGGTCTTTCCGAAGTCACCATGAAAAGGAAATGCTCATTTGTTACCTTAGAGCAGTGGTTCCCAATGTGTGGGTCGTGACCCCTTTGACAAATTTTTATCTCCAAAAATATAACAGTAGCAAAATTACAGTTATAAAGTAGCAATGAAAACAATTTTATGGTGGGGGGTGGTCACCACAGCATGAGGAACTGTATTAAATGGCCGAAGCACTAGGAAGGTTGAGAATCACTGCCTTAGAGACAAATATTCCTAAGGCTTGCTCTCAAAGGAGTTTTCCTCAATTGCCTGACTATGATGGTGTGGGATGTTCAAGGGACATGGGGCTGGGAAATGGGGCATAAAGACACAAGGAAGAGGGGCTATGTTCATTTCTAGAGGCCTGTGAAGATCACAGGGTCCCGAGGTGAAGGTTACTAATTTAAAAGCATCCATGCACAACTTCAGAATGCTTCTCTCTCTCCATCCCATGCCTGACGGGATGAACTGCATCTTTGCTTTCAACTGTGCGTGCTGATTTGTCGGAAAGGAAGGGGGTGTTGACTTGGTGTTAAAGAAAAGTAATGGGTAAACGTAGCAGAGACTCCCTGAAGGTGGGCTTCTAAGAGCCACCCGATGGGTACTTCGAGCTGAGGTGATTCTTCATGCTAGGGGGCTCGCTAGTGTACCGTGGGTCATTTAACAGCGCCCCTGGGCTTAACCCACTAGTTACACCTCCTCCAATTGTGACAGTAAAAAAAAAAAACAAAAAAAAAAAACCTTCCAGTCATTGTCAAATGTCTCCCAAGGGGCAAAAATGAGAGGCACTGTTGTCAAGGAAAAGGGAAGGGGTGGGGTCAAGTACTGGAGGTGAATAGATTTCAGATCTGAGGACAGTAAATTCGGCTCTGGGCTTTGTGGTCAGTTAAAGCAGAACACGGTCAGTTAGGGTGAAATATCCTCTTTATTTTGAGATCTGGTTTTACCTACTCAATAATGGAAAGAATATCATTTCATCCTCAGATAAAACTTTTTCATGCTTACTTAAAGGTAATTTAGCGTTATGATTATGACAGATGAGAAGGCTGATTCTTAAAGACTGGATAAAAAGGCAGAAGTCATACCTGAAGGTGTAGGGCAGCTCTGGGAGAACGATTTAAAGACCGTTAGCATATCAGGGTAAGGAATACACACCCGAGGCAGGGGAATGCTAGAGTCTTCTCAGCAGAAAGCATGAGGTACAAGAAAAGCCAACCTCCTGTCCAGAGATGCACATTGCATAGACCTGAATTCAAGTTTGTACCAGTCCTGTGTCCTTGGGTGAAGTTTCTAGAATATTCTGGGCCTGAATGTCTCAGAGTTGCTTTTCCTACTTTTGGAGCTGAAGTTACGTTATGCTCTGCTGGGCATAGGATAGATACCCTATAAAGGCTCCTTCCCTTTCCCTTAAAACGTTCCTGTGGTGTATTCTAAAAAAAAAAAAAAAAAAAACAACAAAAAAAACAAACCAACCGTGTGTGTGTGTGTGTGTGTGTGTGTGTGTGTGTGTGTGTGTGTGTGTGTGTGTATGTGTGTTTGTGTATACTGGTGACTAAGAAATAGTCACTGAATAATTATGTTTGGAGAAGCCCGTTCCATACAATTCTGGATGGGATTTCCAGCCTGAATTTCTCAAATGCCATCAAATCACCAATCGCCAGCCCTGCTAGCTACGCCATTGGCCGCTCCTGTCTTTTAATTGCTCCTGTCCCCACCTCCCCATGGTTCTGTTTTTCTCTCCTCTTTTTTAGCACCTTGTTAGCACCTATTTTTCTCCCCTACAAGAATACAGTGATTGCCTCAATGAACATTTCTATTGTCCTCCTCACTGCTCTGAAAAGGGAAGCTTTGTTGCCGAGTTGTCAAAACTCCTTTCTTTTCTCCCCCAAAAGCAGAACAGCTCTGTCTCTCTCTCTCCCTCTCTCAAGGCAAGCCAGGCGAGCCTACTCCCCGGGGAGGCTGTATCTCTCCTTGTGGGAGAGGGACCAAGGCTGGTGGCTTGTACTGCCAGCTGCTTCCTGACTTCTGATTAGGCAGGTTTTTGCTGCTGCTGCTGCTGCTGCTGCTGCTGCTGCTGCTGCTGCTCCAGCTGCTGCTGTTGCTGCTGCTTCTGCTCAGGCCTTGGGATGCTTTCAAGCATGCCACACGGTGCCAGTTGCTGTAGATAGCATAGGTATGCACACTGCTTGGAGCAGGCTCTGTGCCAGATTCAAGTGACTCCAGCCAAACACAGCTAACAGACAGGAACAGCAAACAGCTTTTAAACGTGGGCACCTATGAAAGGCAGTCATTTTTTTCCTTTCCTTTTCTTTTTCTTTTTTTTTTTTTTTTTTTCATGCCTTCCAAGATTTGGATTAAAAAACCTGAAGCAGCTGGCGAGAGCCCTGAATTTTCCTGTGACCTCAATAGGGCAAGCAGCAGCTGGAACCTCACCTTTGCCTCCAGATGGCACTGTTACCACATCATCGTTTCCTGGTAAGCCGGTCCTTACGCCATTGTTAAAGGTGTGTCCATCTGCCGGCTGGAGTTGCCAATTGAGTCCGAGCAGATGCATTGCTGCAGGAGAGACAAAGTAATGAAAATATGAATAGATAATTCAGCAATGCAAATGTCAAGGGGGAGGGCCAGGTGCCTTTTTCCAAGCAATTGCCTTTTAAGGAAACTGCAGTTCAAAAATGGCTTGCCCCAGGCCTCCAGGATCAGCTAAATACAGAAAGTGGCAATCCAAGAGTTTCTGCCTCCTTTGCTCTGGAGCAGCTCCCAGCCAGGGGGGCAGCACCCCTCGTGGGAAGTGGAGGAGGGAGGTGACACGTAGGTCTGCTCTTTCAGGATGGGCTACTCTATCACTTGTCTGCTTGCCCTCATACCTGCTTTTAGACAGGTGCACGGACAAAGGCTGGCTTCTCCCAGCTACTCAACATGGGAGTCAAGGTCAAAAACAAGGCTCCACTGCTGCCATCTGACTGGCCCTGAAATGCCAGCACAGCCAGAGGTCTCTGCAATTGCATTGGCCCACTTAGAAGCACGCCTACCTAACCGTGCCAAACTTTTTTTGCCTCTCTCTTTTAGCACATTGTGGAAATGCTTAAGGGTGTGTTGTGTGTGTGTGTGTGTGTGTGTGTGTGTGTGTGTGTGTGTGTTGTGTAATAGTGGTAGAGCCTTTTCCAGAAAAAAAAAAAAAGCAAAACAAACAGTATTATTCGGTTTCCCCCGAGTATGAAATGAGACAGAGATGGGATGCCCAGAAGCACTTGCTCTCAGGAGACAAGCATGTTTTCAGAGGTCGGATTTCCATGTATACCTCACCCTCCAGGCAGCCTTCTAGTCTTGTTACTTAGCTCGGGCAGAGACCCAGTTAGTTTAGAAAACCCAGTGTAGCATCCATCCCCGATAGATCTTGGTTTTATTGTTACGGAGGAGAGGGAAACACCTGTGTTGTTTCCAAGCCCTCATCTAAGAAATGCTTCATTTGTAAATAAATAAGGAATCCATTCCCCTGCATATTTCCCACACAAACAATGACTGTGCCCTGTCTGTCTGGCATTTCAATGGGCACAGGTTGATGCCTGTTGCCACATTCACAGCTCGGCAGGCGAGAAAAGGCTGTTGACAGGAAAGTTCTGAGTTTGACGTGGGGATGGGAGAAACAATTAACCACAGGAAACACAATTAACAATGCTTAGGAAATTGTTCACATAGCAATTAATTCTGCATGCCTACCACCACTTAAAGTCAGGCTGCATTCTATTAAGGTTAAAATCCTATCTTCACACAATACGGCTTAGATTGATGGCTGCAGATTAAGGTGGTAAGGTACCTGGCAGAGTATGTGTCTGCTTTTTTTCTCACAGGCTTCTCCACCTCAAAACCACATTTCCCATCTCTACATTTCCATGAGGTGCACAGCCCACGGTCGCAACTTTCCCAGATGATAAATACTAATAAGAATAAGTGACATTTACTGTACTCTTTCCGTTGAGGTACCACCTAATTTTCTCCTGCAGTTTATCCGTTATATGTAGGTCACTTACTTGAAGAGACCAGAGTCTATTGCCTCAAATAATGACACATTTTCACCATACAGAGGTCAGGAAATGAGAAGTAATCGTGGTTGCTTCAAGATAACGATACCTTCTGATTTGTAATTACCAGGTGAAGGGAGCCAAGGAATTAGCTGTTTCAAAATGATTTTAAAAAAAAAAAAGAAAGAAAGAAAGAAAGAAAGAAAGAAAAAGAAAAGAAAAGCCCGATACCATTGGGTTATTGGAGCTTGCCTGGAGCCAGCTGCTGCTTTGGAGGAGGGTCCCTGAGTGCTGAGACAGATGCTGCCACCAAGCATCACAGGTGCAGCTAGGGCCCCAGCCTAACAGAGCTTTGATGCTCATGTCTGTGAAAAGGCAGTGGGTCCTGGCAGGCAATGACGACAGCCTCCCCAGTGCCCTACCCATGTGTAACTGCCCCCTTCACACGCTGTTCACGCCTGTCACTCCAAGGTACAGGGTCCATTTCCACCGCCAGCTTCGGGAGAATAGTAGACAGGACGGCAATCTTACTGAGCGTAAAGGGGACACTCCTCATAACGCCATCTTCTGTTTTCAAGGATGTCTTCCCTCCTGCCTCCTTAACTTTTCTTTTTCTTTCTTTGTTTCTACTGGAGCTATTTATTATTGTTATCATTATCATCATCATTAACAAAAGTAATCAAGCAATAGCATGAGGACAGAGGGGTTAAGGAGAGAGAATGGGCGCCATTGCTTGGACAACTCTGTGAGTGAATAGGAAAATAACAGGAGATAAAGACAAGGAAAGGGGAAAAGCCCAATCACTGAGCATGAGACCTGGCCACCAGCAGAATCTCTGTTCAAAGACGAAACTCAAGTTCAGGCAAATTTTCCATCATTGAGCTGAATGCTAAGTGAGGATGGTACCAGGGTCACAGCTGCCTTTCTTGTGTTGGGGGAAGGGCATCTGAGCAGGCTTTTGTTGGCTTTTTTTTTTTTCTTTTTTTGTATGTGTTGGCATTCTTGATCAGCTGTTCGTTCCTTGGACTTGAGGAAGAAAATGAGACTGTAGTTTTGGCCTGTGGGAACAGACTAAAGTGTCCCTGGGATAGAGACCCAGGGGAACTGGGAACTAAATGAGTCTCCTGACTAAGGAGAGTTCTTCTTCTTCTTCTTCTTCTTCTTCTTCTTCTTCTTCTTCTTCTTCTTCTTCTTCTTCTTCTTCTTCTTCTTCTTCTTCTTCTTCTTCTTCTTCTTCTTCTTCTTCTTCTGCCAGCAGCTGACTGGTTCTATGGTTTGGGCTAAGGAATCATCCCTCCATCCATCTCTCCTTTTCCCTTTTGTGAAAGTTCCCTTCACAGGTGGAGTAAAGGCAGCTTGCAGGGGCCAAAGGGGGTTATGCCTAGCTCCGTGGAAGAACTGGCAGTGTCAAACATAGACAGCACATCCACATTTATTAGGACAGGAAATAGCACGTGGGGACATACTTGGATGCTTGGACTGTAGAACATTATATTCTTCTAAAAGAAACAGTGTGGAGGAAGAGGGAATAAGGATGGAATATTATGGGTAGAGTATAATGGATGGAATAATATGGGACTAGAGTATAAAGAGAAGGCTATTTTGATCCTCAGTATATCATATACCTGCTGTCAATCACTGAGCTCAACGTTCACACACTGACATAAACATTATCTTAAAGAGTTCCAGGTAGGTACTATCATGACACTCACTCACAGATGAGGGACGCATTGACTATGAAGTTCTTACCACTGGCGGGATTTCAGAATCAGAGTAGAACTATGCTGGGGATGTGGTACCTCTTTCACACTTCATAGAGATCTGGTGACAAAGTCCATGGGAAAATGACACCTCAGCCCAAACTTGTTTCTGTCTCAGAATTCATGATCAGTAAAGTGTGGTCATTCGCTGTATGTACCATTGCTGCCTGGAGGAGCTTTTACTCCTTTTTGCTGCTGATTTCAGAAGTGGCTTTGTGACTTGCAGTGTATCCTGCATTACATAGCGATCCTAGAACCTGAGTGAAAAGGCCACTGGGCAGAGCTAGCTGTGCTTGGCAAGTGTCAGAATGCAGAGGGGGGAGTAATGAATTGTTAAGGCAGTGAACCAACTAGAGTTTAGGGTTGTTTGTTACAGCAGCCTGGCCTAGTCTACCCTGACTGATTATTCAGTTATGAAGAAAAGGAAAGAGGACATGTTTACAGAATAGATCTCTGTGAATTCTTTAAATATTATCAGGCCAAGAGCTTTTCTGAAATCCAGACAGGAAATTAACACCTGTTTGGGGTCATTATGCCTATTTCCATGGACAGCAAAATATTTGAAAAATATAATACCTTCATCTTTTTTTTTTTTTTCTGTTACCAGAGCCAGACTAGACAGCTGAGAAACCTTGGGATAGCCACGGTTATCGCTTCTTCATCTCAGTACTTCACAGAAATGCCCATCACTTTACATTTTACTGGAGGAGCTATCCTGGCTGCCCTGGGATGGTTCCTTCTCCTCCTCCTCTGAATGCTCCAGCAGCAGCTCATCCCAAAAGGTCTGGTTCAGACCATGTTAGGGTCAGAAGTGAAATGAGTTCTGGAAGTCCTCTTCTCCGCATTACCTGCCCCCACTGACAGCCGAAATGTACAATTCATCACGACTTGACAGGCTCTACTCCAGAGAGACGCTGGGATGGAACAACGGGGCGCCATGGGTCAGCAAGGATGGGGTGGGGAAGGGCTTCAAGTGGGAACTCATGGAACCAGGTGGCATCTGGGAGACCAGCCACTAAAAGCAGAGCCAGCAGCCAAACCCTGATGTATCCCTCAGCTAACTGGAGAGAACCTTTCCAGGGTGTTGAAAGGACCTAAGGCCACATGGTAAGACCACACACAGATGCCAGGTTTTTGCAAGAACAACAGTCAGACCTCCTTGCAGGTCCATTAATAGTTTCCCATTGAAGTTCCTGTGTTTAAGTGACAGATGGGCTCCCAAAGAAACAACCAGAGAGCAAGCCTAGGCTAGAGAAAGCAGGTTGCTTACAGGTGACAGAATTCTCTAGTCAGCACAAGGACATGGAGAGGCCAGGCCTTGAAAAATGGCAGTTTCCAAAAGAGGTTGTCTGAAATCGTAATTAGGGTATGTGTGGACCCTGCTGGGTGCCATTTAGAACCTTCTATGTTCATTGGCTGGCAGAGGCTCAACCTGACAAGAGAGTCAATCAATATGTCAGCAATACTTCACCGAGAGCTGTTCAACCCCTGCTTGTCAAAGAGGACAAACATGGAGGCCACAGATGCTCTGTGTTTGCTGAGCAGGCCCCCAGGAGCAAGGGGTATCTTTAAAGATCAGGCCTGTCGATATGTAACCCCAGGGAGGAGATTGGACTCTCCCTTTGAAAATGTAAGACTGCAGGCCAAGCAGAGCCCCAGGAGGGAAAGGAAGGTGCCAAGCCTGCTGGGTCTTGGGGCTCAGCATGCAGGCAGATGCACAGGGCCTTTGAGCTGATGTCAGAGCACATTCAGAAATGGGAAGGCTCTGGGAAGGGTCAGGGCTGAATCTCCTTGGCTTTGCACCAGCCAATTAAGCCCACAATGCCAGGACTCCTGTGGGAAACAGCAGATTCCCAAGGTGCCCCTGCTGAAAGGATGGAACCTGCTGAGAGAGGGCTGAGCAGGGGTAATGCTCACGGGGCTAACCCTGAAATCACTGGACACTGTAAAGGCACCTTAGCAGTGAGCAGGGAAAAATCAACACATGCAAATGAGCATCTTCAGCCATGATGATGATTCCCATTTATTTTGACAACGTGCCAGGGACTGGGATAATTACTTTAATGGCAGCATTTATTCATTATTTATCATTTGGCAAATATTTATTGAGCTCACACTGTGCATCGAATTGTGTCCTGGCCCTGGGAATAATGCAGTTGGCAAAACACAATCCCTGCTTTCATGGAACTTACATTCTAGTGGGACACAGAGAAACTAAACACGTGTGAAAAGCAGAGTAGAGGGCCAGGCGCCCAGAGGGGCAGGGGATGGGGAATGCAAAGTTCTTCTCTTTCTTCTCCTTTGGATGTTAATGGAGACTGGTCAAGGGTGGTGTCGTGATGGGTAAGTTCATACAAAGACATCGGCAATGGCATGGCAGTTCCCACTGACATGGAGGACCAGCCGTCCAAGCCAGAGTCTAGCAAGCAGGAAAGGGAAGTGGAGGGTAGACAATGTTGGGGGAGAGTGGATACCTTTGGAGGGACTCTGTTTTTTTGTTGAAGCGTGTCTTTTGAAGGGGAAGAAAATCCTCTGCATCCTATTGATGTTCTTTTTTTTTTTTTTTTTTTTTTTTTTTTTTTTTTTTTTTTTTTTTTTGAGAAGTCTCTGTACTTCCTTCTGAGCTCACTGGTAGCCACTGCTCAACAGAGATCCGCTGCTCGCTGATGCTGATTAAAGTGCGCACCAACGCTTTGATTCCTATACCATAAGATCTATGAACAATATGACCTTTTGAGAGGTTGACTTGTCCAAGGTCACACCACCACCATTAACTGGGGGATCTGGGACCCACACCTTGATGTGTATCACCTCAGAGTCAGAGCCCCAAGCCCCATTGCTGTGCTGACTCCAATTTGAGATATCTCCCGACCACCTCCGAGGACATCTGTATTTTCTACTGGAATAACTGTTTCAAGACTGAGCAGGGCAGGAAGGTTCCAGAACTCTTTCTGTGAATGTTGCCTAAGTCCACTCAGGACAGGTACCTCTCGTAAGCAGACATTCATCCTCCATAAATACACTATGGTCCGTCACCATTTTGCTGTTTAACTTAAGGATCCATCATTGCCAATATAAAACGGAGGACTAGTCACTTCAGCTGCCTGGCTGGCTGACATGTGCTTGTGGTGGCTTTTTCCTGGGCCAGTCTGCTCCTCACCCTCAGGGGCGTGGTTGACCGACCATGGCACTTCTCTCTCTCTTTGTGGAGAGGAGTGGGCTCCTGCAATGCCTTAATAGCACCCTTTTAAGAATGCTGTTGCAGCCAGAAGAACTACCTTTCGCAGGACAGAGGCAATGCAAATAAAACCACGAGGAATAACATTCTCGAAAATGCCTTAAGACTTAAAAAAGGAATTAAAAAAATTTAAATCTCAAAGGAGTTTTTTTTTTTTTTAAATCCTTTTTAAAAATTCTAACTGCCTCGGTGAAATGGTTTTGCTTATTTTTCCCAGACAGTGTAGCAATACACTGAATGGAATAAATTTTCAAAGCGCCACATGGAAGGGACGCCCACAAATCCCTTTACCAGTAATGGGATTTGCGCACCTAGCTCTTGAGAACGCTCGGGAAACTTATTTGCCTCCGTCCAACTTTCAGCGTGCAGCTTCCAAGATGCTTGCAAAGCTCAGGACCAGGGACTTACCCAGAAGAGAGATGGAGAAGTGATCCCAGAATCCTGGCAAGACCACTTGAATGAGAGGGGGCTTTGGGGAAGACAGCCACTGCCTGCTCATGCCCTCAGGCGCTGTCCTAGTCCCTCCTTGGCCCTAAAGCATCCTCAGCAAGGACTGTGTCTGTCACCTTCTGTCCCTCTCCAAAACAGGGAGGCTTTCCGTCACCCCGTGCACATCTGCCGGGAGGACAAGGTGACAGTTCTGTAAGGCAGCTCCGGGACCAAGGAGCAGTATGTTTTCCAGCAAGAAGAATCTACGCAGAAGGACCTGCACATTAATCTCTTCTTGTGACAGGCTCAGGACAGTACAGTGAGTAGGAAGTGGGATGAGATTAATCAATTCCTGTGTTTGGAGGAAACAAACAGGGCTCGTTGCAGCTTCCAGATGTGTCGGGTCATGGAGTCAGTGTCCTCCTCACTCCTCTCCCTCCAGCCCCGGTGGCAGGGGCTCGGCAGGTGGCCTCAGCTGATAGTGTGGGCGTGGTGTGTGGTGTGCTGAGCTGACCTCTAATGACACCCTCCCTCCCCAGCAGCACCAAGAAAATCAATACCCAAGACAGACACACGCTCTCAGCCACTCTTTTTCTCCCGTGCAGAGTGCCTGGAATATATTGGTTGCCCATGCCGGTCAGGCAGCCCATTGTCCATGGAGTCTATGCATCCTTGTCCAGATAAACACACGCCCAGAGCCGTCAGCCACACAGGTGCCATTTCCCACCCAGACCACTGCGGTCTTGATGCTATTTTTTCCCCCCAGAAAGAAATAAAATAAAAGCCTTTCTTTCCTCAAGAAAGCGCCTGCGTGATCAAAACACCTTTAGAGAATGATAATATCCGGAGGTTTTATTCGCCAAATAAATCATGGTCTGGAGTTTTAAGAGCTTTTGTGACAACAAAACATAGGCCCACAATCCCATGCATGCATATATATATATATATATATAGACATTTGTCCCCACCCCCAGCTTGTCATTCAGTGTTGACAACCCAAACAATATGTATCTTTTTCTTTCTTTCTTTCTTTTTTCTATTTTTAAGAATAGCAGCACCCAGCAGCCCTGTTAAAGGGGGGACAGATCCATGAGACCACCGTACAAAGGCAAGGCGAGGGGCGGCACGTGGCAGGCGGCCATAGGAATCCTAGGAAGCAGGCACATGAATGTTTTAGAAGATAAGATGTCATATCGATCGGGAGATGTGCAATGTGAGCTGGAACAAAGACAGAGAGAAGTCTCCCGTGAAACGGCCGCCCGCAAGGGGGAGTGGCCAGGGGGTCAGGCCAGTGCTAGTGACAGCCCTTGCCAGACTGAGCTCTGGGCCAGTTTCTTCCTTTGGAGAAAGTAAGTGGGGGGACAGAGAGGGCTGGGATTCATTTTCCCTCCTGATATGCGTAGGCAACCCCCCCCCCCCCCCATAGATGGTACCTGAGAGTCTTCTGGCTTGAACTCTGAAGCCCACAGACAGGCAGCCTCTGCAATGGAAGGCATGCCACGAATCATCTGTTAATAACATTAATCCAATGGAGAGGCAGCAGGATCCCTCCTGATCCTCCATTCATAAGCAGAGCTCTATGATGAACGGCATCCAGGTCAGGGCTTTAAAACCAGAGGCTGAAATCTCCACTTCTCCCCTTTCCCCTTCTTGGAGGACCCAGTGGTCAACACAGACGTGCTTCTGCCTAGAATGATCTGGGTGTGGATTCTGTACTTTTTTTTAGAACTGAGAAAGGAGTTGAGGAGTTGAGGATGTTGAACAAATCCTATATGTAATTCTCATTTCAATCTGGCCATTTGTTCAGCAAAGCCAAATTAGGCACACAGGGAGGCTGCCAGTGTCCCTTTCAATTTTTAATTTTTGACATGGTTAACTCAAGTTTTTTTTTTTTTTTTTTAAACTCAGAATTGGAAAAAAAAAAAAAAGGCTGCTTTAGCAAATTGGGCTTGATCTTTCTCTTAAATGGTTTTTAGTTACGCGGGTTTCAGATAGCTAACCTGAAACGTTTAAAACTTGATTCTGATAGAGAGAAACATCATGTTGGAAAATTCCTTCTGTTTCCCAGGGCCTGATGAGGTCTCAGGGAAGGAAGTCGGGGAGCACAAGGGGTTCTGCACTGTGCTCTATTTGATATCAATACAGGCAACTTAAAAGAATAGAGCTCACTGGGAAGAAAAGACAGGGCAAATTCTTTCTGGAACATAAGCTATCTGTACCTTTTTTTTTTTTTTTTTTTTAAAGAGTCACACTTTCATCTGCAATTAGATAAATGACACAATTGGATTTATTTTGAGTTAGTGACAATTTATTTAATAGAGCTAATTTGAAGGGTTTTATGTGACACTCAAGTCACACATGCTTCCTTTCTGCTGAAGGTACACGCTTCTCTCAACAGGCCGTGGCACGGCAGGATGCTGTGACATTTCTGGCTTCTACAGCGCATCATGATGAGGCAGAAAGGCACTGGGTATGGTGCATCCTAAGCCTCCCTCTCTCTCCCTACAGTTGTGTTCCTGGCCCCCATTGTAACTCTTGGAAGAGTTCAAGCCAAGCAGGGCCCAGGACACCCCCTAGGTGGGACTGGCGTCTCCTCTAGTGACCGTGGTATGGCTTCAACCCCAGTTCATTCAAGAGTTTAATCCCCAAGGTCTTAGGTGAGTGGTATTAACAGAGTGGAAACTTAATCCATGTGTTTAGAGATGATGCCTTTGAAAAGTGATTCAATAAGATAGGTCACTAGGGTAGCACTCTGTGACTGAATCCCGGTGGCTTCACAAAGAAAAAGAGCAACCGTGTAGACAGAGAAACACATACACCCCTGCTGTGTTACGTTATGGCATAGAGGTCCATCTCAGAGCCGAAGGCATGCTGCTTGGACCTTGAACCTTTAGAATGGCGAGTTCAAACAAGCCTCTCATTTTTATAACATAGTCTGCTTCAGGTATTTTATTACAGTAAGGGGATACCAATGAATACAACCAGCTTGTTGTATTCCAGGCCCTGCATATTCGGAGGCAAAGAAAGATGAGCTCATTCGTGAAGTTGCATATTATTGTCATTTCTTACTGTTTTTAGGTAGAGGTTTCGATCTAGGATCTCCTACTTAGCTCCACTGTATGTAAACGCATAAGCCGGTTTGGAGATGGTATGTTATTTTTCCTGTTTTGCAAAAGGAAAGGAAGCTTCTCTATTCAGACGGCATCTCCAAGGTCTGTGGCTGCTGGGAATTTTCTTTAATTTGCTAAATATGGCCCCTCTAGCAAGGTCCCACAGTTAGTTAGGACTAGCCCCCGGAGACAACTCTGTGAGGCCCCGGAAGCGCCTCCTCACCAGCCCCTCTGATCCTCCAAGCTTTGCTCTGGAGCTGTCAGAAGCAACTGTCCCGACTAAGTCAGCTTTCTCCTCAGAAACGCCCACCCTGCTTCCTGGGGTTCCCTATCCAGAAGGTCATTTGCATTCTGCTTCTGGGCCAGCACTGCCCGACATAAATATAACACACATGAAGTTAAATTCTTCTACTAACCATGCTAAATAAGTACAAATAAATGTAGTGTTTTAAACCCAATGCAACCCAAATATTATCAGTTCAACATGTCATGAACATAAAAATCCCAAATGAGACATTTTACTTTTTGTTTGCACAAAGTGTTCAAAATCTGGTTTGTATTTTACACTCACAGAATCTCAGTTCAGATGCTAAGTTTTCAGCAGTTAAAGTAAAATGTGGTTCTGCCAAAACAATGAAAGTGTTAGTAAACACCAATAGTTTACACTTTGGTTTTTAGAGTTAAATGAATTGAAGGCGAATGAAACTCGCTTGTTGCCTGCGTTGGCGTGCCTGCGGGAGCAGTTTGAGACTTCTGTGTCTCAGTCAGTAGTCCTGGAGCACCCCCTGACCCCCGGTATTTCAGATGTACGTGTAGCTTAGCAGTGATTGGTGCCATGCCGGCCATCTTTACCCAGATCATGAGCCATGACCATGCTGAACCATTGAGAGTGTGTTTTCCTTCCTCACTTCCTTTTTTTAAACTTTCTTTTTATTTATTCTGTGTGTCTTTCACATCATGTGTCTTGATTCCATTCATTTCCATGTGCTTCCATGTCTGACCTCCGCCCCTGCACATCCCTCAAAATAAAACAAAATTTAAGAGAATAAAAGAGGGGGAAAAATTAAAAATTTCATCATGGAAGTTCCAGTGTGACACAGTGAGCCACGCAGTAAACCCCTTTGTCCATAGGTCTTTACTTGCAAGTGTTTATTGCAGAGTCTTCGGTCTGGTTCCAGTCCTCTGGTTTCTACTACACCATCGATGCTGGGCCCTCACTAGGACTCCTCTTGGTTATCCTGTGTTGTGGAGATCCTGGAGTTTGGGGTCTGCAGGTCAGGTCCCTTCATATGCTCCAGCAAATCGTAGATGGGGTGGATGTTGGGGTGGCCAATTCATGACTCTGGTTCTGGGCCTGGGCCGCTGCAGGGTTGGTCTGCCTGCTGGTTCTCTCCTGTCACCACCAGGGTGAGCTCTCCAGAACTGCCTTGGCTAGTTCACCCCTTGCAGTGATGAGCAAGGGGCGTGGGGGAGATTCTCCTGCTTTTGCGCCCTCAGGATCTGATCTCCCACACCTACACCATCAGGGCCAGCTCTACTGTGTTGCTCAGGCTAGGTATAAGGGCCACTTTCCCCAAGTACTGCAGCTGCCGAGGGGTAGAGACAGCTCTCCTGCTCTTAAGACCCCAGGGTCAGTTCCTCCACCTGTCTCAATCATTGATGGGCCGGGGGGAGGGTGCATCTCTCCTCCACTCATGCTGCCACATGTCAGATGAGTAATGGGGGCAGCTCTTCCTTGCTCACAACATTGGGGCTGGGCTACCCTCACCTCTGACCACCACACTGCTCTGCTGTGCTGCCTAGATGAGGGGCAGGGCCCACTCTCCTAGTGCTGAAGCTGGTGAGGACCTTCCCCATTTTCTAATTTGTCCCTGTTCCCAGCAGAAGGGTTAGACTGCTACAGAATTGAGAAGCACACACTCATACACACACTCACACATACATACACACACATGTACACACATTAACACACATACATACGCACATATACATACTCATACAATGCATACATACACATAAACATACACACATACATACACTTATATTTCTTTCTTTCTACATGCTTACATAGGAAATATATATTAAAGGAAAGAATGCTTTGAAAATTTGTGTTTAAACATCTAACCTATGTTGGTCCTATGGCATTATAGGCTAAGAATCAATGGTCATAGTAACAAACAGAACCTACTAAATTCTTTAAGCAGGGTCTCAATTCCTATCTGATTTTAAGATGTTTCCAATTTGATTATTAAAAAAAAATGGGGTAGTAACTATTATTCCCATTTTACAGATGAGAAAAACTGAGGCTTAGAGAGATTAAATCACTCCCCACTACAACCCAGCTACCGAATGTGTGTCTCCCCAAGTTCAGTCATCAGTGGTCATGCCCATGGGTTTCACTTGCACCATTTTTTTTCTTGACTCTATTTTAAAATCAATTCCACTTTAAAGAACGTTAACCAGTGCAGTCACATCCTTAAATAATGCCTTCAAAATTAAAAGTTTCATGTGTTTTATCAAACCTAAAGTTTTGTGAGACATTAGGAAAAAATATAACTACTAAAAAAAGTCCATGTCCCGGACTTTAAAACATGTTTGGAGATGAGCAAATATAATGTTCCTTCCTTCCTTCCTTCCTTCCTTCCTTCCTTCCTTCCTTCCTTCCTTCCTTCCTTCTTTTTTTTTTTTTTGGTTTTTCGAAACAGGGTCTCTCTGTGTAGTTTTGCGCCTTTCCTGGATCTTGCTCTGTAGACCAGGCTGGCCTTGAACTCACAGAGATCCACCTGCCTCTGCCTCCTGAGTGTTGGGATTAAAGGCGTGTGCCACCACCTCCCGGCTGTAATGTTTCTTTCTCAGTAAAAATGCAAGATTTTTTTTTTTTAAAGGAATATCCCCCTTCCGTCTAGTCACACTGTGTGCTGAAGGCAGTCTTAGTCACATCTAGAAAGTACTGCCTGTTGTGTTCCTAATGCCCCTTTGGGTCAGCATTTCACGATTTCTGTCCTCTCCTATCCCTTCACACCACAGCCAGACAGAAAGAAATACCAGCAAGAGAAGAGACTGGAAGGTAGGCCTCCCCCACTTGTCTTTTCTCGGGCTTTTCTGTTGTAGGGGACAAACAGACAGACAGATTTCCAGCTGTACACCCCTTCTTCCTGGAGGATGTCTCTTTATGGCCAGAGTACAAAGACTACCTTAGGGAGCTGAATCTATGTGGTCAGTCCTTCGCATTGAGAGATTTAGGCCTTAGCTCCCCTCTCCTGCCCCACCTTCCTTTCTTCTAGCCCTGCAGGGTTTCTAGAACCCAGACCACCATGGGAGTATTTGGGGGCTATTCCAGTATCTACTTAAGGCAGTGATTCCACCAGCAATCACTGAGGATTCATTATACAACAGGTGCTATCAGCCAAATCAATACCATTTGCATATGAAGAAGAGCCAATATACACAGTTCCCACTGTGTGCCAGTCACTAAGCACTTGTGGTAGTTTGAATGAAAATGGTCCCATAGGCTCATAGGGATTGGCACTACTGGGAGGTGTGGCCTTGTAGGAGTAGGTGTGTCTTTGTTGGAGGAAGTGTGTCATGGGGAATAGGGTGGGCTTTGAGGTCTCAGATGCTCAAGCCATGCCTAATGTGGCAATCTCTTCCTGCTGACTTTGATCTGGATATAGAACTCTCAGCTCCTTCTCCAGCACCATGTCTGCCTGCATGCTACCATGCTTCCAGCCATGATGACAATGGACTAAACCTCTGAACTGTAAGCCAGCCCCAATTTTCCTTTATAAGAATTGCTGTGGTCATTCATGGTGTCTCTTCAGAGCAATAAAACCCTAACTAAGATAGCACTTCACAGGTTTAGACATGGAATTACCATATTTTTGGTAGATCAAATGTGGTAGAATATTGGCAGATGCTTTCCCTAGACTCCTCTTTATATTCCAATACACCAGGGATGGACAGAATTAAGTACCTTGCCCAAGCTTTTCTGAAAGTAGTTGGGCTTGATAACTCCAGATCAGTGGAGTCCACTAGAGTGCTTCCTGTTGCTTACAGTAGAAATATCAGGAGACAGAGAATCTCGCCCCCTCCGTGTGTGTGTGTGTGTGTGTGTGTGTGTGTGTGTGTGTGTGTGTGTGTGTATGCATGTCTTTTGTGAGTATCCCACATAGGAAAATACTTGGGGCATCCTCTTCCCCAGGTTCATTTTATAGATGATGGCTCCCCAGGCCTGGCATCTGTGCAGAAAAGCAGTCCTCTGCTCTCACCCCATCCCTGCACCCACCCTTGAAACTGTTATTCTGGAGTGATGTTTAAACAGGAACCCCAGGCTTACAGACTTGGCTTTTGTACTTCATGCCAGTGTGAAAGCAGGAACGACACAAAGCAGCACAGGGGCAGGAGAGGCGATCTGAATGGCTTCCATCAGCCTCCTTTAAAACTACTATACACAGTCGAAGCAGAAGGTGTTTCCATGCAAACGCTGCTTCAAGATAAGCCCCACCTTCCATCTTTTTTCCCCCCACTTAGATTCCACCTTCAATCCTTTCCCCCCGATATTCTGGACACGTAAAAGACACAGTTTTCTGCTTCTACCCTGATGTCTGCATATTGAGTACTTCAATCAGCAGCTTTGACATTGGCACAGTGAAGGCTTGAGGGCCTGGCAGACCTCAGATAACTAGCATGTTCCAGCCCCCTGCCCTGTGCCCGTTGGGGTACCATGATGACCAAGCCCTGCCACATCTAAAAAAACTTACAGTATAGGCTAGTGGCTTCAGCACCACCATCAACTGAGAATTTGCTATGAATGTAAATCCTGGGGCCTCACCCCAGAATTCAAGGGAGGAGCTGCAGTACCTGTGTATCGTTGAAACTTCCAGGAGCTCATGACGAATGCTCAGGTTTGGAAGTATGGGTATGGGAGGCCAGGCTGACAGCAATTAGTGAAAGAGAACATGAGGATAGCAAACAGGCTCCTCTTGTCTATTTCCAAGCAGGTGGAGAGGGCCCAGACACCTCCCTCCAGGTCTGCGCAGTAGATCTCTGCCCACACAGGTAGCATGGCAGAAGCAGCCGAGAAGATGCAATATGGAAAAGACATATTCCAGCCAAGAATAGGGGTGGGTCATGGAGAAGCCAGAACCGGGGCGAGGCAAAGTACAGTGATAAAATGGTCTGTTCTCAGCACGCTGTCTCTCCTTCAGGCATCTACCTCTGTCCATTCTGGCTGGCCCAGATGAACCCCAAGTGGAGAGACCCAGACCTCCCCCAAACTCATCAATGCTACCTGTGTGGATGCCTTTCTGTCACATCCTAACTCCCCTGGAGCTCCATACAACATAGAGTTCTCCTGTTCAAATTACCACCAACCTCAATGGAATTATATTTAAAAAAAAAAATCCATGGAAACTTTATATTTTCATTCATCCACAGACCTCCCCACAACATCACATTTTCTGCCATTAATGGATGTGCAATTATAGGGACAATTAATGGTTTAAGCCAAACATATAAATCCTAAAGATGGAAAATTTGGGCACTGTGCCAGGCAGAGAAGAGTTATTTTTAGACAGAAGATATTTTAGACAGTGTCTCTGAAGTGGCTTCCTCCTTCTACTCCCTGACTGAGGCAGACATGCCTTGGGGGATCTAAGCTGTCCTTGGAGTGTCTGCCCCTCTTCCTCTATCTGGCAAAGTCTACCCAAAGCTAGATACTTTGCTGAACTTGCACCAATGGCACATGAGGCTGGGGTCTGTGGTTGTAACCACCAGGCTTCATGAATTCTAAGGGGAAATTCTTTTTTTCCCCTTAATGTCCATGATGCTTAGCTCCACGGTTTGAACAAGCAGCTAATGTATCTGCTTAGGGTGCCTTACCTTGTCCTGGCTTAATCACAAATTAATCATTTTGGAGGTTATTGATTAGCTTATGGAAGTGTAGTAGTAGTTAGCTATTCGAATCTGGTTTTGTTTCTTTTCAAGACAGGGTTTTTCTGTGTGGCCTCGGCTGCCCTGGAACTCACTCTATAGACCAAGCTGGCCTTGAACACAGAGATCCACCTTGCTTTGCCTCCCAAGTACTGGGATTAAAGGCCTGAGCCACCACTGCCTGGCAAACAAACCTGATTTTAATTTTTATCAATGGTCTGTACTATCAGTCAGTAGGCTGTCCTACTTCACATGCGGAAGTCATATATTTCAAGTCAAAAAGGTAGGTCCTGTGGGAGGTGGTTAATCTTGAAGGCTCATGAACGAGACTGGTGCCCTTCAGAAAGGACTCCAAATTGCTATCAAGCTTCTTCTACCATGTAAGCAATGCTAGAAGGTACTATCTACATGCTAGAAAGTGGGAGCCATTGTAGACCTTGAAAGTGTGTTGGTACCTCAATTTTTTGACTTTTCAGTTTCTTGAACTGTGAGAATAAATTTCAGTTATTTATAAGCCACTTAGATTCTGGCGTTTTATTACAGTCATTTCAAAGTCCCAGAGCAGCTTGACATAGGGAAGGACCTTGTGCTGACTTCTGTTCCAATTTCCCAGTTCCTGGACCACCAGAAAAAGAGAACTTAATTTTTCAACTTCCATTTTTAAATAATCTAGGCAAGAACTTTAACTGGATCCATAGGGGTCACATGACTGACCATTCCTTGAGCTAATCATCATAGCTGGGAAGATGCAGCCCACATTTTTGGGTTTAGCATCTTACTTTAAGAGGGTGTTGAACAAAGACATGACCGTCAAGGCAAGTTGCCAGATATATCAAATGAAGTAGGATTCAGGTTAGATTTTAATATCTCACACAATATTTGGGACTACTCCTATAAAAAGCATTTTGTTGTTTATCTGAAATTCAAATTTAACTAGACATCTTCTTACATTTAATCTGGCCACCCTCTCGCCAAGTGATTTGGTGTGAGCAGTTAGGCTCCTGATTTTGTGTCTATCACAGCTCTCTTAAAAGTCTGAAGGGGTACAGAGAAGCCTGTCCATGCTTAGTGTCCCTCCGAATCCCTTCTCCGTGTAGTACCGCAATGGCTCTCTGCCTAGAAGGGAATCCAGACCAAGCATTTACACTTTCCCCAAAGTGTCAAAACTGCCTGGCTGTCTGGTGTGCAAAGCATATGGACGGCTCTTTTTATCAACCACACTGAGTCCTGGGTGGGACCCACAGATTTATCAGAAAATTCAGCTAGGACCAAATTGTGATTCGACTGCTGCCAAGCTCCGCTCTAGAGACATCTGATATCAAGAGAGTCGGCATGTGGCATGAGGCTAGTGAGCTGGTCCAGCCCCGTCTCCAAGGCTGTCTCCTGAGAAGGCACACAATACGCCTTTCTGAGCTCAGTTCCTCTCCACTATGAGCAGAAAATGTGGACCCTAAAGATCTCTGCAAGCTCCACGTGTGCCAGCTTTGATGATTCCTGTAGATATTTACTAAATTTGCCCTGCTGGCAAGGCACAAGCCATTTCTTTCTCTCTCTCTCCCTTCTGGAAGGAAGTTTATTACACAAAGTAATAGGTGGATGTCCTCTTACTACCGCATAAATCTGTTGTAGCACCTGTGTGCTGAACTTCTTAGACAGCGAGAACAAACAGTTGTTACCAGAGCATTCCACACAGAGGAAAACAATAAAACCAGAAACAAAAGTGAAACAGCAAACAACATCTACGGAGAGATTTATTCCCTGTTAGAATATTTAACACAAGGCAACAACCTGGCAAGGCTGGAGTCCTTCCACACTACTACAGCAGGGAAACCACAGCATTTGAGTTCATTTTCCTTAGACACTTTTCCAGTCAGGTCCTGGGGAGTAGCTCTTTAAGTACTAAGTGTCCAAAAAGAACCCTCAGTTCACAGATGGTCCAGAATTCTTCATCAGAAAGTGATTGTGCTTGGATTTAGGATACCCCAAAGCTAGTCCAAAGTCAATCTCAGTTCTAGGCAAGATGCTTAAGCTGAGTATCTTTTCCTTTGTGCTCTCTAAGAAGCTACTGTGCCTGAAAATCCTTGATGAGTTATCTCGTATTTCAGTCAAATAAAAAAGCCAGGACAGGGGCTGCTGGGCAGCATGTTTGAATTGAAGGGGACCGTTATTTCTTGTCCTAGGATAGCTCTGTGTATTTAAAACCAACTGCTAAATAAAATGCTAGTGACCACAGAGGTGCCTTTTTGTGTTTTCTTCTGGCCACAGCCAACTCTCACTGGTAAGGAAGACTTTTCTTTCTGGGAAATGTGTCCAGATCAGTGTGTGTGTGTGTGTGTGTGTGTGTGTGTGTGTGTGTGTGTGTGTGTGTATAGCTCATTTCTTGGCAGGTGCAAATATAACTGACTTGTCCACATGGAGAGATTATCCTTTTAATCAGGGATTTGATCTAATTAGTTTGTTCTTGCTCAGAGGTTCCCATTCCCTTTATTTCATATAGAAATGGGAAAGGTGATTGACATTTGGCTGTGGAATGACAGGTTTTACTTGGTTCTATCTGTGTATGCTGCCATGTGATTCAGAAAGGAAGCAAACATATCTGACGGGCTCACTCCTGTACTCTCAGAACTAAAAATAGTCTGTTGTTAGCACTTTCTTTCTTTCTTTCTTTTCTTCTTCCTTCTCCTTTTCTTCTTCATCTTCTTCTTCCTTCTTTTTCTTTTTCCTCCAAACACAATGTTAAGGGATATTCAAGAACTATCGCCTTTAATATTTACAAAGCCCATATTAGATAGTTATTACTATTGGGCCCATTTTCCAAGGAGAAAACTGAGTCAGAGAGAGTTTGAGTAATCCATCTGTGCTTATAAATAGAAATGCTGGGATGTGGTCCTGGGCCCTATGATCAGAGCTCATTTGCTTATCTTGTATTTGTTTGATAATCAATAAATAAGTGGATGATTTATTAATAATGGCCGTATGCCTCTAGCAATAAGTCCACAACTTCTACCCATAGTTCTCAGGTCCAGAATCCTCTTAGGAATGTCTACTATTCCATTTCAGGGGCCACAAACTTCCGCCCCATTCTCAATGCAGAGCATTGTGGCTTCTTCCTCCAGAGCGCAGGGTATTTTCAGAGCTCTAGGAAATGAAGCCATTTTTCAGGACCTCATTTGTTGATGAATCCCCACGTTGATGGATGAGTGTTTATGTAGACTTGCTTCTACCTGTTACCTGCATTAGCATAGGTGTCCACACCATTGAAAGGAAGATGCCTCCCACCTCCTTGGATCAGGAGAAGCTTTTTGTGACTGTAGCTGTCCCCTGGAATACCAAGAGGCCTGCCTAGGGTCACATCTTGAGCAAAGCAAAGCAGATTCCTATCTCTGGGTAGGGATAGAGAGTCACTCAGGAACCGAAATCAGAATTGCATCCCTTTCTCTCTCTCTCTTTTAAATTTATTCTATGTGTTTTTCATATCATGTATCTTAATCTCATTTATTCCCATCCTTTTGCATGCACCATCCACCTCTGCACCCCCTGCACCTTGCCAGGGCAGCACAATAGAGCCAACACTGTTAGTGCAGGGGTAGGTGAGCCAGCCCTGAAATTGTGACCATGGGAGAGCTGTCTCCATTTCCCATCTGACAGACAAACCCTATAGCTGCCCAGACATCCCCCCCCCTTTTTTTGTTTTTTTTTGAGACAGGGTTTCTCTGTGTAGATTTGGTGCCTGTCCTGGAACTCGCTCTGTAGACAAGTCTGGCCTCAAACTCACAGAGATCCACCTGGCTCTGACTCCCGAGTGCTGGGATTAAACGTGTGTGCCACCACCGCCTGGCTACACCCCGCTTTTTAACATCCACATCTATTCCCAATGCAGATGAGCGCCATCATATCCCCGAGAGAATCACTCCGCCCTTTGGACTCACATGAGAATTCCCCAAGTAGGGAGATCAAACTCCAATGGCTCACTGGACAGATAGGTTTTCATTGCTGGCCATCGATTCTCATCGTGGCAATAATTTTTGTTTGAGGAACTTAGGAGTGGTCTTTTTATGTTCAATGATTGCCTCCATCTTTTAACATATCATGTCCTAAAAAAATTCAGTGTTGGCATTTCTGCCTACCCCAGAGGACATCCTCTATGACCTCATATAAAAAAGGCAACCTGCTTGATCTGCAAAGTGATACTTGCTCTTTATACACAGGTAGCCAACAAGAGAACTTGGGAGAAAAGCCTGCTTCTATGTATCCTCTTTGGCTGGTTCAAGCCACCTGAATGTGGTATTTGAAGGTCCTTTGTGGGACTTACATTCCAATGTCCTGCTGGCAATCTGTTAACATTCATTGTCAAAAGAAAACAATTACCCAACACTAAGGGAAAAAAAGTAAGATAATAAACAGGTAGATAGATAGATTAAATAAATAAATAAAATGAAGCATTCAGCTCTCTGAACTGATTTCCAAGAGTTAGTACTAAAGAGAAGTGTCAAATACTTTTCCACTTTAATCACTTTCAAAACTTTTAACGAATCTCTACTTTTAAACAAATAATGCTATTAGCATGGATGCTATGCAAATGAGATTCAGGACCTGTATTTGTTTGGCTTCCTCAAAATTGTTTCTGAAACCTGATCACATCAAATATTTTTCAGTTTATGCAAAACACAACCTCTCAATACACTTTTTTTTTTGAAGACTGTAGTTTTCCATTTGCATGTTAGTCCCAAGTGGTAAATTTACACTTTGAATGTAGGATTAACAAATTTCCATGTCTGCACTGCATTTTGAAACTTAAAACATAAAGAGGTTACTTTCGTATGCCAAGGCCTTAAGAATCAGAAATCCAATGACCTTCGAAATACCTGGATGCTGTTGTGTAGCTCCAGAGATGGTACCTGGGAAACCCGTGTTCCCATAGTAACAGCACCTTTGCAGTTATCTGTTTTATACAGTGTTCTTTCAAAACCTCATCTGAGGTCATCTCCCAGAAGCCAGGGACAAGAACACACTTTCTGTATCTAAGACATCATCCAGGACTCAGGACTCACAAATCTGCATGTACAAACCCCCTTTCCTAAACTGCTCTTTCCCAGTTTGGCGAGCAAGGCCTGGCACTGCCACCTCTTCCTGTCAGTGAACAATGTTATGGCTTGAGAGAGCTATGCATGATCACACTTACTGTAGCATCAACTCTTTTTTTCTTAATTGTCCTGAGATCCTAGAAAGGAAACAAGCGTCTGTGCTGACAGAGGAGCTCAGCATGAACTCTCATTTTTCACATGGAGCTAATTAAAAACTGAAATTAGTTAAATATGGAAATGACACTTGCAAGCACTTTAGTAGAATTCTGGCAAAATCCCTCTGGAGTGCTGTGACATTACCTGCTGCTTCGAAACTCCCCAACTGAATTTCACAGTTAAAAGGCTGAGCAAAGGGAAAGTTATTATTGAGATTTCGGATTCAGAACGTGTCTGTAAGACTCCAAATTAAATTTCATGGCTGGCCCTTGAGTGGCTGGTGATACAGAACGCAGGCCAATGGAGTGGGCTGCTCACAATGTCCCCGCACGCGGGAACTCCAATTACCCCTCTTTAGGTATGGTACTGTGGGTGGTATAGGTGCGACAATCGGAAGGTTAAGGGATGTATTTCTCCTGGAATCTGACCTGAAATAGTCAGCATGCATACAAATTCCAACAGAGAAAAGAGCCTAGGCTCATGCTTGGGATATGATAGGCATGATAAAGAAAATTGAACAGGCTGCTTAGGACTCACAGGATAAATTTCTTCCATGTGGAATCTATCTATCTATCTATCTATCTATCTATCTATCTATCTATCTATCTATCTATCATCTATCTATCTATCATCTACCTACCTACTTTCCTACTTACCTACTATCTCTGTAAATGCATATACATATATATGTATATTACACATATATGTTTAGGCTTATGTATGCATACATGAGCATATCTCCTGCCATATAGGCTTTTAGTTTTTATGCCCCATCATAATGCCCATGAAGCAAGGAGATGAGGGAGACAATAACAGTCTCCCTTAAAACCCGTGGGAGAATAGCTTTTCTAAATGGTCCAAGATGAAAAGGGACCTTCCCTGGCAGGTGGCGAGAAAGAAGCCTCCAGGATGTTAGGTCCCCTGTTACAGGCAAAAACTGCAGGATTTGCCCAAGGGCAAATTACAATGTTTGCCTGCATCTGCATACAATTTAATTAAACCCGCCTACGTGTCTGATGGCTCTGGATCTGCTGCAGAGTGTTTGGGAAGTCCAGCCGTTCTCCAAACAACTGGAGTGTTATGATTTTATTGTTTTTCCAACACCCCATCCATTTGTCCTTGAGGCATTCCCTCCCCCTGGACCCTGTCCATGACTGAGGCAGGCACCTCATCTCTGCCTGGGCAGGCCAGCAAGAGGAGAGCCACTTAGTGCCAAAGCAGCCCTGCTCCGTGAGTCGGCTGGCAGGGAGCCTTCGGCGGGCTGGGCTGCCAGAAAGAGTTTTCTGGCAGCTCCAGAGCTCATCTTCCCATCACACTCGGGCTTTCTAGTCCTCGGCCTGGAAATCATCGCGGCTTACCCAGCTGGATGGGTGGAACGCCGCAGCTGTACCATCAGGCTGGCTTATTTTTATTGAATTTTGAATATCCAATTTCAAAGCAATTCAAATGAATTTGCCCAAGGCCTCGGATCAGCGTGGCTGCCGACACTCTCTGCAGTAAGGTTTCGAAGTTCATATTTCTAAACAAAGGCAAGCTTACAGAAGCTTTCCTCGTCAGAAACACGGCTTCCAAAGACCCCTCTCCACTAACTCTATTAGGCCCCAATCGGATGGCAGCAAATGCTGTCATGCTAATCCCAGTTCCTCACTGCCCAAGCACCAGTGGCCAAACAAACTCCTTCCACTGATTGAAGAAAGACAAGGGAGGTGGTACGGCAGTGCCTAATAGCTGACGCAGGCGCCACTGATTACAGAGTGCCGGCCGGGTGGACAAAATGCAACGTTGAGCAGTCAGAGAAGAAAGGGTAGAGAGCATGGCTGCCCTCCACGCCCCCAATCTCAGAGGGTGAAAACAACCATCCTGGAAGCCAGCAACAATTCTGAGCTTGTTGTGGAACAATTCTTCCCTGGCCCTTCCTATCAAGATTGAAAATAAAAACAAACAAGCCCTGCATGTGCTTTGGGATAACTGGGATAACTGGATGGAGGACGAGGAAGGTTCATTGCATGGATTGTTTTACGGGTCCAAAGAAATAAAACCCCTCTTCCCTCACCACCACTGTTATTCTAATCATGCTGGACCCAAGTCTGACAGGGATTTATTTTAAATGCACAAAGTCCATTTTAACCCAAGTAGTGGAAGGCTGAAGAGCTATGCAGAACAATGGGCCTCTTGAGGATGACCAGACATAGCATGTTATGGCCAAGGGTGGATGACTATGAAAATATAACGTGTTCTGGTGTCTTTCAGTGGGAATTGGGAGACATTCCAGACTCACAGAAAACTGGTTTTAAGAAGTCCTGGGAAAAAACTAATGCAATAGCTATTTATGCCCACAAACTATCAACAGAGAGAGGAGAGAGAGAGGAAGAGAGAGAGAGAGAGAGAGAGAGAGAGAGAGAGAGAGAGAGAGAGAGTAAATTGGGAGAGGATATGCAAATTGGGAGAGAATATGCAAATTGGGAGAGGATATGCAAATTGGGATCTGAGAGTCTGCCAGCAGAAGCTGAAGGTAAGTAGGCACAGTAAACAGTGTCAGAGAAGAGCTGACATCTGTCCATCTATCTCAGGCCCAGACCTTCATCTCCTGGCACAATGCTGCCCATTCATAGGTATGCAGTGAGTATTTTTGAAAGGAAGGAAGGAAGGAAGGAAGGAAGGAAGGAAGGAAGGAAGGAAGGAAGGAAGGAACGAGAAGGAAGGGAGGGAAGGAAGGAAGCCTGCCTTTGCTTTATATCCTTAGGAGTACATAGGTTGTAGTGTCAGAAGGTGTTTTGAAATGGTCACTTAATTGCTGCATGGAATGTAACAAGTTACCTCCGGCTCTCAGTTTTCCCATCTGCAAACATGGTTGACAGAGGACTGTTTTTAAGACTGGATACAAAATGAACAGAGACAGTCGGTTACCATTTAGGAGGGAGTGGATTTCAAGTCTATCTTTCTTTCACTGACTTAGAGAAACTACAACTTCCTGCTCCTTTTTTGTCTGTGGAATCTACTTTTAAAAAAGAAGAAAGGACTCCATGCATGCTATTACTTAAAACAACAACAACAACAACAACAACAACTCTATGACACTTCATTAATGATTGTTTTACCTACTAACTACAGTTGGTGAGGGCTTTTCCCAGGACCTTCGCATGTAGATCCTAATTCAGGCAGCTACGATTTTCCTGTAAGAACCATCTCTGCAGATTAAGACACAGAGGAAAGGTACAAAAATCAAAACCCAGAATAAGTGACGCCAGGATGGAGCGAAAATCTCAAAGACAGAAGTAAATGGAATGCAGTAGGTTTCCTAACCCAATGCGTGAGGAGCCTGGGAGAGCTGGAACGGGGGAAGACGCCTCCAGAAACCTGGGGTAAGAACAGATATTCACGGGTCACCCCTCTTCAGTGTGCAACCCAATCAGCTTTACATCTTCTGCTCCTTTAAGCAAACATGCTGCTGGTTAGTTATCCAGTAGATGTTTTTAATTACAAGCCGAGGAAGCTGGTCTGTAGCCCTGAAACCAGTGCCCTTATGCTAGAGGAGCGCTTTTTAATATTTATACATCTAAAGAGGGTTTGCCCTTCCAGACATAGAAAATCATTAGGAAGACTTCTCAGGAGGATATAACTTTGGTCAAGGTCATGCACGAATCTCAACTTCACATTTAAGCGGAGCTTTGCCACCAGTAGGGGCCACTTTTGTTCCACAAAACGTTCCTAGTCCTGGCTCCTGACTTTTCTTTCTAGGTTATCAATTTTTAAATAGAGGAAAGGAACAAAAATATGCGTGTGAGACAATTCTGAGCACATAAAAGTTGAAGAAACTTTTTTTCTTCTTTTTTTCCTCCCCTTCGTAACTTGGCACATCTATTTAATAGAGTTTTGATTCTGAATTTTCCCTTCCAGCACAGCAGATGAATGGGTGAACCAAGGAAACGACACTCAAAGAAATGTCGTGTAACGGTTCTAACTTTGGTTTGGCATGTCACCTATGCAACGATATCAGAGGGAGAAAATACTCCGTCAAAACTGTGAGAGTATAAGGAAATGGCCTGGACGGGGTCCAAAGACACCCCTATCTTAGGGACTTTTGAGGTTCAGCAAAGCCAACACTGTAGTTTGGGGAGCAGGCAGGTAGAGGTTCTACCCCACCCCACTGTGGATCCCTGACAGATGTGCCCTGAGGTAAAGCAGCAGCAACTGTTTCATTTTCACGATTTGTTCTTTCACGTGCCAAAAACCTAGGGGATCATAGGCAGACGGGGACCTTTTCAAGACAATAAAAACCAAACAACAGTGGCATCAGAGAAGCAAAGCCATAGGAAACTGTAATAACCAGGTAAAGTTTAGTAGATTATAGCTCAGACATATCCTGTAGGGACATGTTGGGACAATTTATTAGTATAAAAAGTCAGGTACTGTGTATTCTGAGACCTTCCCTTGGGTTCTGGGAATTGGAGCCCATGCCTTTCCTGGGTGACAACAAGGTGCTCTTGTCTCCTGCCTTCCTAAGCAGTGCTAGGAGAAAGGGGGGACTCCAGACTCTTGGGCTTGGGCATCACTTTGTAGCCCAAGGCTCTGTCTTTTGTAGTGAAATAGTATGCTTTTGGGTGGGGAAGTCGTATCAGGAGTGCTCAAGCTTTTAACATTGTGACACGATGTCATACTCTATAAATGTGTTGGAGCACATCATAGCTATCTTGGGATGCATGTTGGCCAGAGACTGCAGGTTAGACAAGCATGCATCTAAGTCAACATGATACGTGACAGATCAGCCTGTCTACAGCCTCAACACTGTTTCCCAAACCCCACTCCGACGTTAATCTAACAGGTAACTCATGACCACCTTAAGCCTAGTTCTAAATCTCAACATGGGTCCTACTTTCCAGAGACCTTAGTATATAACTGTCGCATGAACAGAAACCCATACCTTGCTTTCAGACTGGCACGGTCACTTGTACATTCACTGTTCCTAACTCTTAGGCAGTCAAATCACACATGGGTAAAGTGTGTCATCTCAAGTGGTGAGAATTGGGTGCCTTTAAGCCTTTCTTACGTCCTAACACCTGGTTTCTGACAGCGTCATTCAGTGACAATTAAAACAGCAAAGTTTATTAAGCACCTTTTCCTTACATATTCAGAAACAATTTAAATGGTGCATCATTGCCCCAGAAGCTTAGGCATTATCCAGAGCATCATCTAACATGCACTGGCTGCAGATGATCAGGAAGTGTATTTTACTGTCTCCACTTCCAGGAACCAGTCCCAGGCCACTTTGCCCAGGATACAGCAAGAGTTTGATCAGTTTGGCTGGATTATGCTAGGGTCCCCTTCCCCTTTCCACGAGATGTAATCAGTGACCAATTTGAATTTTGCCCTCCAAAATGTCTCTTTCAAATATGCTATCCACTCTGCTTGCCTTGCCGTTGTCCTGGTCATGATCAAATTCCCTTTCATCTGTGCTTCCAAATAGCACACTTAGCTCTCACTGCTTATGGTACTAACCCATTCACTTCATTCTGCACAGGGCTTTCATTGTTCTGTGCTTTCCTCGACTCAGGTTTCTCAGCAGGGTTCACACCACTTAGGAATCAAATCCAAGCACACATTGTACAGTACGAGGTGTCTTTGTGATAATGCCCTTCAGCTCCATCTCCATCAATACCTCTAGTTCCCGGCATCCTTTTTTGCTCCAGCGTTAATCACAGAGGTAAGGTACAACATATTGTACATGTCCAACACCATGTTTCCTTGGGCTTTATTTATTGAACTTGGGCTTCTCCAGTTCTGACATGAACTTCTTTCACCTCGCCCTGCTGCCAACCTCTCACACACCCTTCCTCTCAGAAGCCCAATGCCACCCTCTTTCTGGAGCGTTCCTTGATACTTTCAGACAAATTGTTCTTTTTCCCCTTTCCCCACCTACTTCCTGCCAAGCCCTGCTGTGGCCGCAGTGGTCTTATGCTGTAGGTGACTGTACATTTCTTTCCATTCTGTGTGTGCTGGGGACCTCCTGGGGGTATCATCACTAGGCTATTAGCACTTAAAGAGAAGGGCAGAGTCTGAATGTTTGCTGAATGGTTGGACTTAGAACAAAGCCCATCATGTGTGGGAGGAACCTGAGCATCACTTAGACAAGTACATACGCCTTTAAATTAAAATACTGATGGAGGGAGGACTTCACCAAAAAGTCCCCAGCTGCCAGATGAGCTCTGCTTTCATAACTCATCTAGACCCCTCTCCTTTGCATCCCATGATAATCCTTATTTTCTGGGGCTTTAGGGGCAGGAGCCCACAGAAAGTATCCTTTGGCCTTTCTCAACTCAGGGTGTCAATAAATCTTAGCTGCAGTACGCTAGCAATGGGGGGGGGGGCTAAAACCATTTTCAGTAGAAGAGATCTAAGAACAGCAATTCCCCCCCCCCCCACCTCTGTCTCTATTTCCCTAGAAATACTTATTTTCTTATGAAAAAAGAAAAAGGAGGGGGGTGGGGGTGGGGTGGGGCGCTCCTAAGACTGTGCTAAAGCAAATGCTTAGAAAATATTTTTGAAACACTTGGAAGTAATTTCTATTCACAAATTATCTCCATTCACAAAATGAAAAGGCAAATTATGTGAGCTGGATAAATTCAGAGAGAGAGAAGAAGCCAGGCCTGATGCTGGGAGGAGGAGAGGAGCAGGGGGAGAGGGAAAGGGAGTGGGTCTTGTAATCCTGGCATTTCGACAGTAAGGAGAACTTGAAAGCCATTTTACATGCTATGTTTCTCAGGAACTCCATGCCCAAGTCAGAGTGTTACCGCGTAGTTAATGTCTCCGTGTAACAGAAGAAAAAAAAAAAAAAAAAAAGTGCACATCGAGACAGGCCATCTTCTCCCAACAGTGGAAGAACTGGGGCTATGAAGCCAGATGTCTAAAAGGGGGAGAGATGAGAACATACAAGGTGGATGCACTGTGTGATCACGTAATCTTCATGCAGCGTGATCGCGCAATCTATGCGCACGCATGGCGTAGCTGTGTAAGCCCATATTCTCATGTAGGGGGAGTGCCTGTAAAAGCGGGTGTGGTGGTATTGTGTTCTCCAAAATATTGTGTACCTTAATAAATTTACCTGGGGTCAGAGAACAGACAGCCACTAGATACAAAGGCTAGAAAATGGTGGCACTCACACCTTTAATCCTAGCATTCCAGAGATAGAAATCCCTCTGGATCTCTGTGAGTTCAAGGCCACATTGGAAACAGCCAAGCATGGTGACACGCCTTTAATCCCAGAAAGCCAGCCTTTAATCCCAGGGAGTGGTGGTAGAAAGCAAAAAGATATATAAGGCGTGAGGACCAGAAACTAGAGGAATTTGGCTGGTTAAGCAGGTGGCTGGTTAAGCTTCAGGCTTTCCAGCAGCAGTTCAGCTGAGAGCCATTGGGATGAGACACAGAAGCTTCCAGTCTGAGGAAACAAGACCAGCTGAGAAGTTGACCAGGTGAGGTTAGCTGTGGCTCGTTCTGTCTCTCTGATCTACCAGCATGGACCCCAATAACTCGGCTCGGGTTTGATTTTATTAATAAGAACTTTTAAGATTCCTGCTATAAGCGGGTTCCACCTATTCGTTCTTTCTCTTCCTGCACGGTCATTCCACAGGCCTATGCACATCTTTTCTATTCCCTTTCCTTAATAAACTCTTATAATGGGAGAAAAAAAAAAAAAAAAAAAAGAAAGTACAAGGTGGTAGAGAGGAAATAGAACAAAGCCAGCATATGAAAATCGAAGTGGCAGCCCAGGAGGCCCCAGGATTCACTTGCATCTCTCTGTGAGTGGAAGGGATGGAGCGAAGAACCTTGAAGTTATCCTCTGCCTTCTACTCCCAATGTATGAAGTGCTCGCTTCAAATGACCACTGTCGCCAGCTCAAAGACAGCCAGAGCGGCGACTGAATCAGCTGAGACCCCTTCTTTCTGAGGAGTGTGCCCTTGATGTCCCAGATGCTGAGTGAGAAGGAATGGGCTTCTGAGCACTCCGATGAAGGATGCTGCTTATGAAAATTATTTCTCTTCCCAATACAAATTAAACAGCCATGGATGCTACTCAAAAGCAGCTTGCCAGCCACATGCTAGAGGGGGGAAAAGTTCAGAATACAAATGTCACATCAGAGTGACAAGAAAACACTAGGAAATGCAGGTTGTATCTTCCCAGGGGCCCATCGCTGAGAGCCTATGCAAATGAGCTGGCCGGTCTAAAAATAACAGCCTCAGTCTTATTACCTATTAAAGCCCTTTATAATTATCACTTTGTTTACTCTGAATGATAACTCAGCAAGGGTGGGCATTGTTATCTTCACACTAGACTGATAATCGGAAGCTCCGGGGGATTTAAATGAGAACTGAATCCATATTCAGGTTTAACCAGGCCTGAGAGCCCATGTTCCTTCCAGCAGCCCTGAGCTACTGACACAAGTGTTAGCCTCATTCCTTTTTCCCTAGTGAACTGATGAGAGGCTCCTCATGCTGGCTTGGGACACATGAGGTGGCTCTATCTCCAGGGCTGGAAAAGAAGCCACCAAATGATAAAAGCTGGAATTGAGGGTCAGAGTAGGGTGCCCTTGGGAAGAAGCCTATGGCAATCCTTGGGGCTGTCCTGAGCTGGCTTTGTCTGGTGGTGCTATGAGGCCCACTCTTGTTCTTTTTAACAGTGATCAAGTGTTCACTTTAGACTGGGTGCCATGTGAAATGTGTGTGCACCATCTGCTTTAATGTCTGTAGTGACGCTTGTGAATGTGTGTGAGTGTGCACATGTGTGCATGTGTGTGTTAGTGATCTGAGGTTGATGGGAGGTGTCTTCTTCACTCATTCTCTACCTTCTTCTTTGAAAAGGGTCAGTCATGGAACCTGGGGCTCACCTATTTGGCTGGAATGGCTGGCCTGTGAACCCTAGGAATCCTACCGCCTCTGCCTCCTGAGGGTTAGGACTTTATAGGTGCATGCTCCTGCATCCAGATTTTCCCATGGGTTCTAGGGATCAAATTCAGGTCCTAATGCTTATAACTGAAGAAGTTCACCAACTGAGCCATTGCCCCAGACCGTTTGAACTGTGCAGCAAACCTTGGAGGTGGGTGCATTTCCTATTCATATTTTAGTGATGGTGCAACGGTCTCAGAGGCGAAATAACTTGGTTAAATTGTATCTAGTAAGCTCAGGAATATGAATCCTTGCATTATTCTGACTGATACCAAGGTTCTGGCCAAACAAAATGCCTTCTTCATCTCCCCAAACCATGAGAAGATGGTTGGGGGCTATGACCTCATTGACCTCATGAAACTGAAGCCAAGAGGTAGTGAATATGGCTCCTGAGTGCCAGGCCCACAGAACCCAGGTGGATGTGGGTGCTGCATTCAGCAGCCCCACCTTGAACCTACTCTTGTGCTCCCCTAACCTGCTGTGGTCAGATAACTTAAGGCTTTGCAGCCCAGTTCCTTCTACATCGGTAACGTGGGAATTAAATGGAGGTGATGCACATCCCTTGGAATGTCACAGAAGCGCACCACTGACTTGCTGTGTTTGGGGAGGAAAAGGTGTCCTAAGCTTCATCAGTTAGAGAAATCAAGGGAAAGTCCAAAGCGAGAAGGGGCTCAGGGACAACGCCCATGGAGACCACAGAACATTACAGTGAGGTGACGGCTGTCTGGCTCAGTCAGCACCTTGCTGAGCAACCATCCTGAGCCACTTGATGTTGCTGAGCCTCAGTTCCCTTAATAACGACACTGAGATGAAAACAGTGGCCCCCCGCAGGGTGGTCAGTTGTTACAATGTAGGTAAAGCCTAGCGGCCTATACAGACTGAAAGTTGCATGGATGTTATGATTGCTATTTGGGGGAAAGCAAGGCCCCAAGAAAGGAAGTGCTGGGTTTTGTTTGTTTGTTTGTTTTTGTTGTTTTTCCACAGCTATTCTTAAGTAAACAGAGGATGGAAAAGAAAGCTAGCCTCTTGAACTCCAGTTCCTGGAGCTTTGAGAGGTCGCTGGAAATGTCCAAGACTTAAGTTTTTCCACCTGCCAAGCAGGAACGAGCCTTTTCATCTCTTCTAGTAGGGCGTGAGCATTTAAAAAGTACACAGGAATGTTAACGGCTATTGTTAGTCCGTTCTTACTTGAAAGCTTCTAACCTTGAGGATCGAAGATGAGAAAACTGGGAGGCACTTTCCCCATGGCTGTTGACTGACTGAGAACTAACGGAAAGCGAAAGCGCGGAAAGCACCAGACCCCCCTCCCCCATGCACGTGGAGGCGCAGCGGTCAGGAAGTGGACAAACCCTAAGCTGAGGAGAGCCAACAGGAAGTCACCCGGAGCTCTCTCTTCACCCAAACTAAACAGACTTCTCCTTGAGTCGCCATGGCTAAGGTAAGAAGTGTCTTGGTCCTCTCTGTGTGACACAGCCCCTTTCTGAGTCTAGAAGATTCTATTGGCTCAAATAAGAAGCACTTTACTGTAGAGCTCTACTGCAGTGTTTCATGTTATCATGGAAAGAGCACAGGCTTTGGGGTCTATCTGTTTCAAAGCCTCAAAACCGCTGTATCCCAGGTGGCTGCTGTGGACAAATTGTTTCCCCTCTCTGAACTGGTTCCTGCAGTTGTAAAACACAGATAGATAGTCATGCCTGCTGTCTACCACTCCTGATGACAGGGTGTCATGTGAACATAACCAGAACTCACTTTTCACTCTCATTTCCTGTATGATCTGACCCCAGTCAGGAGGAATCAAGAGAAACATGGGTGACTACCTCCAGAAAGCCACTGGTTCCTCTAAGACTTCAGCCCTCCATCTGTGGTCCTGTCGCCGAAGGATGGCCATGGCAGCGTTTTAAAGATCATAAGAAGCAACTACTGCTGCAGGGATCTGCTATTGAGCTGTTCAGCCATTGCCATGCCTGTACCACGGGCAAAGCCTCATCCCTCTGCCTACTTTGTACCAGAACCCTACGGCTGCTGAGTGTGGACTGTGCTTCAGCCCCGTGGATGCCTGGGCAGTAAATGGTGTTGCTTCATTTTGGTCCCTAGGGGCTGCCTTCCTCCCTGGATGTCAGAGCAAAGCTCCGTTCATCCTGAAGAGCCAGGGCAAGGCCTTGGTGGCAGGAACTAGAGGAGCCCCTCCCCCATTCTTCAGTCCTCGGCCTTCAGTTTGGGAATCCTTCCATTTCATTGTTCCATTAAGGGTGGTTTCATCTTTTAAGTGAACTTCAATGAATGATGAAATAAAATACTTTGCACAGATGGCCTTGCATTTGAATAAGAGGAAACCATTATGCCTCGTGCAGAACGAAGTGTTTTATTTGTGTTTCTAAGGAAGCAAAGAATGGCTTTGTGGAAAGGGATATTTCTAAACTCGAAGGAAATCAACTTGTCTGCCCTGCTTATCCATGTGTGTGTGTGTGTGTGTGTGTGTGTGTGTGTGTACACGTGTGCAGGTATATGCACCTGAGCATGCATGTGTGGAGCCCAGAGGTCAGTGATGGGTGTTTTCCCCAGCTCTCCTCCGCTTATTTTTTGAGACAGGGTCTCACTGATCCCAGAGCTCACCCTTTTGGCTAGACTGGCTGGTCAGTTAGTACCAGTGGTCCTCTATTCCTTGCCTCGCAGTGCTGGGATGAGAAGGTATACCTGGCTCTTCCATAGGTGCCCAGCTTTTCCACAGGCAGCACCTTACCTGCTGAGCTATCTCACCAACTTTCTAATGTGGTGTTTATGAATGAGAACCTTACTACATCAGAGGTGAAGGTGGCTATGGGTAAGAGCATCTACAGAATAGCCGGATGAAGGGTTTGTACCCATGTAGTTGAGATTTGACCTGATTGCTTACTCATTATGCTATTTTGGGTAGATCACCTAATATTTTTGTGCCTTAGTTTCCTCTTTTGTAAGATAGAAACAATAACAGCCCCTACTTTATGTGGTCATTGTAAAGATTAAATAAGAAACTATATGAATTTGTTGGAATATAACAAGTATTCAAAACTTGTACCAGTCATCGTTAATTGTTGATGAGATACTAAGAAAGATTCAGAAGAATCCTGTGTTTTACATTGACTTGCGTATGCCTCCCCCCATTCCACCCATGATGTTGGACGTCTTATGAATGTGTCTGTCTTTACCACTAGGGTCTTTGCAGATGGCAAAACTAAGATGAGATTTTAAGGGTGGTTCCCAGTGAATTATGCCTGGTATCCTTCTTAAAAGGAAAAATTTGGATAAAGAGATAGACAAAGATACTATCTAAAGATGGATGTACACTGTCTCAAGCTACAGAAGAGACTCAGAAGAGAGGCTGTCACAGTCTATCTCTAGTGTCTTTAGGAGTAGTCTAGCTGGACTCATACCTTGACCTTGTACTTCTGGCTTCCAAAACTGTAAGACAATAGACTTTTACTATAAGTGCCTTGTTTTGTGGTATCTCCTATGGCAGCTCTTGTAGACTAATACACCATCTTCAATAGCACCACACTGGAGACTCATGTAAGGGAAATTTCTTAGAAGTAGCTGTTGCATCTATTTTTAGTGATGTAGAAACTTAACCTGGCTTTTGAAGGTAAAAAAAGTTACTGCTGGGTTTTGGATGCATCAGATAATTCCAAACATCTTTTCCCTTACTGCCTTTCATCCATTGGTCTAGGAAAACTTTCCTAGCCTCTCCTGAAATGAAAGACAGCCATATGACACAGTTTTGACTCATAAGATCTAAGTAAAATTGTGCATCCCATTTGTATGTGTATTGGAGGAAAAGTGATTTAGTCTACTTCTGATGAAAGAGGCATAAAACTTGAATCTTTCCTTTCTGCTTTCTCTCCAGTCCTCCTCAAAGATGGAGCTGATGCTTGAAGTAACATTAGCCACAGGGGATAGGGAGCCTATAAAATCAGGTAAAGAGACCCAAGGTCAGGCATTAGCAATGTGGAGACACAGAAAGAGCCTAACTTGCTGAGGGCATGAACAATGTAAGACCCTGACAATGTCACTTATCTATGTGAGGAAAACAAAACAAAACAAAACAAAAACCAAAAACCTTGACATGAGCCAGCACAAGGTTTTAGTGGTTGTCAATTTTTATAAGTTATAAATGAAAGAACCACTTATAGAAATACTGTCTTTTCTTTTTTTTCTTAAACGTTTATTTTTATTTTTAAAAAGTTATGTGTATATGTGTGGTGGGTATGTGCACAAGAGTGTAGGTGCCTAGAGAGGTAACAAATACTCTGGAGCTGGAGTTACAGGATGTTGTGAGTAGAGGATGTAGGAGCCAGGGGCCAAACTCTGTTCTCAGCCAGAGCAATACTTACTTGGTTGAGCCAGCTGTTCAGTCCCTGAAACTTTGTCTTAATTGGTCATCTTGACTAGGACTTGGAGATTTTTTTCTGACTTATAGTTTTGAAGTGTATTTTATTTTGTGTTAGTTCCTTCTGTCTGTGTCCCTTCTTTCCATCTGTCCCAAATGTATTGTTCTACAAAAGAGACCCAGCTAAAAAATGTATTTCAATTCTTGAGATATGGCTAACATGGAGGCAACAGACTCCATTTACTCCATTGGAAGCATATCATGGAGCAATCATGAACTTTGGAACTAAACATACCTGTTCTTGGTGCTCAAAGCCAAAGTACTAACTCGATGTCCCATTAGCAAATCATTTAATTTCTCTGAGTTTCTTTCTCTAATTATAAATAGGAAGATAGAGCCATAGGAACAATGAGAAGTGTTTGTACGGAATAGGTCTGTAACAAAGGGCTGACTTTGAGCTACATCTCATGGACAGGAAATTTGGGAAAGGTCTACATTCAGAGGGGCGAACTATTTTCTCACAGGACTGAGTTGACCAGCTTAGTTTAAATAACTTCTTCAAACTTCACACTACCCTTTGCTTCCACTGAGGAAGGTTGAAGACAATGATCATAAAAATTAACATGAAAAGTAAAGAAAACTCTTTTTTCTTTTTCTTGTAAAAGATGTGATAGTGAAGGGAGGTGAGGAAAGAGAATTATAAATCAGCAATACAACTGATGTTTTGGGTCAGATAATCTTTTACTTAAGGGATGTTCTGAGCATTACAGGATAATCAGCAGAGTCACTGTCCCCCCTCCACTAGATCATCCTTCTTCTGTGACAATGAATGATTTTTATAAACATTGTTAAATATTCTCAAAGAGGAGATATGGTGATGCATTGAGCTAGTACAAAGGGCAACTGAGCCCTGGTATATAAAAGATCTTGCTGGGTGAAACTTACTGGAGACAGCTTGTGAGTGGTCCCCATTACACTGTAACCCTGCATCATGAACACAATGTAAGAGAGAAGAAACAATTTTGCTCATCCCTGGGCCTCGACCATCTCCTAATGAGCAAAGGTTGCAGTGACCAGTTATTATTCCATCTGGACTGCAAACACAGGAGTGATAATATTTGGACGACTACATCAGTCTGTGCCAAGGATCTCTCCAAATCAAATCAACTTAATAGACAAAATATTTGATATAGACCTATGGATTCCCACCCATCCTTTTCATACAGACCTGTTTTCATCAAAAGGATTACCACAAGAGCAGCTAAGAGAAGCAACTGTCATCTGAAATGGTGCCTTATCCCATAGTATTCAGTAACACCTCCAGGTTGAATATTTATGGGGCATTTGTTCCTATTTCACAGACTGTTTACCAAGCTCTCTGCTCTCGTCATACACAGAGATCATAAAAGATCTCCTAGTCACTGGAGTAACCGAATAGAGAGCCTTTCTATCTGGCTTTCCTTCTCCTCCACTCTCAGTAATTTTCAGAATTCTCCATGAACACCTACCCTTGGCCAGGATCCCCGTTCACTTACAAATAAGCAGTCTTAGAGCTGATACTCATTTACATTTCCTGTTTTTTTGTTTTTTTTTTTTTTTTTTTTTTTTTTTTTGTGGGGAGCGCTTGGTCTTAAGATTGCAAAATGCTGTTCGAAGAGACTCAGTTGTTAAACTACAAAGCACTGAAGAGGGCAAAACTCGAGGGAGAGGCACACGAAAATTCATTATGCACATTATTTCATTATACACTTGAGAAATGACAAGTTGCTTTGTAAGAACAGTGTAAGCTGTTCTCTCACAACTTTACCCACGGTTAAGAGCCTGTTCACTTTGTTCCAAACTCTACTTTAAACTTCTTCTGGATGTCTTACAACTCTCATGCAATCTCTGAACTCCTGAGAGTAGGCTCCCTTTGTAATTTAAAGAGGCTTTCAGAATGTTGTCAGTATTAGGACCACAATAAGACACAGCACAGTTTCCCTGTGAATGTCTACCCTGCCTGATAGAGCTGATCATATTTAAATACAGCATAAAAAGCCTTCTCCACATTTAAGACTAAACTATGGACTTGGTAGAAATGTACTTTATGACTACATCTCACACAGATGTTACATCTAACCCCAGTGATGTCTCTGGTTGGATCTTAGGAGAACATGCAAGCTGTAGGTTGAGTTGATCAGAATATTATGGTATGGCCTGTCAGGCATGGTTAAGTACAGGAGGTAAGTGTCTGATGCTGGTCTTAACTATTCTTGGAAATGGTTCCTGACTTAGGATGCTATACACCATAAGTCATGTGGTTACCCTGTGCAAATCATGGTGCCACGAACAACATGGCACTACATTGAAAAAAACTAGACAAGAAATAGGATGCCCAACTTTGTGGCCAAGGCTAGCTTCCTGATGCCCCGAAGCAAAGAGGAGGACTGAAGAGGTACAAAAAGGATGGAGACAGAAAGAAAGCATAGACACACAATTACAGGCTAAATTTAGGATCATCCACACAGTGAATCCAGACAGCACAAACTGAAGTGCCTCCAGAGCCTAAGTTACCTTGGTTAGTTTAGAGCTGAAGCCTCCAATTCCCCAGGTGAACATTCTGGTTTATGCTTGACTCTGGGCACCTAGCATCTGAGAGGGCATTTTATACACTTCAGTCAAATGTTAAAGCACAGAGAATAAATGGAGACCTCAGTGTGGAGCGGGGGGAGCTGGAGGGAGAAGGGCAGAGGCTCATTCCCTGATGTCTAGCCCTCTCTGCCCAGATCCACAGAGCCATAACCAACTCCATCCATCTCCCCCTTCTGCCTGGGTACAGTGAGTCAGTCTCATTTGCAGACACACGGGCAGATGCATTAGAGTCGAAAGCTGCTCATACGGCACGTATGTAGCAGATTCGTCATCATTTCCAACCTGCCTCCAACCAGCTGACCAAAAGGCAAGTTTCTTCTTTTAAGATTTTCCTCTGTAAGCTTCTCTGCCCTGAATCACACAGGGCAACGGTCCAGCCTCTCCTGACCACAGCCTGCTTTTGAAAAGGCAAGTGCCTTCAAGTCCTGGGGTGTGTTTTCTGTGTATAAATGAGTATGCTGAGCTTCAGCGTGTATAGTCCAATGCCTCTTCTCGGTTCCCAAGTCTGCATTACATATAGGGCCCGTGTTATGGAGGAATTTTGTTAGCCTTTTAGAGTTTAGTTTTAGCCCAGTTCTGGCCTTCTTTTTCTCTATAGACATTTATACAAAATCCAAAGTGAATGCCTCAGAAGGGGTCTTGATGGGTTTTATTGGATCAAAGGGCTCTCTCATAATAAAGAAACCGCACTGAGATTTACCGAGTGCATTAAAAAAGAATGGCTTCCAGCCAGCCCTGGTAGAATTACATAGCAATAAAAAAATGCTTTGGCCAACCATTCTTTTAGAAAAGTGAGTGGTGATTTAAAGATTGTGTGTTAATTTTTAATTTTTCAGTTCTCCTTTTCTGACAATAATAATAACAATAATAATACACTCTGAAAGATGTATGAGAAAACCCTCTCTTCTTCAGCTCCTGAGTCAACATGAAACAAACTGTATTTTAACTCAGATTTTCCTTGGTTGGAAGAAATCTCTCTTAGATTCTCTCTGAAATTCAATGCTTGTAGCTTCCTCTCTTACCAGGCCATCACCACCACACACCCACTGATTACTGCCAGAACCTTATGAGAAGTCTCCCCGCCTCCCCTCCCATTCCCCAATCTATCCTGAATCCTCAATCAATTAGTAAATAAATATTTATGGAGCATCTAGCAGGTAATTGACATGAAATCATGTCATAATTTTATCACATTACACTCTCACTTATGAACTTAGAGTACCTCCCTATTGCCAAATTAATCAAATTAAACCTCCTGCCAGATTTGAAGACCATCAATCATCCAGTGGTGCTCTGTCTCCACTACCATTTCAATGGTCGTAGCAGGTGTCCCCATGGCCATGCTCCTGCCTGCCTCCCCTCATTCCCTACTTATTCCAGCCTCTCGCCTTCCTTCTTGTTCTTTGTGCTCTCTGAAGGGCTTCCTGGCTCACCCCTGAATCCATTTCTACCCATTTTCTCAGGACTGAGCCCGTCTGTGACCCTCCGCCACCCAGTCACCCTCAATGACGGGGATTTCCCCTTTTCTAGATTCTAATAGCCCAATCCTCAAGTTCCAATTTTGCTTCTCTGTGTGTTTTCCCTCTAGTGAGAATATGTACTAAGCAAAAAGAATTAAAAAAAAAATCAATATCTACTTTAAACTTTACATAGAATGACTGAAAATCATAACACTATCATTGTAACTGTTATTTACTATTCCTTCTCATTAAGTAAAACAAAACTTAGGAGTACTTTCCCATGAGCACTCAGTTAACTGGTTGAGACTGGAACTTCCTTATGCAAACTCAGGTTTTTTTCACTGGAGGACCCCATGCCCAGGTGGGCTTTACAGTGAGAATTGGGAAGGAGACGAATCAGGTTTCCTGATCCAGGTGAAAAATGGTCCTCGGTGGCTGAAGTTTCAGTGAGTCATTGTTTAAGCCAAGAAAGAAATTCTATATTAGTGTGTGAAAAAGAAAACCTCTTTGATATTGATAATCCACCCTTCTTACCATAGGTGCTGTATCCCTAGCCCTTCTAAATCCCAAATGACACTCATCCTTGGGGACCCTATAGTCTCTTTGGTCACCAGGATGTAAGATGGCTTGCATAATTCCCCCAGGATCTATGTCAGTTCTGAGAAGACATAACTCCTGGAAAAAAAAAAAGATGCATTTTTCAGATATTGAACTAGGAAAGCTCAGGCGGAGAGGGTCGAGTTTGGCTTGAAACTCAGAGAGAAACCTTCCTGTGATATTTAAGACATCCCTTTGAATGTGCCAGTGAGCCATGTGGGCCAACCCACGACAGTCATAAGCTGTATCCCCAACCATTCTGCTGTCTGGCTCACTGATTTGCTCACAAATTTCAGTGGGCACCCAGGTGGAACCAGCTCAGATTGCAGCTCATTAGCGCAGCCGAATAGGAGTTTAAGGGAAAGTGTGTGGTAAACAATGGTAATCCCGACTTAAGCAGGAGAAAGCGACCTTTTTCTCCTCCCTAAAACAAATCACTGTTCTTGGGCGGCACGTTACCCATTTTACTATTACTGGTTAATACAACCGTAGGCAGGAGATGCAGCTGAGGCCCTGCTGAACAGGTTCCACAGTCAGGCTGAACATAATCCCTCATGTAATGAAAAACCTATTTCTATTTCTGAGCCCTCACTACTCTTCATACTGAAGAGCCTTGTGCCTGTCACACATTTATTGAAGCTTATTACTCATCTAGGCAGCGGGGCCCAGTTAGTATTTGGAATTATATTTTAAATCACAATTTTTCTATTATTTATTTTAGGATTCCAAGGCTGCGGCAAGAGCATGTCAGTGTTATTCTTGATGCGCATTCAAAGGCATTAAAGCCCCAAGTCAAAATTCTCTGCTACCTGAAGAGTCTTTAGGCGCAGGTGGAACCCCTTCCATCAAGACACCATGGCGACCCTCCCACACACACTTCTGTGATCGCACAGATCAGGGTGGAGATTGGGAGGGTCTGGATTAGCGTCACAGTAATCCTTGCTGGCCGTGGGCTGTCAGGCTTGCCTCATCAAGATCATGATCCTTTTTTTTTTTTTTTGGCTTTTGAAGATAAATAGATCTTTTAGGATGCTACAGACAGGACTGCACAAAGATGAACTAAAACCATGGCCTCATCTTCCAGCAGGAAAATAAGAGCCGGTTTAATCTCAGCCAAAGGATTTTCTGAACTGACCACGAAGTAAGCTTCTCTTTATCCACGAGGCTGGTGGTGAACCTGTGGTGAAAATCTTGTTCTGTAGAAGCCAATGGGAATGACTCCTTTCCTAGGTGATCACTTGATTCCTTCTGTTTGTCTATTTCTAGGGAAAACATCTATATACATGTACATAGATAGGCATGTCTGTTTGTATATATACATACATATGCATCTGTGATTGGACATACATAACCATATAAACAAATATTACCGAGATATCATACCCACACATCCACCCCCACACACACCCACTCACAAATGCACACATGCATGCACACACACATATATTCTGTCTACACAAAGGAATGCTTTCTCATATCACTTTCCCCTTCTGCATCCTGCTTTTCTTGCCATACTTTTTTTTTTCATTTGCATATAAAATATTCTCTGCCATTAGGGTCCGTACCCTCCCTGGCCCCATCGCTAGACTGAATTATTGGCCCAAATCTGACAGCATTACTTGCAGAAGACAGGAAACCTTCTCATGTTTCTTCAGTTCACACTTAGTTCCTCTTCCTCTGAGTCTGTCTCTACATTTTTACCAACAGACTCCCACACTAGTTCTTCCAACAAAATGCTTGTTGTATAATATCCTTCCTGGTGAGTGAGTTTTGAAATGTGTGATGATAAAGGCTTGCAGCCAGCTCCATCCACTGTGGGTACCTCCTCAGTTGGTGGTGGTGGTGGTGGTGGTGGTGGTGGTGGTGGTGGTGTGTGTGTGTGTGTGTGTGTATATATGTGTTTTTTTTTTTTTTTTTTTTTTTTTTTTTTTTTTTTTTTTTGATTTGCTTATCTTGTTTTGTCTTGTGGGATTCACAGGCAAAAGTAAAAAAGTAAAATTTTTGGGGAAAGTGGGGTAGTAGGCAACGTGTGACAAAGAAAGAATTCCAAAGGGTGAGGGCAAAATTAACAAGGGTTCTTAGGCATGCTTGGTTTCCGTGTGATCCTTTTTTTTTTTTTTTTTTTTTTTATGCTGTGACAGAGTTCTCCCTTGGCAGGGCACACACGGCTTTTTTAATAAATCCCATAGTCACAAAAACACAACAGATAATTTTTCTTCCTTCAAGGCAAATCTAATCTCAGGTTTTCCTTTGGTCCCACTCTCCCATTTCCCTCTGACATTCAAACAAGCCATCAGTATTTCATTACAATCCAGCTATCATCTCTGTGTGGTCAGCTGACCTTTCCAAGATGCTTAATTCCTGTCAGTTTTGAAGAGAAGAATAAAACACCATGCAATCAGCAGTCACATCCTCACAGGAAGAAATGAAGACATTTCTTCCAAGACAGGGTCAGGACCATGAGGCCTTAGGCGGTACCCTTACCCCAGTGACTCTAGGAATAAAGAACTGAGGGGGGAAGAAGGAACGTGGGGGTGGGAGCTGGAGGCTGAGGGAAAAGCCGTGGCTCAGCAGACCAGTACAATAAAAAAAAAAGCCTAAAATAAAATTAACTGCATTGTCATTTCTTATTATGTATATTACTTTTAAAAATTAATCTTGACAGAAAGGATAAATGTGGACTCTGCTCTGTAAGGATAGTTAATGGTGCGACGTTGGGGACGGGGCGGGGTAGAAGAGACAATACCATCTCTATCTGTTCAAACAAACACCCCAGAAGGAGTAAACCCATGCAAGCAGTCTGTTCCAAAGCCACACCAAATTCACCAGCCAAGGGGTTGCTAAAATGTGCACAGGCGAGAGAGGAGGAGAGAGACATGGATAATGGGAACCAAAATAGTTTGGAGAAGAAGTTGCTGTGTTTCATAGTATAGTGGGGTGATGACTGTAATTTATAATAATTTATAGTACACTTTATAAAGAACCACAAAAGAGGTGCTTGAGGGCCCTCAGAATTCCCATAAAGGAATGATAAACATTTAAGGATGGAAATGCTAACTATGATGCCTTGGTAACTTCTTCCTGTATACGCTGAATTATCACTGCATCCCTTAAACTTGTACAACTCCTGTTCACTAAAATATTTTCTAAACCCACACTGATTCAACTATGATTCTGACAAGAACATGGAGGGCAGGGTTTGCCAGAGCAGTGGTGGAGAATCTGTGTTGGTGTGAGCCTGTGTGACTGGGTCAGATAGGGACGATAATCTCCCTTGCTTTTTCTGTTGCTGTCCCCAAGTTCTTGCTATGTTGTGACCCCGGAGTGAGGTACTGTCAGTGTGGTTCACTTAGGATTAAAAGACTTGGTTAAGCAATGGCAGTTCCTACATCCACTATATTGTGTTGGGAGGTTACATGGCAGGGTAATCTCAAGTTAACAAGTCTAGTGGACATTCATTTAATGCCATGAAGATACGCAAAGTAAAGCACAGAAAGGACCTGGTCTAAAATGGTTTTCCTGCTGCTCAGGCTGAGTTTGAATAGGTTTGAAGACACTTGAGAATACCTTCACCTGATTACAAAGTAAACACATTTACTCTCTGGCTTCAAGAGTCATTCTAAGACAACATATTTGAAGGTGAACAAGATTTGGAAACCCCAACTTTCAATGTTCCCCTGGGAAGCAACAACCACAATCATTCTTTCTTTCTTTCTTTCTCTTACATCATTCTCAATGGCAAGGGCTATAACTGAATTACATAGATATCAATTAGACACAACTGAAGATAAACCACCCTCCGTGCAAAACGATTTTGCAGGATGAGTTATTTTTTAGAGGTCCCCTTCATAATATATTTGAAATCTAGATTGATGCTCCACATTAGACACATTACTCTCATCTATTAGGCAAGAGCCTGCTGTGTCTATAAACTCAATCTCCTTTATCACGGTAGCTTTCTGGCTTATTTGGATAAATGTGGAGCTGTCCACTATTGTTTATTTTAGTAGTTCATGAGGGAACCCAAAGCTTAATGGTGTAAGATGAGGGGTAAAACACTACCTCAGTTCTCAACGATTGCTTTTCTTCTCAGTACATTGGTTGGATGATTGCTTAAAGGCACTATGTGGAATAGTATATGTAATTTGTTATGCTGGGGGCCAGTCCCCTATACTCTTCTAGCTTCTCCATATTTTACCCTCCTTGATATAAAATTTCATAGTCTACATTGTGACTTAATGCTTCCAATTAACTCTATTCAGAGTCTATGCATTTTTTCATTTGGTTCTTAAGTTCCTCTTAGATAGCTCTTGACTTTTCACTTCAGTCTTCCCAAGAAGTGTAAGCTAACCAGAGGCCAGATTTGTTTGTTTGTTTGTCTTGAAGCTTTAAATTTTTAAAATTGGGAGGGAGGTGACAATGTCTCCATTTGATAACAGACAGGATGGAAACAGCTTCAAATGTTGTCACTTTCTGTACAATGATTAGGCCATTCCACATTTCAGGGAAAGCAAAAGGATGACGATGGACCATTGACTCATACCAATAAGTTAATAAAAAGCTTTTTAGCATAACTTCTGTCCCCTGATGGTTCTGAGAAATAGGAAACTCATGCCTTTTATCACTGTTATGAGCCTGATTAATATCAGACTTCCAGTCAGTTATGCAAAACATAACTTACCCCAGGCCTTTTGAACCTTCCTATTAATTGAACACTTTTATGGGGTTGCTTATTAGATTCTAGGTGTAGGAAAAAAAATCAAGTAAAAATGTGCTTGATTTTGGGATTGATCAACAGATCCTAGTATTCCATGTAACCAGCTAATCCCTTGGTAAAATAAAATTTCATACTAAATGGAAAGGCACAAACTCATATGCGTAAGTCTATGGATATACACTTAATAAATTTTAAATTAATTAACATAAATTAGTAATACATAAAATTAGCATACAACATTACAAGATTTCTTCCCTGTTGGAAAGAGAGTAACCCCACAATTCTCCAGAGATTCAAGAAGTCTATAAGTCTTGTTACTAAAAGAAAATTTAAATACACATACTCTAAATTTAGCTAATGCCCCAGAAGTCTATGGTGATAAAAATTTAGGACATAAAGTAGCCTTAAAACCAGTTTGGAAAAAAAAAATGCATCTAATTCCAAAGCACCTCAAACTTCCTGGAAGGACGTCATCGTATTTATTGCGGCCTGAAGAACATGCTGCTACCTCCTTCTCTCTGGGGAGCAGAAGCCAGTCTAATCTAAACTTCATTAAAGTGACTCTAACACGCTCATGGTGCAATATAAGTCAGCAAAGGGAGAGAATTGCATCATGGCTGCACAGGCAAAAGTAAGGTAATATGGCCTTCTTTTCTAAAGATCCTAGACCCCAGGGGAGAGGCAAACGTGTTGGCACAAATCTTCCCACAAATGACCTAACCTGGCTGAAAACCCAGCCCAAGGGAAGGGCCTTCTCTAACAGCGGGGAAGAAAACCATGATGAAAGATACACAAAGACAGGGTAAATCACGCCCCTCGCTTCTTACCCACACCTTCATTTTTGAGTAGTAAAAATCTTTTGAAATATGCTGCCCGTTCCATTTCTTATACATTTCTCTCTGGTTACAAGAGGGGAGAATAATATTCTATTTTCCTGTCCTCCATCCCAGTTTTTTTTTTTTTTATACCAACATGTAACCATGTTGTCAGATTTTCTGATACATTTTGATATTTACTTGAGGCCAAAAAGTTGATGATATAACAAAATGAAATTAGCAGCCCATGTAATGCACTCTCCTCTTTTTATGGCAGTATTAAATGTATTAATATAGTTGATGGGCTGTTCGTTCCTAATACGGAGGCTCTTGCTATGAGATATCAATCTAAGAAATGATTTGTTTGATAAGAGGACTCAGGCACAATTTCTTTATATTTGTTCATCTCAATCAAAATATGAATTTAGGTAATAGAATTTTCCCTGGCAGACACGAGTAGTCTGGTTTAAGGTGACCTTAAGAGAAATACTTGCGTTTTGGGAATTTGCTTTGGGTCAGATCTCTGTCATATGAGGGACACTACATAGCTGAGCAGGTCATTTCTGCACACAAAAGATTGTATATGGCTTGTGTGCACAGACCCAACTCACCATATAATAGTTCTTTTCACTATCTGGTGCCTCACCGTGACTGCTTTCATTTCTTAGAGCATCCTCATTTACAGAGCAACAGCAAACAGACTTTCAGATTTATGCCATTATTTGCTTCTTCACCTTGAACTCCTGCTGAATTCTGCTATGCTTTTGCAATGTGAATGCCAAATGGTGGCCGTCTGCCAGACACAAACGCTTCCGAGCTTCATGGAGGCAGTGCTTTCCCACCTAGGGGAGCATAGACCCCTGCGTGAGGGCCTCGAAGTACAGTTTTACCCAGCCTCCCCGACATTCAGTTGCCTAACTGCTAAATGCAATCGGGACCACGGGAATGGCAATTCCAACATCAGGGAAGCAGAAACCTTTCACACGATAGGACAAGCGAAAGCAGGGAATGGGGATTTGGGATACTTGGAAAGGGATACTCATAAATGATCCAACTCAGATCTAATCCTAAGCAGAACTCATTAATTCAACAAATATGTGATTGCCTTGTACAAACGAGGCAGTGCTAGTCACTATTATGGGATATAATGGCTCCCAATCCTAGTTTATTCTTACTAGACTTGGCCTACAGCATAAGAACTAATACAGTAGTCACAATAATGGCATAGCTGAGCTCCTGGTGTCTGCCAGGACTTCACATGACAATTATTATAAGCTTTAGATCTTTTTTTTTTTTTCCATTTTTTTTTTGAGTGTCTGAAATCAGACTGAACTTTCTGGCTGATGTTATCTTATTAGTCATTGTGACCTGTCCATTCACATGGTTACTACCAGGTGGTCTGTGTTTCTTTCTTGTCAGACATGCAAAGTAAAGATGATAAATGGGAAGAAACTGAGTCAGTTAATGGATACCCTTTCCCCTTAGGGAGGCAGATTATTTTGGCACACAACTGACCATATACTAGGATGCCAGAGTGATTCTGCATGTGCTAATCATTTCAGTTCATGCTTGAGGCATCTCTTAAAGAATTATTTGTGTGTGTGTGTGTGTGTGTGTGTAGTACAAGCTCTTAACTGCTGACACATCTCTCCATCTTGGCTTGAAGCATCTTCATAAATAGAAATGACCTCTGTTTTGTCTGAGGGGAAACTAAGGGACAATGATGCTAAGCAGCAAGTGTGTAGTTTCAGTCTCATGGCTGTATGTAAGGACAACATTCCAAACCCGGCCTCTCTGATGCACACGTCTAGATTTGTATCTTCTGTCACATCCTCTGCTGGCGGATAATCACAATAAGACAAGGACTTCTTCAGTGATGGTACAGACAGAATGAAGCAGAAAATAACACCTATGGATGATGTATTAAGAACTGGGCCCTGTGACTGGAGAAGTGAACAGATGTAAGACTTACCAAGCAAAGAGTTCAAAAGAAGCCCGTGGAAAACAGAGGGTCTGTGGGCCTGGCTACTACCCTAAAAGCCCAGGGTAGAGTGCTTGCCTACCATGTGCTTGATCTCCTGAGTCATGGGGAAAAAATTCTTTTATGGTTTGTAGACTTGATGGCTGGTGGAGTGATAGTTGCCTCAGAGAGACATAGTCAAGGACAAACTCGAGGATGATAGGAGGGAAACCATAATCAGCTACTTAACATATCCCTGTGGAGACAAAACCATGACCCAGCAGGTGATACCAGTATTGCTCCCCTACAACCCTTGCAGTACAGACTTTCAGTTGTATCTGCGCCTTTCTGGTTTATTTGTTTTTTTTTTTTTTTTTTCTAGGCAAGTTTCTCTGTGTAACAGCCTTGGCTGTCCAGGCTGGCCTTGAACTCACAGAGATCTGCCTGCCTTTGTCTCTGGAATGCTGGGATTAAAGGCATGCGCCACCATGCTGGACCCTCCTCTCTGGTTTTGTTTGAGCATACTATACAAAGTCAGACCTGGAATGGCTCCCTTGCTCTCATTATTAGCTATTTCATGAGGCAGGAAGGACTGGCCTTGGCCACTGCCTGGACTTGGGACAGGGATCTTGGGAGGAAAGCTAGGCAGGCTGTCATATCTACTGACCATCCAGATGTGTCTCAGCTCAGGCCCTCCAAATTGCATGGCGGTGTCCTTAAAGAAGCCATTCCCTTTTCAAAAGCAGAACTCATTTATGTCCCATGTCAAACGTGAGGTCCAAATGTTACATGTGGCTGCGGGTGATAGAGGCCTAGCTAATGAATGACTTAATTTTCTTTCTGTAAATTGACAGGCCCTCTGAAATCAGGAGTATAGCTATGAAATGACAATCCCACTGCCCAAGCCTTGCTGGTGTGTAAGCTCTGACAGGACTTTATTATCCGGTTAAGAGCACATTAGCATATCTATTAGATGAACCCTCTGCTGTACAATCAGAACAGATAATGTCTAACTGGGTCCCCTGAGTTATTTGTGGGCAGCTCCTTTTTCTTTTGGACCATCTGGGGACAGGGAGTTAGACAGAAATGCTATTTGCTGGACTGCTCAGATTTAATACTTGGCATTCTGCCATTTGGATGAGAGGAGGCAAGCTCATGGCTTGGGAGTCATGCAGGTGAGGCTTGCCATCTCTCCTGATAGCCCACGAGCAATGGGTCTGCACGAGAGGACCAGTGACTCTCTTAAACCGCATCCTCACAGAGGATGCCAGGCGAGCGTTGGGTTCTCATCCTTTGCTGTCACTTCCTTTATGTTTTTCCCCCCATAAACCTGCTCTACTCTTCGAGATGAGAATACACAAAATAGCAGCTGAGAAAGCAGGATTCATCGGTATGAGTCTCAACACATCAATTTTCAAGTGTAGCAACTTTCAACACACGGTAGGCTTTTAGTTTCCATAGAAAATAATCTCTCATTGTTTTCAAAAGAAACTGAAAGCACCCCAAATTACCACACTTTTAACATTCTGACATGTTGATGGCCCGCGCTCTTCACAGATCAAAGTCAGAGCGGCAGAAGAAGACAGAGTGCTGAGGAGCTTAAAACACAGTATTTCATATTTAGCAGGAATTACAGCAGTGAACAAGACAAGGTGACTTTCTAATATCATTCATATATATATATATATATATACATATATATGTATATAATTTTGGCAGGGGTCTGAAAAGCTAAAGACTCGTCTAGGATGACATAAATGCTCCTATCTTTCTTCTACTGACTTCCTTTCCTGGCCCTGTGGTGCAACCAACGGATGGAAGCCTGAGAGGGGTTATGCACACTTTGCAACTCAAGGATGACAGACTGAGTTGTGTCCTGAGGAACGATTGTGGTGACTCTTACTTTAGAATTTCCAGGAACGTGTGGATGTAGCCGCAGAGTCACGTGTCGGAAGCACCTTCCTCCCTTGATGTGGGGGAGCCTTGTCAAAACTTCTATGCAGTTTAAGGAAGTGAGATCTAGTTCAATGTTAACCTGAGTTAAAAAGGCAGTGATATCATTCGATGGCCCAATGATGTTATAAGCCTGTTGGAAAACCTCAACGAAGAAGGAATTGGGTGCTGTGGGATGTTCTGTATGTCCTGTGGGAGCCCTTCTTGGGTTCCTTGTGGCGTTACCCAGCAGGTCCGTATAGAGGATGATTAGGACCATGGGCCTGAGTGCAGGTGTTTGAGATGGTCTGCACTTGGCTGTGCTGGGGGATGGTCTGTATGTCAAGTTGTTCTGATTGGTCAATAAATAAAACGTGATCGGCCGTGGCTAGGCAGGAAAGATAGGCGGGACTAACAGAGAGGAGAAATAAAAGGACAGAAAGGCAGAAGGAGACGCTGCAGCCGCCGCCATGACCAGAGACACTGCAGCCGCCGCCATGACCAGCAGCATGTGAAGACGCCGATAAGCCACCAGCCACGTGGCGAGGCATAGATTTATGGAAATGGATTAATTTAAGCTATAAGCACAGTTAACAAGAAGCCTGCCACGGCCATACAGTTTGTAAGCAATATAAGTCTCTGTGTTTACTTGGTTGGGTCTGAGCGGCTGTGGGACTGGCGGGTGACAAAGATTTGTCCTGACTGTGGGCAAGGCAGAAAAACTCCAGCTACAATTGGGCATTAAATAATGTGTTAAAATAGCCAATGGATTTGCAGAGGAGTGGTAAGTAAGCAAACGTGGAGGGCAAGGGATGATGGTCAAAATGGGAGGTCATTCTCCCCCAATGTCTGCTCCATCTGTGGGCTGAAGCACTGTTTCAAAAGTCTCTTTAGAAGGTGCTATTTTAAGATGCAACCTTCTGCAGAAGGTTTTAAAAATGTTGCTTGCTTTTCTTACGTTTTGTCTGGGGCCAAGAATCCAGATATAGTTATTCATTATGAATTAGGATATCTGTGTCAGAACATGGCAGTCATCTGCCCCATTTATGGTAGATACATGGTTGGACTTTACCAGTCAGAGAACGATTGAGTTTCACCCTGAAAAGATATCATTGGGAAATGAGTAGAATGGGCTGACAAACTCTGGCCTTTGGGTCAAATCTAGTTTGCTTGTATCTGGCACATGACCTAAGGAGTTGTTTTCAATAATAAATAAAATTCCAAAGAATGGTATTTTGTGACCCATGGAAAGCTCAGTGCAGTTTGTGGACACATTCCCCAATGACTGTCTGAGTCACAATGGCTAAATCCTGCAGAACCCAAAATATTCACCATCTGTCTCTTTCCGGGAAACACTTGCTGACCTCCATAACAAAAGCCAGGAAGATAGGGAAGAAGACTGGCAGGGAGGGTGTTACAGTTTCTGCCCGTTCCAGAAGGACAAAAGCCGGCCACTAGACCTCGAGAATAAGGCCAGAACTAGGTAAGAGGGGTTAATGTCACCAGAGCAATGACTGTGTTTCATTTACTATTTGAGAAGCTGGCTGAGTACAGTCTTGAGGAGTTGGGCAAAAGACAGCATGCACTTCAGAAGTCAAGTATACATGGTTGAGAGGGTTATAAGGCCCCACCATGGCTGCAATTAGCTAGACACAACTAGACTCAAATCAGTGCTAATCAAATGATTTCAATACGCCAATTTCCTCTTCTATTCCAGCATATGGTGGTGACTGGGCATGTGACTTAAAAGGAATAATTATATAATTTTATATAAAAGTTCTTTTTAACAAGAATGCTTCTAGTTTGAGGCAGGATAGAGGTCCTAACCACTTCCTGTCATGTTACAGAGACTAGGAAGGTAAAAACACAGTACATTTATATTAAGCAGCTGAGACCATCTATACTGCCTATACAAGTTGGAAACTTAAGACTATAGAGGAACTTCTGACATTGTAGGCAACGAAAGTACTTGAGTTACCCAAGGAAGAAAGTCATCTCCCAAGAAAGCAGCTCCCTTGCCTTTTCCAGCCAAGTGCTCCTCGACTGTATCTGTTTGGGCCAGGGGCTGAGTGACATACAAAGTGGTCTCATGATGATTCACGCTGCTTTGCGGAGTAATTTCTTCCAGGGTGTTTTTACACTGGGGGAATTTGGCACAGAGAGAATTGGATGGAAGAACATTTCACGAAAGTTCTCTCACCCCAGTTGCATGAGCAGGAACTAGGGGAATATTTGCTGAGCTAGTGAAGGCCCCTGTCTTCCAATTTGTACAAGGATTGGCATTCTGCTCTTGCATCTACCCACATGCCTGGCTGTATGGAAGAACTTGTCATGGGGCGAAGCTATTCCAAATTGCTCACTTCTGGAAAGGCTTCTCTCCACGGGTTTGAACATGCAAGAAAGATAATTTGACCTATTTGTCACAGTGCCTGGCAGGCCTGAACCCACTGCCTGCCCATAAATGTCCTGGGGCTGATGCTTCAATTTCAGGACCTGTCATGTTCTCGTGGAATGGGGAGTTGCGCGTGAACCAGAATGGACTGAGGTCTTGAATGTGCCAGTCTCTTTAACAGGGGGGTCTGGGATTTCCTGTTTCCCTTCTGCCCTTCCCCAGTGGCTTGTTTTCGGCTGGTGCAATCAATGCCTGTGGCCCACACCACTCTCCTCTCTGTTTGTAATGCAGTGTTTATGCCCCTGCAGCTTCGTAATTAATAATATACTGCTTTTCATCTTCAAAGTGATTTATACACATTAATTAATCCTCACTGTACTTCAGAGATTCTGTACGTAAATAACTAGCGTGCCCTCACACTGTACTTAAGAAGCCAAGGCTCAGAAGGCAAATGGTTCTCCACAGAGAAATAGATTGCTGGGGCCAATGTCAGCACTTAGGGTCCTGACCCCTCACTGAGTCTGCAGGTCTCTGGTCATCTCTGGGGAGGGGCTGAGAATGCCTTGGATCTCCCCCTTTCCTGCCATCACTGCTGGGCAAACTGGCCTGTTACATCACTCACTTTGAGTCATAAACTATTTTTCAATACTCCAGGGTCAGAGCATAATCTTACCTAAAGCATACAAAACAGGAAATGATGGATTATAAACCAATAAACCATAGTAAGATGCTCAGAACCAGCTTCCAGTAGCCTCCAGACTGAGGATAAATATGTTTCCTAATCCATCATTTACAAGTTACACACCCGATTAAAACATTAAACTCTCACTACACAGTTGCCCATTTATATGATCACCCTTACAGAAAGCTATTATATTTTAACTATCAAGCTCAATAAATCAGGCACTAGCCATCTATCTCTCCCCTGCAAGGGGAGGCGGAGACACATGGGGAACGCCATTGGCAGAGGCAGGCAGTGCCTCAGTTTCTATATCTGGGCTCCCCATGGTGCCCACTGGCCCCGCAGAACATTAAGCCAGAGAAGTGAGCATATGGATCCTTCTTGAAGTTTCTGACACAAAGCCAAATCATGCAAAGATCCTAAAGGCATGTTCAATTTTCCCCCTGAAACAGCTACCTGGGGACTCACACAAAATTCCCTCTAATAACACAAAGAGCCTAGTCAGGTGATGGGGGGCAGTGGTTCAAGTCAATCCTCTGCTGTATCGTTCATCAAGAGGTGAGGAGTGGACGCGACTTGAAATTAGGGATGCTGAGTGTCAGACCTCAGGCACCACTGAGAGCTGAGGGTTAGAGTGAAAAATGGTTTGCAAAACCCCAGACAAACATAGCCCCTTTCCTTTCCTTGGAGTGTCAGCCTTCTCATTTTGGGGAGGACATTACTAATAAATGTAGCTGATAAGGAATATATAAATGTTTATTTTTTCTATATTAAGACAAGCATAATTATACTGTAGAAAACAATGAAAAGTGTATATCAAATTTTTTTTTTTTTTTTTGGCTTGTACTGGTCTGCCTTGGGCAGGGCCCTAAATTTCTAGAGGCATACCATTATACTTCTCTGCCATCAGGTAAGTTTAGATCAAATGCTCCGGGAAGTCCTGGACCTGTCTCTTCTGAGGCAGGCACTTGTCTCTTTTCCTAAATGGGAGGAGTTTTTTGCCTGCATGTTTGGAACTGTTTTGGAGTCAGCCTCTTTTAGCTGGTGTTTTATAGGTTTGCTTTGCAACATGGCACAGCCAACCCAGGGAGCTCTGTCATAGCTGCCCTAAAAGCAAGCCAGAACCATCAAATGTTTCAAATAAACTTTAACAAACATCACCATGGCTTCTGCCTGGGCCAGGAGATCTGCCATTGGCAAGCTCAGCTGACAGAGCGGGAGCGATGGGGCTCTTTGTCAGGGCCAGGAGCTGTGAACAGGCTTTGTGTCCAGCCCAGGATGCTCACATGCACGTGGCACCCTGCCTCTGAGCTCCCTGCATCTGCTGCTTTTCATAAGTTATGCGGTGGTACCTCATAGAGGCAAATGAACATCCACGGCACAAGAAAGAAGGTACCCTAACAACTTCACCTGCTTGCTACCATCTCTCACTCCCTAAGTTGCAGGGGCACAGCTGTCACAGATGTGAACCCTATTCAAACTCAATGCCACACAGTGGGAAGAGGACTGAGGCTGAGCAGAGGGAAAGGAAGGAAGCTGGACAAGGTCAGCTGTGTGTGGGTCACCTGAGTCTAGATGAAGACCAGGTTGTAGGCTCTAGCCTCCGAATCTCATTTGAGTTCCACAGCTCTGAAAATCAGTGAGCTAGTTTGGCTTTCTCCCTGGCCAAGACGTTTTGTGCAAAATGATACCTATCCTTCTTTTGAGTTTCCACCTGAACAGAACCAATGCTGCATAAATATCAGAGCACTGGCTTGCGTTCAAATCCAGTGATGGAGAAATCTAGGTGATTACTATGGAAGTGAAGGGTGGATTTGCAGGAAAGATAATTCTCTGTTCCTCTCCAAGAAAAGACACAGCCAGAATGCTTAACTTCACCTCTGATAAATGTCAGCTAGAGTCATGACTGGAATGGATTCCAGGAGGGAAAAATCACTCCTATCCATCACTCATGATTATGTTTTTCAAGAGCCAACAGGCAAATTGTCCAGACAGCAGAAGGCTTCTAAATTCACAAGTCCGTGGCCTCTTCCCCCACCTTCTCGCCACCAGGATGGTGACCAAGGCTGCTTTGACTCACCTATGAAATATGCCAGCAAAATGGCCAAGAGAAGGGCCGCAGCGATGGCGGACAGGGCAGCGCATTTCCAACTGCAGTATTTGGAGGGCTTCTTCAGCTTGAAGGCCTTCCTGGAGAACGTATTCCGCGGCAGCAGGCGGGGTGGTGGTGTGTAAACGGTTCCTGAGGTCAAAGGGTATCCTGGAGAAGAGCTGCTGAACAGGGGTGTGCTTCCGGAGGATGTCTTGAAGAGGAAGTGCCTGCAAGGAAGAGTGAAAGAGTCAGCCTGACCATGGTTGGCTAGTGAAGGCTTAGCTGTCCTTCTTTTTCCTTCTTACAGTTGTAGTAAAATGCTAGTTAACTTACCTTACCTTGGTGCGTGTGTGTGTGTGTGTGTGTGTGTGTGTGTGTGTGTGTGTGTGTGTGTAAGCAAAGATTATTTTGGCTTGTGATGCACCTCAATTCCACAAGCTTGCCTAATTTTATACTTTCACAGATGCATACAGATTCATATAGAAGAATCTGGCCAAGTGTTCAAAGCAAATTTGAAAAGTGAATTACTGTCATTCACTCAGCAATGATGACAATGTTGCTGATGCTGAATATTATCACATATTAGAGATGTGCAATTGAAAGACACTTGAAATGTGTTGTCACCACCATTTACAAACTAAACGTTATAATATCCCTAATTTAGATCTGAGACATCGGATTGGGAGAAGTCAGGTAACTGACTAGGGATTTAAACCCAGAGCTCTGTCTTCTGTTAAAAAAAAAATTCAGCCGTTAAATATTTTTCCAGACTGCCTCTTTCCCCCTCAATTCTCATATATTTTCATCTCCCCTTCCACCAGCAGTAACCATGAGTCACTTTCCCTGCTCAGACTACATCTTTAGGTCTTGTGATCATGGTTACTTTTAAAAAACATCTTTACCCATCAATTGAACATGGTGTCCTTGGTACCCAGACCTATAATGTGATAAGTATACATGTGACTTCTCAGAGAATGGTCATTCCAAAGATACTTCACAAAGCATCAATCCTCTGACAATAGATTATTTTCTTTTATATATATGCCAAGGATAAGATTTGAAGTATGTCTGGGCCACACTTTATTTAAAGCAAGGACATGCCCAGGAAATGAAAGGTACGGATGGCTAATCAGATTCTAGAGTTTGGCTGCTCAGGGCAGGGGCTGTACCTCGCTTTGGACCTAGCTCATCCTCATGTTTCTAGTCCCCAATTAAGATCCCAACATCCAAGGGAGACTTTAGTTAATGAATGCATGCGTGCACACGTGAGTGGCTGGAGTCCTCCCATCATTTCGTAGTTTTATTTGCTGCAATTCTAAGATGCAAAAATGTCAAGACAGGCATTTTCTTTTTCCTCACACTTTCTGTAGATACATTTTTATTTTTTGATACAGGGTCTCTCTATGTAGCCCCGACTGTCCTGGAACTCACTATGTAGACCAGGATAGCCTTGAACTCACAGAGATACACTTGACTCTGCCTCCTAAGTGGCAGGAGTTGGAGAGTAGGAATAGGACCCAGGACTTGTGGTGGTTTGAGTGAGAATGGCCCCCATGGACTCATATGTTTGAAGACTTGATCCTCAATTGGTGGAACTGTTTGGGAAAGACTAGGAGGTGTGGCCTTGTTAGAGAAGGTGTGTCACAGGGGCTTTGAGGTTTCTCAGTGTTCTCTCTCTCTCTACCTCCTACTTGTTGATCAAGATATGAGCTCTCAGCAGTTCCAGCCAACATGTCTGTGGCTTGCTGCCATACTGCTTCAACATGATGAACTCAACTCTCAGGAACCATAAGCCCACTTACATGTCTTCTTTTATAAGTTGCCTTGGTCCTGGTGTTTTAGCACAGTAATAGCAGTAAGATAGTGTTCAAGCTACAGTTTGCCTCTCTCAGTTATTTGCCCAGAGTTCTAGCAAGACCTACTATACCACACTGCCCTTCCTCCTGAGGACTATCAGGCTTTTCCAGAGATATCTAAAGGCAAGATCACTGTCATTATCAATATTTGTATCTTGGCTACATATAGAAAAATATTTAAAGTATTTGGATCTTTTATATACATCAAGTGAATCTGGTATGACTGAGAATCATGTCAGAAATGTGTCTGATTAGCAAAACAAGTATTATAACTAACATTAAAGCAAACAACCGATATTTAGATCTTATTTGTGCTATAAATATATTCAATGATCTTGATAAAGCATGCACATTTAATTCCATAAATAAAGCTTCATATTTCTTGCCAGTAGCTCTTTTTAGAACATTACACACACACACACACACACACACACACACACACACACATACACACATACTAGCTCTTTTAAAAACATTCGAGAGAGAGAGAGAGAGAGAGAGAGAAAGAGAGAGAGAGAGAGAGAGAGAGAGAGAGAGAGAGAGAGAGAGAGAGAGAGAACACGCCATGGTGTATGTGTGGAGGGCAGAGGACAACATGTGGAATGTGGCAGTTGGGTCATTGGGTCTTTCCTTTTGCTGTAGGGTCCTGGGGATCAAGCTCAGGCTATTAGGTTTGGTAGCAAGTACCTTTAGTCACTAATCCAGGGGTTCTCAACCTTCCTAAGGTTGCGACCCTTTCATACAGTTTCTCATGCTGTAGTGATCCCCAACCATAGAATTATTTAATTGCTACTTCATAACTGTAATTTTTCCACTATTATGAATTGTAATATAAATATCTAATATGCAAGTTATCTGATATATGACTCCTCAAGGGGTCATGACACACAGGTTGAGAACCATTACACTAATCCACTGCACTGGTCCCAGTCAGCTCTTTTCTAATGGGATCAACTAATAGTCTTTTGAAGAGGAGACCCTAGATATGGTGTTTAAGGGAGCAAGAAAGGCCTGCACTGGGTCCTTGCAGTGCTCTTCATGGACAAGTTAGCTCACACTGGCTACCCAGCCCTATTCTTGAGCATCACTATCATGGGGCAGTACAATCACAGATGCTGCATGTGTGGTTGCTGCACCAACCACACAAGGCCATTTAAGAAAAGCACTTCGTCTAGAGAGTTTCATGGTAGCTGCTCTTAATGACTAGCTGTTACTAAGGAATCTTTGGAGTAACAGAAAGAGCTCAGAATCCAAGTTTTCCTTTAAAGCTTGACAGTCGCGGAACATACATTTCAAGAATTTCCCAACTTGTTCAGTACTAACCCAGCTCCTCTTAAGCAGTGGGAACACCCAGCAAAAAGCAAGATAGTGTGGAAGCCCTGGCACTTGACTGAGGATCCCATCAACTTTATTTCTTGGACCATTCTCCACAAGTAAGGAGACATTAATGAGTATTCAGAAAAGTATATGAGTCCCGGCTCTCATGCCCTCAAGTGACCTGACCATTCTCATTGTTTCAGCCATCGCTGACAGGTCTGCATAGTTAGCTCAACTTGTTCCTCAGGTATGGACCCATGACCCTACTGTGTATCAGACTTCTTGTCTTCCACATGGTATGCCACAACCATATTTAGACTGTTTTCCTCCAGCACTCCCACCCTGCCCTGTGTCTTTCTTTGCACTGCAGTCATTTAAACCTCTTTCTCTTCCCTCATCTCAGGTCCTAAAGAATCTCATCAATGTGTTTCTGAAAAATCTTTCCCACTGGGCGGTGGTGGCACACGCCTTTAATCCCAGCACTCGGGAGGCAGAGCCAGGCGGATCTCTCTGAGTTCAAAGCCAGTCTGGCCTACAGAGTGAGATCCAGGACAGGCTCCAAAGCTACACAGAGAAATCCTGTCTCAAAACAAACAAACAAACAAACAAAAATAAAAACAAAAACAAAAAACCCAAAAAAGAAATAGAAAAATCTTTCCCCCCCCCCCCCCCTCTAGCTACAAAGGTCACAGTCTCCTGGCTTACCTGGCCTTCCAACAACACATAAGAGGACAAAAGGTCTCCCATGCCCTGGTCATTTCAGCCCACACTAGAAACTACATCATAATAACAACACTGTTTTGTTGTTGGTGTGAGTGTGTGTGTGTGTGTGTGTGTGTGTGTGTGTGTGTTTTAAAAAAAGTCATCTATGTATGAGTGTTTTGCTGCATGTCTGTGCAGCACTTGCATGCCTGGTGTCTTTAGAGGTCAGAGAGGGTATCAGATCCCCTGGAACTGGAGTTAAAGATGGTTATGAGCTGACATATGGGTGCTGACACTCAAACCTGAGTCCTCTGGAAGAGCAGTCATTGAGATATTTCTCCAGCCCTGTAACGGCACTGTTCATGTTGCTGTACATTTGGAGATGGAATGAAAAGCATTATTATTTGTGTGTGTGTGTGTGTGTGTGTGTGTGTGTGTGTGTGTGTGTGTGAGAGAGAGAGAGAGAGAGAGAGAGAGAGACAGAGACAGAGACAGAGACAGAGATGGTTTATAGTGTATTTGTGTGTGTGTGTGTGTGTGAGAGAGAGAGAGAGAGAGAGAGAGAGAGAGAGAGAGAGAGAGAGAGAGAGAAAGAGACAGAGACAGAGACAGAGACAGAGATGGTTTATAGTGTATTTGTGTGTGTGTAAGGAAGGGAGATCTGAAGAGGACAAGAGGATGTTGGGTATTCTATTCTATCACCCTACACCTTACTCCCTTAGGACATTCCTTTACCGAACATGGAGCTTTGCTGGTGGCCACCAAGGCCCAGAGATCTTTCCACCTCTTCACTCTACAGTCCTGGGGTTACAGGTACCGACGTGGTCAAACTGGACTTCTTACATGGATGCCGGGGAATCTGAACTCAGGTCCCCAGGCCTGCAGAGCAAGTGCTCTTACCCACCAAGCCATCTTCCCAGGCTGAAACCCTCTTGGAACTGGTTCTCTGTGGTCTCTCCCACCCAGCCTGTCCTACCCTAACCCCTCCTCACCTTCCAACCACCTATCTAGGAAACCAATTCAAATACTCAGTCTATCACTCAGTGCATCCACGAGTCTCATCATACATTTGGGGGTGATGCCTAATCTATTATTTTTAACAAGTCTTCCTCCAACCAGCATGTGACCCCCCTGTGCACTCAACGCTGGCAGACACTACTCTCAGCACCTTCAGAGTCTAAACACTAGTGCCTAGACATCAGTCATATTCAAGAACAGACTACATAAATCAAAAATGGGGGTGTCTTAGCCATGTGAGAATAATAAGGTGAAGGTTGAGAAGTTTAAGTTGGATGTAATGCTATTTTGAATATGCTTATTTTAAAGAAAAAGTAGAAGGATATGACTATCACGCCTCACAGAAATTTCTTTATGAACTTCTAATATTTCTTTATAAAATCTCCTTTGACAACACAGTCTATTTCCCACACTTCCTGTTCTTCTTCCTGCAACCCCTAAATAAAGCCTTCCAATACTGTTAGAATGACACTTTCCAGGGTCTAGAACACCCTATGTGGCCTGACTGTGGCACCGAATCTTGTGGCACTCCCCTCCCCTCCCCCTCCCCCCTCCTCTCCTCTCCTCTTGTCTGTCCTATTGTACTTTAGCTGTTCTTTATCAGACTTCAACTTCTGCCTCAGGGCTTTTGTGCTGCACATCCCTGCTGCTTGGAAATATGTGTATACTTCTCCCTTCACGTTGTTCAGCTTTCTGCTTTAATATCATTTTCTCAGAGATCTTCCCCAAGCCTCCTTCATTCTCTACGACTCTCTCACCATGACAGGTGCCCTTGTTTTCTTTATGACATGCACATACATGTATACACATGTGCATGATTTCTTGTCTGTGTCCATCACCAGGACTGAATTGCTAGCGAAGTGTAAAGTAATGAGGTACTTACCACATTTATTTACTTCTATGACTTATCATCTAGAATACAGCCTGTGCCACAGTGGTCACACATTTTTGTTCAATGAATGGCATATGATATTTCCCAAGGTCAAAATTACAGATGCTATAAGTACAGCTTTGTGAACATTTTATATTTGAAAATTAAGGCTCCTTCTATAATCTTAGAAGAGGCTTACATGTTTAGCTATGTGCAGTAGGTGAGCGTGTGCATTTCTGCATACAAGACCCAATGCTCCACCACAAACAGGACCCGTAGACTTTGGGGAGCGAATCAACCCCACACTCTATGCTTTCTGGGCTGCTCGGTGGTACCGTGTTGTCTATGGTGATGATGGCTAAATGGAATCCAGTAGTTCTCACCCCTTTTCAGTTTCTGGTGTTCAAAAATGACCAAGGAAAAATACCAAAGCTATGGAGAATTCCGTTTCCCTTAAAATATATCCATATCCTGGTGATACAAATCTGTAGATGATAAAGTTTAGCAACCCCTCCTCAAACTGATAAAGAAATGGTCTTCGTGAAGAGACCCATTTCTTTGTATGGTAATCTAAGACAATTAATAAAAAGGAAAGGAAAACCACTAAGAAAGAGATGGTCTTCAGATTCTTTTCTACAGATACCCAAGTTAGCATCACTTGAATGCTCTATTAAAAATTCCTGGGCTCACCCCACTCCCTGCCCACGGCTGGAGGAAGGTGTTGGCTGTGTCTTGGGTAATCTAAAAACACATTGAAGATTAAGAAGTTCTAATCTTGTTTACAACTTCCAAATATGTTCAGTCGACACAGAATACACTAGATTGTGAATAGATCTATTGTTTAAAGTGTGGGTTTTGATGGCAGTTGCCTTGTGGGTAAAGTTTCAACTTCTAAATGATTCAGTGTGAAGACTGGTGTCTTTCCCTCTATGGACAGGAAAGACACACTTGGCCCCATGGCAGCTAGGCATCAGATGGCTATCATTTCATTGACTGTTCTTCCCAAACTTTTCTGAATTTTTTTTTTTTAGTTGAAAAATATAAGAACTTTGATGAGTGAAAACAAAATAAAATTGAGTAAAATACAGTAAAAAGAAACAAGAGCCACAAGGTAATGGTGTGGTCACGTGGTTGTGGGGAGGCCTAGGAAGACTCTGAAACTCCTGATTTCTCTCTGACCCGGCTATTAAGACAGCTTTTCCCCCTCAGGGGCCTGCTCAGTGTGTGGCGGGGAATCATTTCTGATGCCCCAGCTGAACTTCTTCCCAGCGGTTGGTCATGGAAATAGCTCCGCTCAGGACTCCAGGCGTCAGCAAAAAATGTGTAGTTTCCAAATGCACTTGACATTTTTCAAGCACAACTCAATTGCTCTCAGAATTGGCCACTTGTGCCTTGGAAAGGCAAGGCACATGAGGGGCCCCCAAAGTGCTGTCCTTGGAGTTTGCTAACACTTCAAGGGGCGGCAGAAAACCGCTCTTTGATGTTTCACAAAAGAATCAAAGTGGAGCCTGCATGCTTCTTTCCCTCCCTAGCAATGTGGGGACCCGGGCTTGGATTCGAGCACTCAGTCTGTAGGACATAGTTGGGGGGGGGGGGCGCGGGATGCACCAGGAAGGCCAGGAGGGAACCAGCCCCTCAGTCTGTGTGCTCAGATCTGGATCCCAGGTCTCAGTGATTTCCTAAGAGGACAGTTATCATTGCTTCACTCTAAACTATCTGTCTTGTGGGTAAATGTCATCACTTTTCTTCAAGTGAAAACAAAACCATTTAATAAGAATGGAGAAAGCATACCTAATAGCCATCCTTCCGTGCACGTTACATGACAGCAAAGACATGGATTTGAGGAAGAATCTGAGAAGAACAGGCTTCTGCTTCAAATTGGCTTAGGAAATTAAGGGTGCACACATTTTTTTTTTTTTCTGATTAAACAACCATGAGAGATTTCAAAAGGAAGTCTGACAAATGAAAAAACCTAGACGTAGCATCCACGCAAGAAGCGTCCGCCAGTTTAGAAAGCTGTGATTTTTTTTTCACTTCTCTGATACACAGAGTGCTTGACTAATCTGGAAGCTTCCAGAACTAGAGGCTGCTGGTTTGAGGCTCCAACAAGGGATTTCTTTACAGTCTTTCCCCTACCACTCTGATCAATCACAAGCAAACTTTGTCATTAACCTCCAACTCGACCGAAGCAAGAAACAAATAAATACATGAAATCCTTTAACACCAAGTACCATTTTCCAGCAGGCAACAAACCAGTAGGGTCCTTAAAGGTGGGTTCCTGATTTCCTGTTGGTTTAGCTTTATTCCTAGGGGGAAATCCCAGCAGGGCCTGGAAACGGAGATGTTCTACACAAATAACCCTGCTGCAGCGACTCCAAAGGTCAAGCCTTCTTCCTCTCCCCTCCTCTCTCACTCTGCTCCCATATCACACTGCAGCATAGCAGCTTACGGCGACTAGCAAGGGTGTGCTGTTCTCCGCCGCACAGGAAGACGGCTGCAGTACACACTCTTCTAGAACCACGGCGAAGGTTGTGAAGGGGCTCCGTGTTGTGCCACATGTCCCTAAGCAGCTCTGCTTCTCAGGCAGGACAGCTGTCAAGTGTCATTCTCGAGAGAATTGACACCCCCCTTCCCAAGTAAATAAACCCTGGACGTTCAGAGCAGTAGACGAAAATATTGATACACAGCCCATTAATCCCTGAGATATTTTTGATATTGTCCAGAAGGTGCCTGGAATCTGACAAAAAGCCAGAAAAAGGAGAGAGGCAGAAAACCAGCGGGAATAGGGGTGTGCGGCTCAGTGAGGGAGGTCAGATGTGCAATGGGACACGGGGGTTTCCTCAGTCTCATCTAGCCTGCCATGGCCTTTGAAGCATTGGGTTTATTGTCTTTAAAGGAGTAGGTTTAATAAAGAGACAGGCCGTAAAGTGTACTGTAGCATGCAAAGTTACTGTAATTAGGTTTTCAGGAGTTATAATAAAACATTTAGCTGGAGAGAGGTTAAATAACCACGATCCTTCCTGGCACCATTATTATGGTCTCCAATAGGGGAGCGATGGTGGTGGTCCGGGAGAAATTTGATGTCTAGGTTCCTGAGAGATAGAGGCAAGAGGCATGAGGTGTGACGAACAAGAGAAGAGAAAAAGAGAATATGCAGGTTGCGATAGGAAAAGACAGGGATACTGAAAAAGATGCTGTGGGATGCTGCTGTGCACAGCTGTCAGATGGATAGCAACATCAGGTGATCTTTTAGGCACTCTCATGAAGCATACACATGATCAGGAAATCAAGTTTCTACATTAAAAGCAGAAAGCAAAGTTGTGAACTCATGAGTGACAGGCTGGTAAATATTTGGTCAGCCTTCTTTGTACATCTAAATATTCTTTATTAATCCTACTGACTGTGTTATTTTAGAAAGCAATAGGATTATACCAAGGAGACAGTTGTCATCTTGCTGGTTTTGCAGACAGGCAGAGTTTGAAGTCAGGCACCATGTTTATCACCATATGACCTTGGGTGAATTAGTTGATGTCTCTGGAAGCTTGACCATGGCATTATTTACTTCATGAACTTGAGAGGAGATCTTAAACGTTGGGAGAGTTTATTCACACAGCATGCTTAGCAGTAGACTGCCTGTCTGCGAATGGTCAAGCATGTGGCTATTCAGTGTCCTGAGGACAGGAACTTATGTGTTCTGTGTTCTTTGTCACATATTCGTGACCCGGGATCATTTAAATTATTTGTCGAAAGGATGAATTCTCATTACTACAATGTGTTGTCCGCTCCTCCAAATAATTTTCTGAGGAAGCAAAGCAATCTGGGAAGATGGCTGAAGTGTTTGTCTTTTCCATTTGAGAATTTATATTTGGGCTGAAAAGTAAACTATGGCTTTTAAAGTGAAAATTTGGAAATAATTTAAATGGCTAGTTCTTGACTTAAAAAAAAAACAAAAACAAAAACAACAAGAAACCAATAACCCAATTAGTGTAATTGAAAGTCCGTTCCCAGTCACAGTTCCCTCCGATTAGATGCTGATTCAATAAGAAATAGGTTTTCAAGGTCTCCCATCTCTGGGCCTTTCAGCTTAGACAGGGTGCCACTTGTTTCATGAACAATGGGAAAATCCTCTATGTTGCTTATCTCCAAAATTTGCAGCTGCACCAAAAATACTCACAGCTGGAATAATTAGCAGCTCAATTTATTGCCTTCCGTTTTCTAAATAGAAGCCTCAACTCTTGATATTTAAATTGTGTCACACTGTGATATAACGTAGCATTTTTCATTGTAAAACTTTTTTTCTCCTTCATGGAATCATCTGGTATCCAGTGTGACAGGTAAGGTCTCTCGAGGTCACTAGAGAAAACTGGGGTTTTGTGAGCAAAACCATTTCTGAGTCTTTCAGACAAAATAAAGAGTCTTCTTTTTCCCGGCTCTGGTGTTGTGAAATAATTTGGTAACCTTTTTTTCCTCCAACTTAATTGGTGGGAGTCCTGTAACACACACACACACACACACACACACACACACACACACACACACACACGCACATGCACTGGTAGAAACATACACACATTCGTTGCCAAAACAAAGGCTTGTGACTTTGATTTCAAACTTGACCTTGAATTCACCAAACAATGGGCATACAGAGACAGCCATTTCAGACAGACTTATGTGAGTGCTCCCCAGTCGCCAGGGTGGATGAAGGAAGAACATAACCCTTTAGATACAGTTTCTGAACAGGATGACTTCTCCCATCACCACTGCATCCGGTCAGATCCCTGGAGTGAACCCTTTCATCATATTCTGCTATTCTGTTATTAATACCTGCCTTACAAATTTGCCTCATTTCTTCAGTCAAGTTATCAAGGCCTCTCTCTCTCTCTCTCTCTCTCTCTCTCTCTCTCTCTTGCTTTCTAATATCTTTTATAGTTCATAGTTGGTATGTCTGGAGAAGGAAAACACAAATTATGGCAGAGTTAGTTGTTTTAGAGCCAGGCACAGCTCGACTCCAAGCTCCACTGGCTGTGGCATGGCGTTGGGAAAGGCAACCCCTCTCCCTAGCTTCAGATGCTTCTGAAAGGCGATAAGAAAATGGAATTCCAGAGCCATAGGAAGGGCTGTAAAAGAACATGGATCTAAACTTGGAGCCCAGAAGTTGGTTCCTTCACACTCCACGTTGTGTCCATTTCCATTACAAACATAAATCTGATATGAAGGCCACAGGTAAGAAGTCAAGTCAAGTGATAATCACTGAGCATGAGCACATGTCACACACTGTCATTTGAGGCGGTGGCGAATGAGTCTCTCTCTCCTAGGGAACTGTTAATTGCAGGGTCCCTCACAGGACTGGAACTTGCTGAGGTTCTAAGTACTATGCCATCACGTCTGGTTTTTGTTAATGTTGCTGTTTTGTTGCTTTGTTGACCTGGTCCTGGGGATCAAACTCAGGGCCTCTTGTTTGCAAATCAAGCCCTTTATCGACAACTCCCACACCAGCCTCCTCATTCATTGTTTTTCTTTTTCTTTTTGAAGCGGTTACTTTCAACCTCCGTACCATTGCTGAGGTACACCAGGCATGAGTGTGCTGACCATTTCTATTGCGGACACCCAATGGGTTGGAAAATAGTGGGATAATGCGTTTCTAAAAATTAATTTCTAAGATCCCACTTAGCGACGGTGTGCGTTTTACAGCTCTGCTCTGCCTTTGTTCCACAGCGATGCAACGATTGTACGTTTTCACACATCCCCGTATCCTAATCTCCGGTCCAGCTTCTCGTTTGTAACTGGGAACTCCCAGATAATCTTCCCAGAAGTCTGTAAGAAGTTCTGGTAATGCATTT